>NC_057803.1:365853090-366168321 GCF_018294505.1 Triticum aestivum
GCTGTTAGCTCAACTTCACACTTTGCTAGGTGAACCTCGGTTGGGGGGCATGCATTCATAGCTTAGGACTTCCTTTGTGCTGACACGAGAGAGGGGGGCTGCTAGCTACTTCGCACTTTGCTAGGTGAACCTCGGTTGAGGGGGAGGGGCATGCATTCATATATAGCTTAGGATTCCCTTCGAGCCGACATGAGGGAGGAGGGGGGCTACTAGCTACTTCGCACTATGCTAGGTGAACCTCAGTTGAGGGGGAGGGGGCATGCATTCATAGCTTAGGATTCCCTTCGTGCCGATATGAGAGGGTGGGAGGAAGCAATACCGTGCGCTTTGCGAGAGAGGTGCCACATCAAAGTTGCATTTGATATTTGAAAATCAAACCACCCTTTTGATACATAAATTTGGTCCACATGCAAGTGTGTTCGTGTTCTGACCCTCTCCCGCGTCATTTTTCACCAAATTTATGAACATTAGACAAGTCGGATGGCGCAACAAACACGATTCACTCAAACTAACCATGTGCCACGTCGGTGCACCTGTCACACACACATCTGCACAGTACATTGGGCTCCATGAGGCTCCTCCTCTCAAAAATATCTGCCCGCTTCGAGGGTTTTTCTGTTTCATAACAAACAGTTGTTATCTCTGGACCGTGTGCGATTTTTCTTGTTCCCAATCATGCCTGCATCGAAAATATTTGCCTGCCTCGAGGGTTTTTATTTTTCTTAACACACGTTTGTTATCTCCGGACAGTGTGCGATGCACTATCATTAAAATTTTCAATAGCCCGACATTTCACTCCTATGTTTGACTCCTGTGTAGTAACATTTTCAGTACCCGTGTCGTTTCCTCAAACACCCCGTGCCCCCATCCACACACACACACACACATTTACCAAAACCTCCTTGGGCGTGCGCGCGCACACACACAGACACACACCCCCTCCCTCGCTCGAAACCCTAGCAAAGGCCCCACCGTCACTGCCGCCACAAGGCCTCCATTGTCAACATCTTCCGGTTTGCCCATGCAGCTTACCCAGCGATCTCCATACCCAGGCCGCCCCGAGTTTCATAGATGACGCCTGCCAAATGCCCCCTTTCTCGTAGATCCCCATCCCCATCCCCATCCCCCACTTTAGAGCGTCGTAGCCTAAGCCCGGCTACGCTTCCCGTGGAGCTCGAGGAGCGACTGGCCTAGAAGAGGTGTATAGTGGTCTCTTCGCTCGACATCGCTGAGGAAGCTGGCGAACATTACTAGTGGCAGGCACTCAAGCAGCGGGCTAGAGTATGCGGGCATGTCTCGTCCGCTGGCTACGACATCAAGGTCATCGACAGTGATGCCCTGAGGCGGGCTGTGTCACAGGTTAAGTGGCCCACCCCAACCCCTCTGGTTTAACCGCCGTCGATCCCATCCATGGCCCCGCCGCTGATCTCCTCCGGCTCGCTGTCAAAATTTTTCCATTCTACAATGCCATCGAGCCCCTTTTGTCATTTCTAAGGGACATGTTAAGCCTATTATAGCTAGCATATGCCTCTTTTAAATTTTTTTGATTGTTCGGTTGTTTGTAGTTAGCATATGTTCAGTTTCAAATGCTATCTTTGGTTGTTCATCGTATGCCTTGTTTATTCCAGTTATTCTCAACGTGATGTTCTATATGTGCAAGTATGAACTGTGCAGTTCAATTTCATCAGTACCAGTTTCAACAATACCACTATGAATGACTATATTTGGTTGCTGCATCTTGTAGTTAACACGCCTTTCCATTTTTATTTAACCATAACCAGTGTACTTAGACCGGCACAATACCAATTTGAATGACCATGTTTGCTTGTTGTTAAATGTTAGGCCTGTTGCAGTTAACACACCTTTCCACTTGTTTTGCTTTACTAGCGTGCCTAAACCTGCACACTGAAGCTATCTTTTGGAGATTATTTTGTCTGCCATGTGTAATTTTGGTTGATGTTTAGCCTGTTGTGCTTAACATGCTTCTTGATGTACCTACACAGGACAATTTTTGGAATGACTATTGTTTTCCATCGAGGTTAAGTTCATCCCATGGCTTATATCTGCTCACTGTTTAGGATATCCGTAGCTGGTACCATATAGGCCGGCGGCTCATAAGGGACTAATCGGTGAATCGGACTTTTAACTGAATATATCTGAAACCCATTTTTCCTTAGGTTAACTAGGGACATATGTAATATATCTGAGGCTACATAGCAACATGCACTGTACTTAATGTCTAAATATGCAATCCTAGGCTACAAAGCAACAAGGAAGAGTGTTACATTAATGTTCTAATGATGTCTAGATATACGTAGAAGAGCAGCAGCAGCAACAGCAACAACACATCCCTGTTTGGATACTCAACTTAGCTATAGGTTAGAGTTAGTTTCTAGCTCATTACTGCCCTGAACTAACTCCATCCAAAGAGTTGTTTGGATGGTAGGGTTAGATTGAAAAAAAATGCACTAGGAGAGCTAGCTCCAATTAGAACCTCTTGGGTTGGATACTAGTTTTTTTGGGTGGGTTATAGATGCAACTAGCTCAAACTAGCCCTCATGTTATATATACTTTAGGGCTATTTGAGCCCGAACTAGCTCAAACTAACTGTAACCCATGGATACAGTAGCAGATAATTTTTAAGAACGAACTAAGCTCCTTCTGGCCCATAATATAAGATGTTAATTCATCTAACATGTGAGTATACTGGATGTTATAAGATACTCCCTCTGTTCCTAAATATTTGTTCTTTCTAGAGATTTCAAATGGACTACCACATATGGATGTATATAGACATACTATAAAAGAGTGTTGTACTACATCATTGTGCCATTGCTGTTTAGCTTCTAAAATTAACTTGGTGCTTTTAGGTACATATGTCATTGGTAAAGATCCACGTTTCGACCCTTTCCGCGTATGGGGCCATGAGATATCGATGAACCAGCATCAAGTGAGGAAGCTGATAAAGATTCTTAGTAAAATGGGTCCAAAGATGGCAACTAAACTATTTGTTTACACTTTATCCAAGACAACAACAAACATCAGTATGGTAAGTAAGAACACTGCAGCCTTCTTTTTACTGCCCATAATAAGTTGTGTTAGATGATAATGTCTGAAATCTTATTCCTTTGCAGTGGTTGCCAAAGCAGTTTACTCAAGATTACCTCTCAAACTACATGATTGGTGGGCATGCAAAGGTTAAAGTATTTCTACCAGAACACGATGATTATCTAGATGTTTTCATGAAGACTGTGAAGGATGGGCGGTCGGCCATCACAAGGGGTTGGACTAGAGTCGTGCGTGCCTTCTGCATGGAGGAGGGCACAATATGGGAATTCCAGAATATATTTCGCCTTGTTCAGTAACCAGAATATATTTCGCCTCTTTCTTTACCGTCTTTAATAGTACAAGTATACAACTGTGGTTCATCATTCTTTATTTGGTTCCTATGTAATTCTTGAACATATGTACCTATGAAACGAATAATGCATTGGTTGTTTGAACCTGATGGATATGAATAAAGCTGTAGCATACATTCAAATTCAAATCAAGATCTGGTAAAATTTGGAAAAGCAGCAATTAAATTATGGTGAAATTACGCTCTCCAGGTTGTTACGGCACTCACGATTGGTAAAACACAAACGTTTGCAATATACACCATAATCCGAGACAGTTCATAAAGAGGAAGTGTGTGCAAGCATGCACACAGTTGCCGTTTGCAAAGCGTGTGTGATGTCAGACAATATCACAAATGGTGCGGGAAAACTAAACATTTGTGTTAGTTGCCTTATCATACACGATTCACAACCATGAACAGTTTCTGATGAAGTATCCATCGTAAATGTTGCACCACAAAATAGCGTTTGCGATAGTTATCATGTACGACGATGTTACGACGGTCCGATGTTTCGTAATACTGTCCGACACTCGTACGACGATTAGCTAATCTTCTTAACGGTGAACCATTTGTGATGGGCTGCGCATCATACATGTTCTATAATAGTTAACCGTTTGTGATGGGTCGTGCATAATAAATGTAGCACCATAGAATACCGACTGCGATGGCAATGCGAGCATAAACGAGTAGGAGTACTATAGGGGCCCTATCCCTGACGGTTTCTGGGTCGTGTGGGAAGGACCTCTCTATCGCCCACACTCACTTGGCGATGGTTCCAAATGCCATCGTGGAAAGGGGTTTTAAACCATTTGTTTAGGATCGACGTGCACCAGTGATCATTGGACAGAATAAACTTGATTCTTTGTAATAGTTTTGAGATATGATGATATGATATGTGAGTCATGTTGATGAGTAATTATGCTTTAGTAAGAATATTGGCGTTGTGGTTTGTGATTCCCTATCCAAGCATGAAGGTCAATAGTTATGCAATGAAATTACATCCTACTTGTGGTGCATTATTCAGTGTTATTATGCTTAATGCTTTCCTATGAGATTTTTTGTTTCTTGGTTGGATGGTTCTCAATCTTTTGCTAGCCTTCATTTGCACTAAGTATGATCACTACTTGTGCATCCAAAATCCTTTGAACCAGTTTTTAACACATGAGTCCGCTATACCTACCTATATGCGGTATTCTTTTGCCATTCTAAGCAAATTTGTATGTGGCATCACTAATTTTCAAAATAAATTGTCTTTTGTGTGCTTGTACCACTCATGAAACAGTAGGGGTGGCTAATATATTTCCATGCTAGATGTGTTATTCTCAAGATGAGTGTTACTCACTTGTCATTGCACGAGAGCAAGGCAAAGGTATTAGGGATGCCCAGTCCCAAAATGAAAATTGAATTTACTATATGTTGTCAAATAATAAATTCCTTGGAAAGTGTTGGTATGGAAGGCACCCGTGGATACGGTTAGCCATGGAAAGTGAAAGTATGGTGGAAAAAGGAATAAAATTTATTTTGTGTTTGGGAACCGCCTATGATATATCTAGGATGGAAAGTATCGGGAACTACTCAATCGTTTTCGTTGAAAGGAAAAGCATGCCACCCAAAATGTGTGTCTATCTTTTTCTATTTACTTTATGCAATTTTTATTTTTACTTGAGTCTCCATCTTCTCTTATAAAGCACCAACTAAGGGGCATTATGATCGTACTTGAGCATTCGGTGTAGCTAATATGTGAGTATGTTTCATGAATGGATCAATGATTTATCATAATGGGCTAGGGATAACTTGCTTTAGTGTTGATATTTTGAAAGACATGGTTGCTTGTTGATATGCTTGAGTATTAAAGTCCTCATGTCCAAACTAGACTATTGCTTTGAACCATATAAAACTCCAATTGTCCTTGCTACAAAGGAAAGAATACGTGATGAACATGTTAGGTAGCATTCCACATCAAAAATTATGTTTTTATCATTTACCTACTCGAGGACGAGAAGGAATTAAGCTTGGGGATGCCGATACGTCTCCAACATATCTATAATTTTTGATTGTTTCATGTTGTTATATTATCATTCTTGGATGTTTTACAATCATTTTTTATCATTTTTTGGGACTAACCTATTGACATAGTGCCAAGTGCCAGTTGCTGTTTTCTGCTTGTTTTTACATCGAAGGAAATCAATATCAAACGGAGTCCAAATGCAGCGAAACTTTTTGTGGATTTTTTGGACCCGAAGACATCAAGTGGGCCAGAGAAGCACCTGGGGGTGCCCCGAGGGGGGAACAACCCACCAGTGCATGCCTGGGGAGACTAGGCGCGCATAGGTGAGTTGTGCCCGCCTCGGTGGCCTCCCGCACCGCCTCTTTGCTCTATAAATGCCCAAATATTCCAAAAACCCTTGGGGAGTCGACAAAATTTTGTTCTAGCTGCCGCCAGTTCCAGAACCGTGAAATCCAATCTAGTGCCCTTCTCCGGCACTCCGTCGGAGGGGGGGAATCATCACCGATGGCCATCTTCATCATCCCAGCGGCCACCATGATGAGGAGGGAGTAGCCCTCCCTCGAGACTGAGGGTATGTACCATTAGCTATGTGTTGTATCTCTCTCTCATGTTCTTGAGATGGAACGATCTTGATGTAACGCGGGATTTGTTGACGTAGATCAATCATATGGAATTTTTCCCCTCTCTATCTTCTTGATGAATTGAGTTTTCCGTTTGAAGTTTTCTTATGGATTGAGTCTTTAAGGATTTGAGAGAACTTAATATGTGTTTTGGATGAGGGGTTGGCACATGTTCTCATCTTGACTCTCCGATAGATATTTTGGGGCACTCCTTGGGAATCAAATAGATGAATCTCAAATTGTGTGATGCTTATCATAAGACCAAACCCACGGATATTTGCGGTGACATTGGAGTATCTGGGTGACATTAGGGCTTTGGTTGATTTGCATCTTAACGTGTTATTCTAAGGAATAACTTTGTGGGTGTTTCGTGCCCGACAACAATTTCTATACAGCAAGTAATTTTGGAGTGAACTCTACACCACACTTGAGGGATTTGCATATGATTCAACTATGTCAACATTGTTGGGAGATCACACTAGTGAAAGTACACACCCTATGCCTTGTTTCTAAACATTGCAATACCATTTTCGTGCCCGTTTGCTATTGGTTACCTTGCTGTTTTTATAATTTTAGATTACAAAAACCAGCATCTATTATCCGTATTACAATTGTATTGGGTGTGTTGGGGACACAAGAGACTTTTTATTATTTGGTTGTTGGGTCATTTGAGAGAGACCATCTTCATCCTACACCGCCCACAGATTGATAAACCTTAGGTCATTTATTTGAGGGAAATTTGCTACTGTCCGACAAAACTCCACGATTGGAGGCCCAACACGAGTCTACAAGAATAAAGTAGCATAGTAGACATCAGCAAGGCACAAAAACTATGATATCCTTGATGATGGTTACCACTCAGAACTCGGTAGTGTTTCGTGGTAAGACTTTGTGGTCATGCTTGTCTTGGACATTCTGTTCATGAGTGTTTTGCGAACCAGATCATGTTTTGGAGCTTGCTATAATAGTTCATTTTTCCTAAGAATCTTTCAATGTCATCTTGTCGATTTGTGTTTCAAACTTTCCTATTCAGACATGCCGTGTGTAAAGCATCTTGTCACCAACCAAATCTGAATGGGACAATTGCATTTTGCCCCTAGTTGGTTCCTACCCACGGGTTTTGCCCTTAATTTTCGAGCTTGCTCAGTTTTGCCCTTACTTTTTCCATCGAGATCCCTCGAATGCCCTTTGACTATTTGTCCAAAACTTGGAAAATTCATAACTAATACATATGAACTCAGAAAAATGCAAATAAGATATCAAAATGTTCAAATAAACATTAACTTTATGTGCATATCATTTCCATTCAGGAAAAAAAGCACCTTTTAAACTACCTGAGGTAATTAATGTTATCAACATTATTAAAAATAAAAAGGTATAAACAATATTTTTTCATGAATAAAAATTACATGCAAATGTAGGTGATGTTTTCTGAACATCCTTATATCTTATTTGTATTTTTCTGAGTTCATATCAATTTGTTATGAAGTTTCCAAATAATGGTCAAAGTCGTATGAACATTCATAACAAGATGATACGAACTCAGAAAAATGCAAATAAGATATCTGGATGTTCAGAAAACATCACCTACATTTGCATGTAATTTTTATTCATGAAAAGAATATTGTTTATACCTTTTTATTTTTAATAATGTTAATAACATTAATTACCTCAGGTAGTTTAAATGGTGCTTTTTTCCGGAATGCAAATGATATGCACAGAAAGGTAATGTTTATCTGAACATTTTGATATCTTATTTGCATTTTTCTGAATTCATATGAATTAGTTATGAATTTTCAAAGTTTTGGTCAAATAGTCAAAGGGCATTCGAGGGACCACGACAGAAAAAGTAAGGGCAAAACTGAGCAAGCCCGAAAAGTAAGGGCAAAACCCGTGGGTAGGAACCAACTAGGGGTAAAAATGCAATTGTCCCAATCTGAATATCAGGAAGATATGTTGGTTGGAATTTTTCCAAGATCTATGATGTCGGTCTCGACAAGGTTGGTGTTCTGGCGGACACATCTAGCCAGAAAATCTATCAATGTAGTATCTTGATTGAGCAGTTTAGCCACCTCTCCATGAGGATTCGTTATTACTTAATCTACAAGTTGATACTTATGGACCCCTTGTGTTTCCGAAGTCCGACCTTTACTTGATGCCATGTTGTATCTACACATATCATGCATGTTATGTGTACGTGTAACGTGTATTGCTATGTGTGGGGTCCGACACTTAGTTGTTTATTCTTGGTAGCCTTCCTTATGGGAAATGTCCCTGTCAGGACCCCGATCCTAACCCACATCGATCTAGCATGTAACTCATCATATCACCTTGCGGCCTCACGCACAGTATTCCCACGGGTGCCACCTTACCTGGCCCGGGACCGTTTGCGCCTTTTGGCTCATGTATATGATAGTGTCGCTAGCATCCATATGACAGAGAACCCGGGCCGACATGACTAGTAGTGAACCCAAAGTGGCACTAAGTTATAGGGACAGGCATACATGACCCAGCAATGAACATGTCGGTCATCAGCGAGTGAATTCGGGCTGTAGCAAGTGGGCTAGCAGGACTCCGTGATTCCGGGCCATAGCAGGCTAACAGGACTCCGAAAGACACCGTGTGACATATCCACGAAGGGACAAACACAGGATCGAAGGACACATGCCGGCCAGTCTAAATGTTCCGGAGCAGTAGCAACTGAGCTAATAGGACTCCGGTAAACCGGGGATGTAGCAGACTACCATGGCTCAGTGGAAGCACTAGACTACATTTCCCCATAAGAGAGGCTACCAAGGATAGACAACTAGGTTGTCGGATCCCACACATACCAAGCACTTCAAATCATACACACAATATGCTCGATATGTGCAAATACAACATGGCATCACAACAAAACTCTACAACTCAAAGTATTTATTCATTAGGCTCTGAGGAGCCAAGTATTACAAACATGGGTCTCATGACCCCACATACAGAGCATACAAGCAACAAGCACATGCAGAAGCTTAACTTGTCTGAGTACAGAAAACTACAAATGAAAAAGGTTGAGAAGCCTGACTATTTACAAGATCCTGTCGAGGGCACAAGATTGTAGCTGAGGTAACAAGCTAAATGTCGAAGTCCATGCAGAACTACTAGTGAGACTGAAGTCTCTCTGCAAAAACATAAATTAAGCAAATGTGAGTGCAAATGTACCCAGCAAAACTTACATCAAAACTAACTACATATGCATCAATATCAACAAAGGGATGGTGGGGTTTAACTATAGCAAGCCAGCTTTGACACAATGGCTATCCTAAACTACGTCTGCAAGTAACTCTTTTGAGGTGGCGCACACGAGTACACATATTCACCATATCAATACACCACTATGGATCCTCTCCCGTCTCCATACGAGAAGGCCATCCATAACACTCACGCTTATCTTGTGCATTTTAGAGTATCCACTTTCACTTGTCTATGAACTGTACAGGCGACCCAGAGGTCCTTTACTGTGGACGCGACTATTTGAATAGATGATTTTAACCCTACAGAGGTGTACTTCTTCACACACCCTCTCGCCACTTACCGCCATGTACACGTAATGTATCTCGGCAACCTTCAAGCGGAGGCCAGGCGAGGGTATCGGCCACGACCTGACTAACCACACAAGTCTCTAGTCTAGGTTTATCGCCTATTTGGGTTCCATCCGCAAGGAAATCCGGTCGGGGTGTCGCTCACGGCTCCAAACGATGTGTGCTGGGTTCCCAAGACACCAAACGGGCGACTCGATACATCGGGCCACGGTGTATCTACCGCATCATAGCCCAGCCCTAGGGTCAGCGCTACGCACGGCCTCCAACACATATCCTACAAACACCAGAAACTAGTTGCAATTCCTGGACAGAGATCAAGGCGATTAATAAGTCAAGAGAGTCAATTTAGGATCCCAATGTGTGGTAGTAGTTGTTCATGGATCACAAACACAGAAATTAGTTCCTGAGGACGGTTTCAATGGTGAACCGACCCCTTCTTCGGCGGAAGCAGCTCTGGATCATCCGGGGGGCTTTTCCTTTCTCTTCGGCAGAGAAACTTTGGATGGGCGCCATTGCTGCAAGTGGTGGAGCAAGGAGGAAGAAGCAAGTGAACCAAGAAGAGATGGGCGACGGGGGCTCCACCCCCTCCCCATTTATAGCAGAAGAAGGCCAATCGGTGCCTCCCACGATCACAGGTAATGATGATTTTCCTTGCATGTCGCAGGGACTAGTCAAATCGAGCAGTTGCCGAGGCAGCATGGGGAAGCGGAGACGCCCATGACCAATCAACCGCCATGCGTCAACCGAGACCGCATGCTTTTGGGGCCCGCGGTGCTCCTTGCTTGATCCTTTGGCTTCACCTCAAAGCCAAGCCCAAGTGCGCCTTAGGCCCGAGGGATACTTTCGGCGTTTTGGGAACGGGGGTCCCCAGACTTGCCTGGCTGCGTCCCATGGCGTGGCTGTGCTGGCAGGTCTGTACGGCCCATCATCACCAACAAGGCATTCAAGACCGTCGTGAGGGGCCAAGCCTCGCGAGGCAGATGACGCAAGACCTCCTCAGGAGTGTCCTCACCAAGCTGCCTCACGAGGAGCGAAGATATCAAGGCGGGGCGAACCTCAGGAGGCTCTCGTGAGGTGAGCCATGACGATCGACACCAGGCGGGCGCCAGGCGGGCACCAGCGCGCGTAGCGTCCTTGTTTCCTCTTTGGTGCTATGGAGGCAAGCGCAGGCGTGGAGTACCGAGGCATCAGGCAAAGGTTTCCATATAGGTACAACAAGACCAAGACTAGAAGGACGGCAGGATGGAGGTCACCATGGAGCCCAGGATGGCGTCACCGCCAGAACCTTTGGCAGGCGAAGACCACCTTTTGTCAGGATAACTTGTACTAGCTGTGCCCTTTCAAATTGGCCGCCATTGTTGGCTCCTTTCCCGGTCAATATTTGGGGAGAGGAATAGGGCCTATATAAGTAGAACTAGCCACCCCCAAGAGAGAGGAGGGAGATCGAGAGGAGAGAGATAAAAGGAGATAGGAACTGATAGAAGGCCAACCCTTAGGACACCAAGCACAAGAACACCTCAACCTCGGGAGGCTGTTCTTCCCCTTGTACTGTTCATGATCAGCCCAAGAGGCAATCCACCACCACCGCACTGGAGTAGGGTATTACACCACATCAGTGGCCCGAACAAGTATAAACCATGTGTCTTTTGTGTTGCGAGTACATCGAGTTCGTCCACGAGACCTTAGTGAGCTAGGCCGTAGATCGGTAGGAGGGTAAGAACTTCGCGCGCACCCCAGAGTTCGAACCTCAAGGGTCTAATAGAACCCATGATCCTACAGAGTGGGGTTGTATCAGAATGAACAAGGGGGTTTTGCTTGCCTGGCACTTCTAAAGATAACATAGCTCTTCATCGGTGTCATCGAACTCATCGTCAGAACCTCGTCTATTGAGAGGGGACAAATACCGGCAACAGATAAGGAACATAATCAATGCAATGCACAACATGATGCATGATCATGACATGTCAATATGCTGTGATTTGAGCTAATGGAACTAGCAACAGGTTAAATGAAGTTGGTTTGAATACAAGATACAAATTCAAACTCCATATGTGGATATTCAAATGCCATTTATATGATTTGTCCTAAATAGCAGCTATAAGTTGTTCTAGCATGCATGAAAAAGGTACAGATGGATAGAATTTTTCTGATCATTTTTCATATATAAATCTTTTCAATCTGAGTTACAGAATATTTTCTATGATTTTTAGAAGTTTTAACTATTTTCTGGAATTTCCTAGATTATTTTTAATCCAGAAAATGGTTAACTACGTCAGCACTAGGTCACTATGACGTCATCAGGTCAACAGACCAGTCCGGGTCAAACCTGACCTATGGGGACTACTAGTCAGTCACACAGCCAGTTAACTGGGTGTTTAGGGTTAGAACTAATCCTAATCTGGAGATAATCAGGTCGGTCCCACATGTTAGTGTCTAGACTAATTAATAGAGTTAGTTAGCACTAACTTAATCCTACATCCAGTTTAATTAGGAGCCTGGGCCCATACGTCAGTGAGTCATGGGAGTCAAACCACGGTCAACTAGAGTCAAACCCACTAGCGAATGGTCGCCGGCGAGGTCATACACGGAGGTGGTACTCAGGATTGCTTGTCCGGCGACCAAACCAACGGCGGAGCCCATCCACGAGTAGCTAGAGCTCACGCGCGTCAGGTCGTGCCCTCAGCTTCGCTGGAGGTGGCCTAAAACGATGGCGGCGATGGCAAGTGCGGCGGCCGGCGTTCGGGCGTCGAGCGAATCGACGTTGCAGGGAATGGTAGGAGCCGCGGGTGGTCGCGGTCGACTCCTGGGAACGTGCTGAGCATGGTGGCACTCTTGGTTGCAGCTCTAGGTGACAGTGGCTACGGCGGTGACATGGCTGGTGGCGGTGAGCTTCATCTTCGGTCGAAACGGCGGCTACGGTGATCGAGAGGCATGGGGAGGAGGGAAAACGACGGCGGAACTCACAGCGGTTGCATCACGCGTCTCAGCGGGCTCGTAGGAGGTTGAACGACGCTGGGGCATTGCCAGCGATCTGGGGAGCCGAGGGTTGAAGACAATGGCGTCGACAGTGTTCGGGGGCGCCCGGCATTGCGTATCTCATCGAGGAGGTCGAGGATGACACATAGAAGCTCAGACACTCGTCGGTGACGCGTGTGGTTGCTGATGGCAGTGGTAATGGTGAGGGGCGGCGATGGCGTGTTCGGTGGGGATGCGGAGAGGGAGCTAGAGGAGAGGGAGAGAGCTACAGAGTGAGGGGAGAGGCAGAGGGGGTCGAGGCCGTTCATGTGGTGCAGAGGCAGGGCAAGGAGAAAGCAGGAGGTGGAGCTCGGGCGCGCGCGCCTCGACATGCCTCTGCCTACTGGCAGAGGTTGAAGACGCGGTGAGGAGGTGGGTTGGGCCCTCTACAGTGCTGAGCCGGAGTTGGGCCGCTAGGTGGGCTGGGTCAGGTAAGTCCACACTCTCTCTCTTTATTAATTTGTTTCTGTTTTTCTATTTTTCTGCAACTTTAGAGCTGTATTAAAAATTCTAAAACTAACTCCAAAATCATGAAACTTCTCATGCCCACTTTTGGAATATTTCCAACAGTAAACATTTTAGTTTATGATTATTTTGACATTTAAAAATTTTATAGTATTTAAATGCCCAAATGCAAATAGAGTATGATTTAATCCAGTTACCTTATGCTGTCCTAGAAAATTGTGCATGAATTTTGTCAGAGGTTCAAGACGAAGGAAAAGATGATGAACATTTTAGAAGGGCATTTCAGGTTCATTGAAAAGGATTTTAGTAAACCCTGGTTGGTTTAAGTGGTGCTGGGGGTTTCTGTCATCCCCATTTCAACTTTCTAGGAGATGTAAACATGATGCAACACCAGATGCTCGCACTAGGCAGACCAGAACTAGGGATGTGACAACTCACCCCCACTAAACTTGAATCTCATCCCGAGATTCAAGCATAGGGTAAGATGAAGGGGGACTCAAACTAACACAATCTTCATGATCCAGGTCACCATCATGTTCTCGATGTCTTTCTCTGAGAACTCCAACTAACATGATAATGTGAGGAAAGGGAAAACTCTAGAAGGATCGATCTTATCGAAGATTGAACAACTCAGGATCAACTCATGGAGCGTGATGCTGAAACAACTCTCGAGTTGAGACATGAAGCATACGTCCGGAGGGATGGAGTGAAACACATGAAAAAGGTTCACTAGGTAGGCAACAATTCCACACCTAAGAGGGTGGTGAACGGTTGCCAACATAGCAAGGAGTTGAGTTGTCATGACACCAAAATGAGACATCTTGGAGAAGGGTGACTCGTAGAATCATCCCTTAAGTGGCAAAAAGAATTACTTTTGATTCAGAGAACATTGAAATTCAATATACCAACCTGAGGCAATTCACCAACAATCATTTAGCTGCGTACGAAAGGATGGCATACCCGGACTAGAATAGATGATGTGGACTACCTTGTTGTAGACAACGCAATGGATGATTTTTTTCTTATCATCGGAAAGGGATGGGACCCATGGTAGGACCACTTTTGAAGATGAACCTGCATAACAATTAATTGAAAAGGCAGACCATAGTAATATGGCACAAGGCGGTCCGGGCTAGGAACAAAATGCAAATGCTGGGTATGTTCCAACCATCATATCTGCCTGAAATTCAGATTTGGTTGGTAACGGGGTAATTCAGACAACATGTCTGGAAAGGAAAAGTAGCAGCACAAATCGACGAGATGACGTTGTGAGATTCTTGAGAAATGAACTACGATAACAAGCTCCAAAACATGAGCTGGTTCTGCTACATGCCTGTGAACACGCTGTCCAAGACAAGCATGACCACATAGTAGTCTTATAATAAAACACTATCGATTTCAGGTGGGGAACCATCATCGAGGATATCAAAGTCCTTGCGTAAGGCATGCTCTTGAGAAGGAACTTCTTCTCCTTTAACAATTCAATCAGTGGCTTGGTGTGCTAGGGATACTTGTAGAATGAAGGTTGCAAGTCTCCAGACCACAGAATACTTTGCACATATGCATGACTGACTTGGGATGATTCCAGAGGAAGCGAAACAAACCTTCCTCAAATTAATGGCCGCAACTTGCAGCAAATGCACATGAATTAGGGTAAGTCACTTCTTGCATCAAAACATCCACTTCATGAGCTAACACAAAGATGATGCTTACAAAAGTTTCCAACACTAGCTTAATGTCCAACAAAATCATGGAGAAAGTAAGGATGTTGTCGATGGGCTCATGTCGGTGTACTAGAATAGGGGTACCCTAGTACCCCGAACTTGTGCACGGGCAGTTGCAGCACCCCGCGGCAAGGCTTGCCGGGCGAACGCCAAGATCCCCCAAGGTTCCCTTAGAGCCATCCAAGAACAAAGTATTTAAGCTAAGGAGACAAGGCCCCGACAAGAGGAGCTTGCCGGGAAGGCCAAGGCGCTCCAAGGAATTTGCTGCGACGTGCCACGCGCTCCGGCAAGGCAACAAGGCCCCGGTAAGAGGAGCTTGCCAGGAAGACTAAACAAGGTACCCCGAGGCCCGGTGAGCGACGAGCTTCTGGACCCGACAAGATAACAACAGCGGCAAGGCGCTTGCCGCAGCAGGCGGCCACTCTGTGCCCACGCTCCAGCGCATCCACCAACGTGTCGCTCTGGGGGCCTCTCCGGGCGCGCGTGGTGGGAGGCTGTGCAGCCAGCGGTGCGCAGTGGCATGCGAAGCTGACAAGATCGCCATCGCGGCGAACAGTGGCGCCCCTAACGGTCCTTTTCTGCACTGTTCGGACGACTCAGATGGGCATTTAATGCCCTTGTCCCCTGCCGTGAGGGTTAGGTAGGGTGCACTGTACAAGTAACTGTATCAACTACCTCGCTTTTTACGTTTGTACCCTCCTCTGCGTTGCCACCTGTCAGTGACCCCTTTAGCGTATAAAAGGAGGCCCATGCACAACGTAGAGGGGGTTCGGACAATTCGCTTCGATTCATTCGTAGCCCAGAAAACATCACGCTCCCTCTCTCGAGAGCAAGGACACCAGATAATACAACCAGACAAGCAGCATTAGGAGTGTTATCTCTCTGGAGAGCTCCGAAGCTGGGTAAACTGCTCGTGTGCCTCACCTCGATCTGCTCTTCGTGCGATCTCCGCCCCCCGCCGAACCGAAAGGGGCCTGGTCCGCCGGCCCCATAGGTGTTCGTGGATCAGTTTCCCCGACATCTATGGCACGCCAGGTAGGGGGTGTCGAGATTGTGTGAACCTGATCCGGCGTTCACACGAGCTAGATCTTTATTCCCTTCATCAACATGCCATCGAAGAAGAAGACTTCGGCGGCAGCCGCTCCGTCCATGTCACTTCCGCCACCATTGGAGCAAACGGGTGGTGGAATGGACGCCGGCGGAAGAAAGGACATCGACGAGGAAGCTCATGATGCCGCCAGGTCCAAGAACAAGGCTGCACAAACCTCGGCGACTGTACATGTTCCACGCCACTCTCAGGAGGCGCAAGATCAACAGCGTCATGGCACTAGCAGTGCCATTCGCATGATAGGCCAAGACCAAGCTGGTGGATCTCGGGGCGCTCAAGACCAGCATGCACACCCGCATGTTGGCACGAGCGGGGCACGGTCGCCCGGACGGGATACTGCTCCTTCTAACATAGTTAGAAGTTCGAGCACGTCCCGCTCCTCGCGCCATCCGCCACTGCTACCCACCACTCCAGCAGAAGCTTTGGCACGAGCTCAACTTCTCCTAGATTACCCTCCGACGTCGGACAAGATCGACGAATGGAGAGGGCCACCATTCAGAATCTCATCGGCTACGCCAACGGCGACACTCCACGACGGCCGAGCGCGTCGCCGCCGCGGCAGGGTTGCCGGACGCGAGCCGGTGGCGACGAAATGGGCGGAGGTGCAACTACCATGCAATCACTGCCCCGAAGGCCAAGATCGCCGACTCGCCGGATCCACCTCGACAACGACTCCACTGCATCGTCGGATCCACGAGCTCGTCGCGATCAGCGCCAAGTTCTTCATGATCGACAACAAGAAGACGCTCGAACCCGCATCAAGCGCCAAAGAGAAGCGCGACGTCAATCCGACAAGCGTGCTGGGCCCTCTGTTGACATGCATGCGCCAGGGGAACCAGGCGCTCTGCCGTACGCGGTAGGTTGTCCTGCGTTCACTCGTGAGCTGTGGCAAGTCCAGTGGCCCAGCACAAAGAACTTCAAGCCAGACGTACCGGAGAAGTACGACGGGAAGACGCATCTGTCGGAGTTCCTCAACATCTACACCATTGCGATACAGGCTGCCGGGGGACGAGATGACAAGATCCTTGCCAACTACTTCCCGCTGGTGCTCAAGCCCAACGTCAGATCCTGGCTCATGCACTTGCCGGACAACTCCATATCCTCTTGGGCTGATCTGTGCCATCATTTTGTCGGCGCCTTTACAGGCGGACACAAGCCTCATGGCCAGGAGAGTGATCTTCATCTGCTCGCCCAGAAGGAAGGAGAGCCCCTGCGCAAGTACATTCAGAGATTCAGTAGTGTGCAGCACAACATCCCAGACGTCCACCCTGCCACGGTGATCAGCGCGTTCCATCAGAACATGTGGAACCGCAGGATGCGGGAGGAAATGGCGATGTGCAAGATCAGGGACGTCATCGAGTTATATGCACTGGCCGACAAGTGTGCACGTGCTGAGGAAGGGAGGAGACTCCCCAGAGAGAATGTAGGAGCGGGAGGATCTGACAGTGAGGATGCTACCCCGCCAAGGAAAAATCGGCGGCAGAACAACAGAAGGAGGAAAGGCAAAGAGGTGCTAGTTGTTGAGCAGTCCGGCAACAGTGGTGGTGCCAAGGAAGCCAAAGCTGGTGACTCCGGCAAGGAGGTTGCCGCGGAGGTGGCGGTCGCCGACAAGCAGGACGGCACCAACAAGCAATATTGCAAGATCCACCGCACCAAGGGCCATGATCTCCAGAACTGTAAGAAAGTCGAACAGCTTGTTGAGCAACAGAAAGCTGAATACGAGCGGCGCGACAAGGAAAAGGCCCAGGAAGGAGCTGGTGGATCCGGCAAGAAACGTCCCGGCCGAGGAGGACGCCGCGGCAAGGCCAAGCAGCGGCAAGGAGACAGACCTCCTCGTGGCCGCGACAAGGATGAAGATGACGACGACGATGAGGGCATGGATGATGAGGAGACTGATGAGCAGGAGTTCCAGAAAGCCACAGAGGTCTTGTGCGTTGACGGTGGTGCTTCTCTGCATACCTCGCACCATCAGCTCAAGCAGTGGGTGCGGGAAGTTAATGCAGCAGAACCACCCGTCGAGTCACGCAAGCCTCTGAAATGGTCCGGCACGCCTATCATCTTTGATATTGAGCACCACCCGGATCGCATAACTGCGGTCGGATGCTTGCCGACGTTGGTTTCACCAACAATCCGCAACCTCAAGGTCACTAAGATGCTAGTTGACGGTGGGGCCGGCTTGAACCTGATCTCCTCCGCGGTGCTCCAGAAACTCCAGATCCCTGACAGCGAGCTCGAAGAGACCGGCACATTTCAAGGAATCAACCCGGGAAGGAGCAAGCCAAAGGGAAAGATCACATTGCCGGTAACATTTGGCAGCGAGCTGAACTTTAGGACTGAGAGGGTCACGTTTGACGTTGCCGACTTTCCATTACCTTACAATGGAATCCTTGGCCGACCGGCACTCTCCAAGTTCATGGCAGCCTCTCACTATGCGTACAACGTACTGAAAATGCCAGGCCCAATAAGTGTCATCTCTATCCTTGGCAACAAGAAGGATGCTCTTGTCTGTGCCGACAAGATCTACCGGGAAGCAGCAGCCGCAGCAGAACACAAGACACTTGCCGCTGAAGCTCCCGGGGGGAAGAAGAAGACCAAGCCCGGCAAGAGCTCTGATGCCCACTCCGGCAAGCGCACCTCTTCGGAGTGCTGCGCTACCGTCGAGGACGCACCATCGAGCTCCACCGGCAAGCGTAAGAAGGCAATGGCAGCTCCACCTGAGACCAAGAAGGTGTCCGCCAAGGAGGGCGGCACTGGTGGTACCTTCACCATCAGCGCCACTCTTGACCCCAAATAGGAAAGCGCGCTCGTTGCTTTCCTGCGGGTGAATGTCGACGTGTTTGCGTGGCAACCGTCTGATATCCCCGGTGTTCCCAGGAAAGTAATTGAGCACCACCTTGCCGTCTGTCCTCATGCGCGGCGCATCAAGCAGAGAGTCAGGAAGCAGGCAGTAGAGCGCCAAGAATTCATCGCAGAAGAAATCAAGAAGTTGGAAGCAGCAGGCCTTGTCAGAGGAGTGCTCCATCCCACGTGGTTGGCCAATCCTATTGTTGTGCGCAAGGCTAACGGGAAATGGAGACTTTGTATTGACTTCACTGAGCAAGATTGTTGACTCCCAAAGACCCATTTCCCTTGCCGCGTATTGACCAGATTGTTGACTCCACAGCCGGATGTGATTTGCTTTCATTTCTTGATGCGTACTCAGGATACCATCAAATCTTCATGGCAGAAGAAGATGAAGAGAAAACCGCATTTATCACCCCGTGTGGCACGTCCTGCTTCGTACGGATGCCTTTCGGTCTGAAGAATGCTGGTTCAACATTCGCAAGGGTAGTCCAACATGCTTTTGAGCCGCAAATGCACAGAAATGTGGAAGCTTACATGGATGACATAGTGGTCAAGAGCAAGAACAAGGCAACCCTGATTCAAGATTTAGACGAGACATTTGCAAACCTGGCAAGATCAACCTCAAGCTTAACCCCGAGAAGTGCGTGTTTGGATTCCCTTCCGGCAAGCTTCTCGGGTTCTTCGTGTCTCAGCGGGGAATTGAAGCCAATCCTGACAAGATCAAAGCCATTGAGCAGATCGAAGCACCAAAGCGCGTCAAGGATGTACGAAGGCTTGCCGGTTGCGTGGCTGCTCTCAGCAGATTTATCTCTAGATCTGCTGAGCGCGCCCTGCCATTTTTCAAAATTTTGAAAAAGGCAGGTCTAATGAAATGGACTCCGGAAGCGGAGGCTGCGCTGCAGGACTTGAAGAGATACCTGTCCTCCACTCCAACGCTTGTCGCACCTAAGCCGCAAGAGAAGTTGCTGCTGTATATAGCGGCAACCAATCAAGTGGTTAGTGCGGCGTTAGTGGCAGAGAGGGAGGCGGATGATGAGCCAGCAACCACGGCAGATCCATCCAGCGACAAGCAGGGGGCTTCGCCGACAAGCTCTGGTCCCGACAAACATGGGTTTGCGCAGGAGCATGATAAGATGCCAAAGAGAATGGTGTAGCGCCCAGTTTACTTTGTCAGTTCTCTTCTGCAGGGGGCTAGATCAAGGTACTCTGGTGTGCAGAAGTTGCTTTTCGGCCTCCTCATGGCCTCGAGAAAGCTGCGCCATTACTTCCAAGCACATGAGATCACAGTCGTCACTCGCTTTCCGCTGAAGAGGATACTGCAAAATCCAGAAGCAACAGGCAGGATTGTCGAGTGGGCGCTGGAACTGTCAAGCTTTGGCCTCAAGTTTGAGAGCACTTCAACTATCCAAAGCAAAGCATTAGCAGAGTTCATAGAAGAGTGGACGCCAACCCCAGATGAAGAAATTCCAGAAACAAGCATCCCCGTCAAAGAGGCAAGCAAAGAGTGGCTGATGTACTTTGATGGTGCCTTCTCGCTGCAAGGCGCCGGTGCAGGCATGCTGCTTGTCGCACCCACCGGAGAGCACCTCAAGTACGTAGTCCAGATGCACTTTCCCAAAGAGCAAGCAACCAACAATACTGCAGAGTATGAAGGATTGCTTGCCGGTCTCAGAATGGCAGCAGACCTTGGGATCAAGAAGCTCATTGTCAGGGGTGACTCACAGCTGGTCGTCCGACAAGTGAACAAGAACTACCAGAGTCCGTTGATGGAAGCGTATGTTGACGAAGTGAGGAAGCTAGAAGAGCACTTTGACGGCCTACAAATGGAGCATATCCCAAGAGGTGAGAATGATATTGCTGATGGCCTGTCAAAGTGCGCCGCACTAAAGTTACCTGTGGAACCAGGGATCTTTGTGCTTAAGTTGACTCAACCATCCGTAACACCATCAACTGGACAAAGCAAGAAGAGCAAGTTGGTTTCTGGTGACTACTTTCCGGCAGAGCTCCCCGAAGCCGCCGCCAAGAAAGTCCCCAAGATCAACACCAAGGAGGCTGAGGGGCAGTCTGCTCCGGCAAGCCTTATGGTTTGTTCCGTTGAAGCAGACGCTCCCGACAAGTTTTGCTCCGGCAAGCTTGCTGGGGAACATCAAGCTCCGGCAGGACCACAAGTCCTTGCCGTGGAAGCGGATGTTCCCGCAGCAGCAGATGCGCCTTTAGTCCTTGTTGTCGAGCCACAAGCTCCAGCATGGGCACAGCAGATTGTCCACTTCCTTCAGACAGGAGAACTTCCCGAAGAACAAGAAGAAGCGGAAAGAGTAGCCCGGCAGTCAAGTATGTACCAGTTTGTCGGTAGCATACTGTACAGAAGAAGACTCAACGGTGTGAAATTGAAGTGTATTCGCCGGGAAGATGGAAAAAAGCTGTTGGCAGAGATACATGGAGGCATATGTGGCCACCACATTGGCGCAAGAGCACTTGCCAGTAAAGCTTTCCGGCAAGGTTTCTTTTGGCCGAGAGCCCTCCAGGATGCAACTGCACAAGTAACCAAGTGTGAAGCGTGCCAGTTCCACTCCAAACAGATACACCAGCCAGCTCAAGCTCTCCAAACAATCCCTTTATCCTGGCCATTTTTGGTCTGGGGGCTCGATATCCTCGGCCCCTTCCCCCGAGCTGTCGGGGGCTTTGAGTACTTGTACGTCGCAATCGACAAGTTCACAAAGTGGCCGGAAGTGCAGCCAGTGAGGAAGGTGACAGCACAGTCAGCAGTCAAGTTCTTCAGGTCAATTGTTTGCCGTTTCAGGATCCCTAACAGGATCATCACCAACAATGGCACGCAATTCACGAGCCGCACCTTCATGCAGTACGTCCAAGACCTTGGCGCCAAGGTCTGCTTGGCTTCTGTTGCTCATCCGAGAAGCAACGGTCAAGCAGAGAGGGCAAATGCTGAAGTGCTGCGCGGGCTCAAGACCAGAACTTTCGACAGGCTGCACAGGTGCGGAAGGAACTGGATCGAGGAGCTGCCAGTGGTTCTTTGGTCGATCAGAACGACGCCAAATCGAGCCACTGGCCAGACACCTTTCACTCTAGTCTATGGAGCAGAGGCAGTTCTCCCCACGGAACTCATATACGGATCACCTCGAGTGCTCGCTTATGATGAGCTTGAGCAAGAACAGCTGCGACAAGACGACGCGCTTCTCCTTGAGGAAGATCGTCTTCAGGCTGCTATACGAGCTGCTCGATACCAGCAAGCTTTGCGCCGCTATCATAGCCGCAAAGTTAAAGCCAGAAGCTTCGAGGAAGGCGACCTTGTTCTTCGGCGCGTTCAGTCCGCCAAGAATTCCAACAAGTTGACGCCGAAGTGGGAAGGCCCTTATTGGGTCAGACGAGTCACAAGGCCTGGCGCTGTCCGCCTTGAGACCGAAGATGGCATTCCGGTGAGCAACTCCTGGAACATAGAACATCTTCCTAAGTTTTTCCCATAGGGAGCGGTTGCCAGAACCCCGTTCCGGCAACCACCTTTTGTACAAGTCTTGCCGCTGTTGCATGTAATCCTTTGTACAAAGCCGGGCGCAGATCCCGTGCATAAAAAGAACCCCATGTGCTCCGCACAACTTGTCCATTTGATGCATTAGTTCCTTTCTTGCATGCGATTATTTGACACTTTGTGCAGCACCTACATCCGGTAAGCAGTAACGAGCCGAAGAGCTCCATATTATTATTTTCTCTTCTTTCTCCTTTTTTAAAGGAAAAGAAGGTTCTCTCGCACACAAGTTTGCCGGGGGGAAGGAGAAGATTGTGGTATGGGCCAGGCATCGTTCAAGCAAAGACTTGCCTTACCGGGAAGCAAATGACAGAAAAGCTAAGTTGCCAAAGTTTGAGCAATCACTTTTTAAATTTTTTTTTTGAGTTATCTTCCTCGAACGACCCTGCTTTGTATGGAAAACCTGTGCGCGGAGGAACCAACTCGTGGCTAGTTGCGCCCTTAATTTGTTTCGAGTCCCCTCAACAGCTTAAGCGTGCTGCATCTAGTCGCGACAAGGTTTCTTGTCGGAAGCAGCGCCGCCAGCAGGCTGCTGAAGTTCCGCACTCAGCGCTCGCGGCTCGGGCACCTGCGCCGACAAGTTCCCTAGAAGCGTAGGGTAAAAAAACATACAAAGGAAGGAATCTAGTAGAGGAAATAACATAGAAGTTGATAACAGAAATAAAGTTATATTATAAGATAACTTGTCGCAGCTCTAACAGACTGTTTTCATAACATGATTAGCAGCGACAAGGGAAAAGAAGAAATGGGCGGCCTAGTCTACGCGTCCGCCCTCGACCCTCTTGATCTCGCTCACCTTGTCCACAGTGGGTGCGACAAGGGCCTTGAGTGCATCCAGATCGGCATCAGGCGGCAAGGACCTGAGGACGTTGGTGAAGCTGAGGCCTAGATTACGGAAGGCTACCTTCATCAGCACCTTCTGGAGAACCCCGGCGCAGATTTTGCGCGACTCGTCGGCCAGCTGCTTTGGGATCCTCTCCCGGAGCCGCTGGAGTGCCGTCCCCACGCCCTTGAAGAACAGGCTGAGCTTGGCACTGGGTTGAAGACTCCCGTCGGAAGGGTACCCAAAGTCCTCCATCCCCAGCTGCGCCAGCTCCTCGTTGATGACTGCGGCAATGTTCACCAAACCCTCGGTCCAGTGCTCCATAGTGTCTCTGAACGAGTTCTGGGTAACTGCAATGCTCTCCAGCAGCGCCGCGTCAGCCTTGACCTTCTCCGACAAGGTCTTCTCCCGCTCCTTGGCGGCCTCCAGCGTCTGCGTCAGCGTGGCCAGCTTCAGCTCCAGATCTGCTTTGGAATCCTTGGCGGCGCTGAGCTCCTTGCCCCTCTCAGCAAGAAGACCTTGCAGCTCACCGTGGGCGGCAGCATCCTTCTCACGCTCACGCTTGAGCGCGGCAAGCTCCTCGCCGCTCTTCCCAATGTTGGCCTCCAGCTGCGCCACCTTCTCCTCCAGCTCTTTCTTGGCGGCCTCTGCAATTGCCGCAGCGACCTTTGCCTCCTTGAGCGCCCCGCCAAGTGCTTGCTCGCGCTCGATGAGCTCTTCCTCATAGCTGTCGAGGTTGGCCTTCCGCTGCACTAGTTCACCTTCCCACGCAGACTGCTTCTCGGCGGCCAGCCTTTGCTCCTCCTCAGCCTCGGCCTTCTCGAGAAGGAAGGCCGTGCGCTCCTCGTCGAGTCGCTCCCGCTCCTGCGCCAGGGACCGGAGAGCTTCTTGATTTTGGCCCCGGAGCTCCTCCGGACGCTTCTCCATGTCAACTCCCGCCTTCGCGACAAGCGCTTCCCGGGAAGCTAGTTTGGCTTGTCGGGCGCGGTAGAGTGACAGCAGCTTCCGCAGCAACTGCTCCTCCTCAGGCTCACCGCTGCTGCTGCTGGGCGCGTCAACCAACGACAGTCCAGCAGAGGCGAGCACCTCCCCGTCGAAAGTTTCCCCCTTGACCGGTGCTCTGGAGCTCGACGCCCAGGGTAGCTTGATGAAGATACCATCGCCGGCCTTCAAGTAAGCGCCGGGCTGGGGCTCCTCGGAGCCCGACTCCGCAGAAGCAGCAGAGGGATCAGCGGTCGGTGCAGCGCCTGGCGCTCCTGCGGCATC
The DNA here is from genome assembly GCF_018294505.1 of Triticum aestivum. NCBI lineage: Eukaryota > Viridiplantae > Streptophyta > Magnoliopsida > Poales > Poaceae > Triticum > Triticum aestivum. The sequence goes on from NC_057803.1 coordinate 365,877,480, forward strand.
AGGGTCGTCAGTGCAATCGCCCGACCCCTCGCCGGCTTCTGCGGCGGCAGCCCTGGCGGCCTCCTCGCCGGCGGCCTCGTCAGCACCGGCCCCTTCCTCGCCGGCGCCCTCTGTCTCCATTGGCTCAGCCGCAGATGGGTCTGAAGAACGAAGAAGGGAGGAAAATCAATCAAAAATCCAAGAGAGGAAAAACAGAAGAAGCAGAACCCAAGGGTAAGTTTCTGGGCAAGTGGATTACCTGCGCCAAGATCTGCAGTTGCGGCCTCGGTCACCGCAGGATTAGCAGTGCCGTCCCTTGCGGAGAGTTCCCCCTTGCCGGAGAGCGCTCCCTTGCCGGGGACTCCTCCCTTGGCGGCGCAGCCGAAGCAGGTGGCACTTCGGGACCAGCTTCCGGGCGCTCCTGATGAGACTGCTCTGCTCCTGCACAAGTCAACAAGCAAGATATCAACAAAGGAAAAAGCACTCAAGCGCGCCCGGCAGCAGAAGGCTAAACTATGAACTTACGCTGGGGGCTGCGCTGGGGGCTGCTTTGAGGAGTGATTGCCGGGTCCGTCAAGGTGGTCTCGGACCCACCTCCTACTGACACGATGGGGTCATCCTCGATGACGATCACCGCGGCCTTGGCCCTCTTCGCTGCTCTCTGGGCCAGCGTCCTGAAAAGAAAGGAGTCCAGATTGGAGCAAGTCAGATACAAGATATAAGCAGCAATATTTAAGAACTACAAGAGCACCAAAGAAACTTACTCTTCTTCCTCCTCGTCGGAGCTGAGCGCGGAAAGATCGAAGTCCGGCCCTCCTCCGGTGCGGCGAGGTGGAGGAGTAGGATCCCTTGCCCGCTTGGCGGGGGCGGTGGCCCGGGAAGACCCCGCTCCAGTTGCCGCTGTTGCGTGAGGCGCTCCCGCGGCAACATTGCTTGCCGCGGTAGAGCGCGTCGCATGGCTCGGCGGCTGTTGACTCGGCCGCCGCCCCGCTGCGTCCCCGGCCCTGCGAAGGCGCCTTCTTGGCAGGGCCGGGGGCTCCGCCTGCGGCAAGTTTTCTGAAGGCTCGGGCTCCTCCTCGCCGGCCTCGCTCGGCTCGGCTTCGGAACCAGCAGGCTCCGCCTCGCCCATGAACTCCGCGTGCTCGGCAAGGTTTGCCGCCTCCGCAGCCTCCGCCTCCTCCACAGTGAACCCAAACGCACCCGCGGCAGCTACGGCCGCAACCTCTTCCGCCCTAGTGGCGATACGCTGCAGCTCCTCGTCGATGGTGTCACGGGTGAGGCTCTTCTGCTCGTCAGCGTGGACCGGCACTTCCTCCAAGGTGTCGAAGAACGCTCGCACAACGTCATCCGCAGGCTCTTGCCAAGTTGGGATGATTCCATGGGAATCGCACAACGGCATCATGGCGCGGATCCGGTCAAGTGAAGAGTTATTGCACAAAGGAACTACGCCCCTCGGCAGTGTGAATGGGTGCTGGGGGTCGCGTTTGAATAACTCCAAGAGCATTGCATCCAGCTCCAAGACGGTGAAGTTGTAGTTGAGGCCCGGCCGCAGCCTCATGATGTCCGCCGAATTCTTGAATTCCCAAGCGGGCCTCCCCCTCTCCTGCAGGGGGCAATGCGGCGGCGGAGGAAATCTGCCCCGACAGCACCTACGGTGAGCCCGGCAAGCCTGAGGTGAAGAATCCTAGTGATGGCGATCTTTAGCCTCTCGTCTTCCGGGGCCACGTTGCTCCAGTCATTGCCGCGCACTATTGGAGTTTGGCGCACGGCGGTGAAGGGCTGCGGATTCTCCTCAACGATCCAGCACCACTCCGCTCTCCACTCCTCCCACTTGCTGCGGAGCTCACCCTCCAAGTACGCCTCTTTCTTGCCGACTCTCGAGATCCAGGCAATCCCTCCGGCAAGCGGCTCTCCTCTCTCTACCCGAGGTATGAAGAAGTGGCGGAAAAGGGCAACACTAGGGTGGACTCCGACAAAGTTTTCGCACAAATGTGCGAAAACTGCCATGGTCAGGACAGCGTTGGGGGTGAAGTCAAGGAGACGGAAGCCATATGTGTTCATGATATCACAGAAGAACTCCGAGAAGGGCGGGCAGAGCCCGCAATAGAAGAATAGCGTGAAGAATGGGTACCCGTTTGGAGCCAACTCCGAAGAAGCGGCCGGGAGTACCCTCGTGCGCGGATGCGCACGCGTCTCCGTCGCCCAAAAGAGGTAGAAGTACTCCCTCAGCTCCTGCACGCCGAGCTGGGGGGTGAAGATCGCCCGCTCCTTCCGCAGCGCCGCGAGCCGCTGCGCCTCGGCCGACTTCACGCCCTTTCCCTTGTCGGCTTTCGGGGCCATGGCGGAGGTGGTGGGGAAGGTCGACGGCGTTGGTGATGCTGGTGGCAATGGGGGGCGGAGCGCTGCTCTCTCGGCTTTGAGAAGAAAGGGGGAGCGGCGGAGTTTCTTGAAGATGAAGTAGCAGCAACCAGCGAGGGGGAACGAACTGCCCCTGTTTCCTCTGTTTATAAAGAGGGACGGGGCGGACGTTTCGGCCTTCCAAATAAACAACCACCCACGATCTCTCCCACGATGCTGCATTCAATGCGTGCCATTATGGGAGAGCGCGGTGGATACGGAGCAAGATTCGGTGTGGCCCAGTCTGCGTGTGCCCGTGCCCTAACTTGGGCCTGGCCCAACAGCGCTCGGCACCGTGTCTGGCCCAGGCCCGGGGGCTCCTGTCGGTGTACTAGAATAGGGGTACCCTAGTACCCCGAACTTGTGCACGGGCAGTTGCAGCACCCCGCGGCAAGGCTTGCCGGGCGAACGCTAAGATCCCCCAAGGTTCCCTTAAAGCCATCCAAGAACAAAGTATTTAAGCTAAGGAGACAAGGCCCCGGCAAGAGGAGCTTGTCGGGAAGGCCAAGGCGCTCCAAGGAACTTGCCGCGACGCGCCACGCGCTCCGGCAAGGCAACAAGGCCCCGGTAAGAGGAGCTTGCCGAGAAGACTAAACAAGGTACCCCGAGGCCCGGTGAGCGACGAGCTTCTGGACCCGACAAGATAACAACAGCGGCAAGGCGCTTGCCGTAGCAGGCGGCCACTCTGTGCCCATGCTCTAGCACATCCACCAACGTGTCGCTCTAGGGGCCTCTCCGGGCGCACGTGGCGGGAGGCTGTGCAGCCAGCGGTGCGCAGTGGCATGCGAAGCTGACAAGATCGCCATCGTGGCGAACGGTGGCGCCCCTAACGGTCCTTTTCTGCACTGTTTGGGCGACTCAGACGGGCATTTAATGCCCTTGTCCCCTGCCGTCAGGGTTAGGTAGGGTGCACTATACAAGTAACTATATCAACTACCTCGCTTTTTACGTTTGTACCCTCCTCTGCGTTGCCACCTGTCGGTGACCCGTTTAGCGTATAAAAGGAGGCCCATGCGCAACGTAGAGGGGGTTCGGACAATTCGCTTCGATTCATTTGTAGCCCAGAAAACATCACGCGCCCTCTCTCGAGAGCAAGGACACCAGATAATACAACCAGACAAGCAGCAGTAGGAGTGTTATCTCTCCGGAGAGCTCCGAAGCTGGGTAAACTGCTCGTGTGCCTCACCTCGATCTGCTCTTCGTGCAATCTCCGCCCCCCGCCGAACTGAAAGGGGCCCGGTCCGCCGGCCCCATAGTTGTTCGTGGATCAGTTTCCCCGACAGCTCAACAACAATTTATCAAGATTTCCATAAGATGGAATTCCACGACTCTGTGAACCAGGCGATAGCATCAGTCAGACCAAAGGATATAACGGTGTATGCCCGAGGGAACTACCATGGGTAAGACAACATGATCTTCATGATAGAGAGTCTCCTATGTTGTAACTTTCATATACTAGTGGGAATCTTTCAATATAGAACTTGGCTTGTATATTCCAATGATGGGCTTCCTCAAAATGCCCTAGGTCTTCATGAGCAAGCGAGTTGGACGCTCACCCACTTAGTATCTTTTTGAGCTTTCATACACTTATAGCTCTAGTGCATCCGTTGCATGGCAATCCCTACTCAATCACATTGATATCTATTGATGGGCATCTCCATAGCCCGTTGATACGCCTAGTTGATGTGAGACTATCTTCTCCTTTTTGTCTTCTCCACAACCACCGTTCTATTCCTCCTATAGTGCTATATCCATGGCCCATGCTCATATATTGCGTGAAGATTGAAAAAGTTTGAGAACATCAAAAGTATGAAACAAATGCTTGGCTTGTCATCGGGGTTGTGCATGATTTGAATATGTTGTGTGGTGAAGATGGAGCATAGCCAGACTATATGATTTTGTAGGGATAGCTTTATTTGGCCATGTTATTTTGAGAAGACATCATTGCTTAGTTAGTATGCTTGAAGTATTATCATTTTTATGTCAATATGAACTTTTGTCTTGAATCTTATGGATCTCAATATTCATACCACAATTAAGAAGATTTTTACATTGAAATTATGCCAAGTAGCACTCTGCATAAAAAATTCTGTTTTTATCATTGACCTACTCGAGGACGAGCTGGAATTAAGCTTGGGGATGCTGATACGTCTCCAATGTATCTATAATTTTTAATTGCTCCATGCTATATTATCTACTGTTTTGAATGTTTATGGGCTTTATTATACACTTTTATATCATTTTTGGGACTAACCTATTAACCCAGAGCCCAGTGCCAGCTTCTGTTTTTACCCTATTTTAGGGTTTCGAAGAAAAGGAAAAGCAAACGGAGTCCAATTGACCTGAAACTTCACGGAACTCATTTTTGGAAGGAAAGAAGCCCATAAGACTTGGAGCGCACGTCGGGGGATCTTCGAGGAGGTCACGAGGCAGGGGGGCGCGCCCACCCCCCTGGGCGCGCCCTCCACCCTCGTGAGCCCTTCGTGGCCCCCCTGACGTACTTCTTCCGCCTATATATCTCCATATACCCTAAAAACATCCATGAGCACGATAGATTGGGAGTTCCGCCGCCAGAAGCCTCCGTAGCCACCGAAAACAATCTAGACCCATTCCGGCACCCTAACAGAGGGGGCATTCCTTCTCCGGTGGCCAACTTCATCATCCCGGTGCTCTCCATGACGAGGAGGGAGTAGTTCTCCCTCAGGGCTGAGGGTATGCACCAGTAGCTATGTGTTTGATCTCTCTCTCTCTCTCGTGTTCTTGAGCTGATACGATCTTGATGTATCGCGAGCTTTGCTATTATAGTTGGATCTTATGTTTCTCCTCCCCCTCTTCTCTCTTGTAATGAACTGAGTTTCCCCTTTGAAGTTATATTATCGGATTGAGTCTTTAAAGGTTTGAGAACACTTGATGTATGTCTTGCCGTGGATATCTGTGGTGACAATGGGATATCACGTGATTCACTTGATGTATGTTTTGGTGATCAACTTGCGGGTTCTGCCCATGATTCTATGCATAGGGGTTGGCACACGTTTTCGTCGTGATTCTCCGGTAGGAACTTTGGGGCACTCTTTGAGGTCCTTTGTGTTGGTTGAATAGATGAATCTGGGATTGTGTGATGCATATTGTATAATCATACCCACGGATACTTGAGGTGACATTGGAGTATTTAGATGACATTAGGGTTTTGGTTGATTTGTGTCTTAAGGTGTTATTCTAGTACGAACTCTAGGGCTGTTTGTGACACTTATAGGAATAGCCCAACGGATTGATTGGAAAGAATAACTTTTAGGTGGTTTCGTACCCTACCATAATCTCTTCGTTCGTTCTCCGCTATTAGTGACTTTGGAGTGACTCTTTATTGCATGTTGAGGGATAATTATGTGATCCAATTATGATATTATTGTTGAGAGGACTTACACTAGTGAAAGTATGAACCCTAGGCCTTATTTCCACACATTGCAATACCGTTTACGCTCACTTTTATCACTTGTTACCTTGCTGTTTTTATATTTTCAGATTACAAAAACTATTATCTACTATCCATATACCACTTGTTTCACCATCTCTTCGCCGAACTAGTGCACCTATACAATTTACCATTGTATTGGGTGTGTTGGGGACACAAGAGACTCTTTGTTATTTGGTTGCAGGGTTGCTTGAGAGAGACCATCTTCATCCTACGCCTCCTACGGATTGATAAACCTTAGGTCATCCACTTGAGGGAAATTTGCTAGTGTCCTACAAACCTCTGCACTTGGAGGCTCAACAACGTCTACAAGAATAAGGTTGTGTAGTAGACATTAAGCTCTTTTCTGGCGCCGTGGCCGGGGAGGTTCGCGCAAGTCAAGATTTGACTCCCGCAACGAGCCATTTCTGGCGTTGTTGACGGGGAGGTGAGTGCTTGAAGGTATATGTTTAGATCTTGTAATCGAGTCTTTTAGTTTCTTGTTTTATCACTAGTTTAGTTTATAAAAGAAAACTATAAAAAATGGAATTGAGTTTGCCTCATACGCTTTATCTTTTTAATATCTATCGTGAGAATAAGGATTCCGATAATTGTGCTCAAGTGCTAGAATAAGAAATCTATAAAATGTTTGGCACTAAATATTTGAATGATGAGCATGATTGCAATGTTGTTAGTATTAATTCCTTGAATATCTATGATGCCAATGATATGCAAAGCCACAAGCTTGGGGAAGCTATGTTTGATGAAGATGATATTTTTTGTCCCCCAAGCTTTGATGAGCAAATTTACTATGATGAAAGCATGCCTCCTATCTATGATGATTATTGTGATGACACGTATGCTTTAAAGAATAATGATAACCATGAAAATTGTCATCATGATTTTAGTTTTCAATTGGATTATGCCTCACATGATAATTATTTTGTTGAGTTTGCTCTCACTATTATTCATGAGAAGAATTTTGCTTATGTGGAGAGTAATAAAAATTTTGTGCTTGTAGACCATGAAAAGAATGCTTTAGGTGCTGGTTATATTGTTGAATTCATTCATGATGCTACTGAAAATTATTATTAGGGAGGAACATATGCTTGTAGGAATTGCAATAATATCAAGTTTCCTATCTATGTGCTTAAAATTTTGAAGTTATGCTTGTTTTGCCTTCCTATGCTAGTTGATTATTGTTCCCATAAATTGTTTGCTCACAAAATCCTTATGCATATAAAGTGGGTTAGACTTAAATGTGCTAGTAATATTCTTCAAGATGCTCTCTTTATGTTACAATTCTTATCTTTTATGTGAGCATCATTGAAATCATTATGCCTAGCTAGGGGCGTTAAACGATAGTGCTTGTTGGGAGGCAACCCAACTTTATCTTTATTCAATGCTTTTTGTTTCTGTTTAGTAACAAATAATTCATCTAGCCTCTGTTTGGATGTGGTTTTATGCTTTTAATTAGTGTTTGTGCCAAGTAGAACCTTTGGGAAGACTTGGGAAGAGTCTTGTTGATCATGCGGTAAAAAACACAAACTTTAGCGCTCACGAGAATTGCTGCCATTTTTATTTGGAGAATGATATTTAGTTAATTACTTTTGAAGATGATTAATAGATAAATTCCACAGGTCCAGCAATTTATTTGAGAATTTTATGAGTTCCGTAAGTATACGTTTGATCCAGATTACTACAGACTATTCTGTTTTTGATAGATTCTGTTTTCGTTGTGTTGCTTGCTTATTTTGATGAATCTATGGCTAGTAAAATAGTTTATAAACCATAGATAAGTTGGAATACAGTAGGTTTTACACCAATATAAATAAATAATGAGTTCATTACAGTACCTTGAAGTGGTGTTTTGTTTTCTTTCGCTAACTGAGCTTACGAGTTTTCTGTTAAGTTTTGTGTTGTGAAGTTTTCAAGTTTAGGGTAAGGATTCGATGGAATATGGAATAAGGAGTGGCAAGAGCCTAAGCTTGGGGATGCCCAAGGCACCCCAAGGTAATATTCAAGGATATCCAAGAGCCTAAGCTTGGGGATGCCCCGGAAGGCATCCCCTCTTTCGTCTTCGTTCATCGGTAACTTTACTTGGAGCTATATTTTTATTCACCACATGATATGTGTTTTGCTTGGAGAGTCAATTTATTTTCTTAAGAATTTGCTTTCTGTTATTTATAATAATGTTTTGCATCTTTTATTTCAATAAAAGTGGCATTTATATCCTTTACTATGCCTATGTTATAAGTATACATGTTGCTGTTTGAAAACAGAAAGTTTACTGCTGTTGCAATAATTCCCTAGAAAAAACAGAATGTGATAAAATGTTGAAACATTTTGCATATTAATCTCTGATAAATTTAATACAGCGGGAATTTTATTTCATAATTTTTGGAGCTAGGGAAGTATGGGTGTTTCTGCATTCTTTACAGACTATCCTGTTTAGGCAGATTGCTGTTATGTTTGCATTGTTTGCATATGTTTGCTTCTTTGATGATTGTATTTGAGGATAGGACTATTAAATATGCAGATTCATTTAGTATGAAATGTTGAATAATAATTTTAGTTATTTTCTACAGTAGAGTATGATAAGGTTTTGGCAATGGTTTGTACTAACTTATCTCACGAGTCCTTGTTGAGTTTTGTGTGGATGAAGCTTTTGAGATTTAGGGAGACCTTGATATGAGAGGAATTAAGGAGACACAAAAGCTCAAGCTTGGGGATGCCCAAGGCACCACAAGATAATATTTCAAGAAGTCTCCAGCATCTAAGCTTGGGGATGCCCCGGTTGGCATCCCACCTTTCTTCTTCAACAATTATCGGTTAGTTTCAGTTGATCCCAAGTTTTTGCTTCTTCATATGATGTTTTCCATTCTTAGAATGTCATTTTATTTTGCTTTGCTTGCTGTTTGAATAGAATACCAAGATCTGAAATTCTTAAATGTTAGAGAGTCTTCACATAGTTGCATAATTATTCAACTACTCATTGATCTTCACTTATATCTTTCGGAGTAGTTTGTCATTTGCTCTAGTGCTTCACTTATATCTTTTAGAGCATGGTGGTAGTTTTATTTTGAAGAAATCGATGAACTCTCATGCTTCACTTAGATTATTTTGAGAGTCTTAATAGCATGGTAATTTTCTTAAAATCCTAATATGCTTGGTATGCAAGATTAATAATAAAACTTTCTTATGATTGAATTGAATACTATGAGAAGTTTGATACTTGATGATTGTTTTGAGATATGAAGATGGTGATATTAGAGTCATTCTAGTTGATTTTAGTTGTGAAGAAATACTTGTGTTGAAGTTTGTGATTCTCGTAGCATGCATGTATGGTGAACCGTTATGTGATGAAGTCGGAGCATGATTTATTTATTGATTGTCTTCCTTATGAGTGGCGGTCGGGGACGAGCGATGGTCTTTTCCTACCAATTTATCCCCCTAGGAGCATGCACGTAGTACTTTGTTTCGATAACTAATAGATTTTTGCAATAAGTATGTGAGTTATTTATGACTAATGTTGAGTCCACGGATTATACGCACTCTCACCCTTCCACCATTGCTAGCCTCTCTTGTACCGCGCAACTTTCGCCGGTACCTTAAACCCACCATATACCTTCCTCAAAACAGCCACCATACCTACCTATTATGGCATTTCCATAGCCATTCCAAGATATATTGCCATGCAACTTTCCACCATTTTGTTATTATGACACACTCCATCATTGTCATATTGCTTTGCATGATCATGTAGTTGCCATAGTATTTGTGGCAAAGGCACAGTTCATAATTCTTTCATACATGTCACTCTTGATTCATTGCATATCCCCGTACACCGCCGGAGGCATTCATATAGAGTCATATTTGGTTCTAAGTATCGAGTTGTAATTGTTGAGTTGTAAGAAAAATAAAAGTGTGATGATCATCATTATTAGAGCATTGTCCCAGTGAGGAAAGGATGATGGAGACTATGATTCCCCCACAAGTCGGGATGAGACTCCGGACAAAAAATAAATAAAAGAGGCCAAAGAAGCCCAAACAAAAGAAAAAGAGAAAAGAGGCCATAAAAAAGAGAAAGGCCCAAATAAAAAAATGAGAGAAAAAGAGAGAAGGGACAATGCTACTATCCTTTTACCACACTTGTGCTTCAAAGTAGCACCATGATCTTCATGATAGAGAGTCTCCTATGTTGTCACTTTCATATACTAGTGGGAATCTTTCATTATAGAACTTGGCTTGTATATTCCAATGATGGACTTCCTCAAAATGCCCTAGGTCTTCGTTAGCAAGCGAGTTGGATGCACACCCACTTAGTTTCTTTTTGAGCTTTCATACACTTATGGCTCTAGTGCATCCGTTGCATGGCAATCCCTACTCACTCACATTGATATCTATTGATGGGCATCTCCATAGCCCGTTGATACGCCTAGTTGATGTGAGACTATCTTCTCCTTTTTGTCTTCTCCACAACCACCGTTCTATTCCTCCTATAGTGTTATATCCATGGCTCATGCTCATATATTGCGTGAAGATTGAAAAAGTTTGAGAACATCAAAAGTATGAAACAAATGCTTGGCTTGTCATCAGGGTTGTGCATGATTTGAATATGTTGTGCGGTGAAGATGGAGCATAGCCAGACTATATGATTTTGTAGGGATAGCTTTCTTTGGCCATGTTATTTTGAGAAGACATAATTGCTTAGTTAGTATGCTTGAAGTATTATCATTTTTATGTCAATATGAACTTTTGCCTTGAATCTTATGGATCTGAATATTCATACCACAATTAAGAAGATTTACATTGAAATTATGCCAAGTAGCACTCCGCATTAAAAATTCTGTTTTTATCATTTACCTACTCGAGGACGAGCAGGAATTAAGCTTGGGGATGCTGATATGTCTCCAACGTATCTATAATTTTTGATTGCTCCATGCTATATTATCTACTCTTCTGAATGTTTATTGGCTTTATTATACACTTTTATGTCATTGTTGGGACTAACCTATTAACCCAGAGCCCAGTGCCAGTTTCTGTTTTTACCCTGTTTTAGGGTTCCGAAGAAAAGGAAAATCAAACGGAGTCCAATTGACCTGAAACTTCACGGAACTCATTTTTGGAAGGAAAGAAGCCCAGAAGACTTGGAGTGCACGTCAGGGGATCTGCGAGGAGGTCACGAGGCAGGGGGGCGCGCCCACCCCCTGGGCACGCCCTCCACCCTCGTGAGCCCCTCGTGGCCCCCCTGACATACTTCTTCTGCCTATATATCTCCATATACCCTAAAAACATCCGTGAGCACGATAGATCGGGAGTTCCGCCGCCAGAAGCCTCCGTAGCCACCGAAAACCAATCTAGACCCGTTCCGGTACCCTGCCAGAGGGGGCAATCCTTCTCCGGTGGCCAACTTCATCATCCCGGTGCTCTCCATGACGAGGAGGGAGTAGTTCTCCCCCGGGGCTGAGGGTATGTACCAGTAGCTATGTGTTTGATCTCTCTCTCTCGTGTTCTTGAGGTGATACGATCTTTATGTATCGCGAGTTTTGCTATTATAGTTGGATCTTATGTTTCTCCTCCCCCTCTTCTCTCTTGTAATGAATTGAGTTTCCCCTTTGAAGTTATATTATCGGATTGAGTCTTTAAAGATTTGAGAACACTTGATGTATGTCTTGACGTGCATATATGTGGTGACAATGGGATATCACGTGATTCACTTGATGTATGTTTTGGTGATCAACTTGCGGGTTCTTCCCATGATGCTATGCATAGGGGTTGGCACATGTTTTCGTTGTGATTCTCCAGTAGGAACTTTGGGGCACTCTTTGAGGTCCCTTGTGTTGGTTGAATAGATGAATCTGAGATTGTGTGATGCATATCGTATAATCATACCCACGGATACTTGAGGTGACATTGGAGTATCTAGGTGACATTAGGGTTTTGGTTGATTTGTGTCTTAAGGTGTTATTCTAGTACGAACTCTAGGGCTGTTTGTGACACTTATAGGAATAGCCCAACGGATTGATTGGAAAGAATAACTTTGAGGTGGTTTCGTACCCTACCATAATCTCTTCATTTGTTCTCCGCTATTAGTGACTTTGGAGTGACTCTTTGATGCATGTTGAGGGATAGTTATGTGATCCTATTATGATATTATTGTTGAGAGGACTTACACTAGTGAAAGTATGAACCCTAGGCCTTATTTCCACACATTGCAATACCGTTTACGCTCACTTTTATCAATTGTTACCTTGCTGTTTTTATATTTTCAGATTACAAAAACTATTATCTACTATCCATATACCACTTGTTTCACCATCTCTTCGCCGAACTAGTGCACCTATACAATTTACCACTATATTGGGTGTGTTGGGGACACAAGAGACTCTTTGTTATTTGGTTGCAGGGTTGCTTGAGAGAGACCATCTTCATCCTACGCGTCCTATGGATTGATAAACCTTAGGTCATCCACTTGAGGGAAATTTGCTATTGTCCTACAAACCTCTGCACTTGGAGGCCCAACAATGTCTACAAGAAGAAGGTTGTGTAGTAGACATCAATCTGTGGAATACAATTGTTTGACCCAATCCTAGAGATGGAAGAGGTACTGGAGTTAGTTTCTCCTAGTCATTCCGGAATGGAATGGCTTGACGGACCACAAGAATAATAGGCATCGCTAACACGAATGCACAACTAGTCCTGACTATCAATTGATAGAAAGAGGTCGGAATATAGGTGAAGAGGCACAACTCAAAGGAACATATAACTTTCTGAGTTGTGGATGCATAGGTTAGTAGGTCGAGCAAGCTCAACTTATTTCTTCCGGGAAACCCATGCCGAAAGGTAGAACTAGCAGAGTCATAATGTAGAATGGAGAACTCATTAGGAGCACTCTAGTTGTGATCCTTTGGTTCAAGAGAGCTCCTGCCATATTGGTTCATGGTATTGGAAGAATGATGTACCACGGACCTCGAGGACTATCGCAAAGGTTACTAATATCCTAAAGGAACGATCAACACTACCAACAGGAAGTAAGTGGAGTGAATCTTGGGTTCAATGACCCAGGAATGGAATACCTACTAACTAATAACATCACGGGATGCTTTCGAGAATGATGGCCAGAATCATCACACTAGGAATATAAAGCATTGCTAAATTACTGGTGGTTCTCTAGGATGCCTAGGGTCATAATACTAGCTCCAACATATATGTCAAGGCAATGGATTACCTCAACAGACTATTTAGTGCGCTTAATCTGCCCAAAGAAACATCAGGAACGGAAAGAAGGAATTTTGCAAAAGCATCAGACTATTTAGAAACCTGGGATAACACGGACAACATAACGGCTGTAAATGCTCAGAAAAAGATTTGAGACATTCACAAGTATTTGCATAGTCACTTAACAACATCATATTATGGTTCTGGTTCAACTAACAACATACTAAAAGTAGTAGAAACTGAACTGAGGCCTGGAACCAACAATCCTAAGATTCTACGGATTAGTAACATGTGAGCTTGATAGAGAGATGAGATCCTAGTCTTTAACCCACGTAAGAAAGAAGAGGATGGCTCAGATCAGAAGGGCATTAGGTAAAAGAGTAAAAAGAGCCTTACCTTCCCTTCCACAATCAACTCCCTTATATAACTAAAGCATTTCTAGACACGACTTCGACCAGTTTGGCTTGGTAATTCTACAGGCAGTCAGGCTCTGATACCAAAGCTGTCAGGACCCCGATCCTAAGCCACATCGATCTAGCTTGTAACACATCATATCGCTTTGTGGCCTCACGCACGGTATTCCCACGGGTGCCACCTTACCTGGGTCGGGACCATTTGTGCCTTTTGGCTCACGTATATGATAGTGTAGCTAGCATCCATATGACAGAGAACCCGGGCCGACATGACTAGTCATGAACCCAGAGTGGCACTAACTTATAGGGACAAGCATACATGACCCATCAACGAACGTGTCGGTCATCAGTGAGTGAATTCGGGCTGTAGCAACTGGGCTAGCAGGACTCTGGGATTCTGGGTTGTAGCAGGCAGACTACCATGGCTTAGTGGAAGCACTAGGCTACATTTCCCCATAAGAGAGGCTACCAAGGATATACAACTTGGTTGTCGGATCCCACAAAGACCAAGAATTTCAAATCATACACACAATATGCTCGATATGTGCAAATACAACATGGCATCACAACAAAACTGTACAACTCAAAGTATTTATTCATTAGGCTCCGAGGAGCCAAGTATTACAAACATGGGTCTCATGAGCCCACAAACAAAGCATACAAGAAACAAGCACACGCGGAAGCTTAACTTGTCTGAGTACAGACAACTACAAATGAAAAAGGCCGAGAAGCCTAACTATTTACAAGATCCTACCGAGGGCGCAAGATCGTAGTTGAGGTAACAAGCTAAATGCCGAATTCCACGCGGAACTAATAGTGAGATTGAAGTCTCTCTACAAAATAAATAAATTAAGCAAACATGAGTACAAATGTACCCAGCAAGACCTACATAAGAACTAACTACATATGCATCAGTATCAACAAAGGGATGGTTGGGTTTAACTGCAGCAAGCCAGCTTTGACTCAGTGGCTATCCTGAACTACGTCTGCAAGTAACTCTTTTGAGGTGTCGCACACGAGTCCAAATATTCATCATATCAATACACCACTATGGATCCTCTCTCGTCTCCCTACGAGAAGGCCATCTATTGCACTCACGCTTATCTTGCGCATTTTAGAGTATCCACTTTCACTTGTCTATGAACTGTACAGGCAACCCAGAGGTCCTTTACCGCAGACGCGGCTATTCGAATAGATGATGTTAACCCTGCAAGGGTGTACTTCTTCACACACGTTCTCGACACTTACCGCCATGTACTCGTCACGTATCTCGGCAACCTTCAAGTGGAGGCCTTGCGAGGGTGTCGTCCACGACCTGACTAACCACACAAGTGTCTAGTCCAGGTTTATCGCCTATTCAGGTTCCATCCGCAAGGAGATCCGCCCGGGGTGTCGCTCGCGGCTCCAAACAATGTGTGTTGGGTTACCGAGGCACCAAACGGGCGACTCGATACAACGATCCATGGTGTATCTACCGCATCATAGACCAGCCCTAGGGTCAGTGCTACGCACGGCCTCCAACACATATCCTACAAACACCAGAAACTAGTTGCAACTCCTGGATAGAGATCAAGGCAATTAATAAGTCGAGAGAGTCAATTAAGGATCCAAATGTGATGTAGTAGCTGTTCATGGATCACAAACACAGAACTCAGTTCCTGAGGACGGTTTCAATGAGACACCCCACCATGTACTCCTACATGGCCTCTCACTGCTACCTTTACCAAATCATGTTCACACACTTATCCCTCAATAGTAGGACATGTTCACAACTTTCCAATTCATCCCCGATGAATCAGAACTGACTCAACTCTAAGCAGTAGCAGGCATGACAACAAACAAGAATGAGTAGGCACATCAAGGCTCAAACAACTCCTACTCATGCTAGTGGGTTTCATCTATTTATTGTCGCAATGACAGGTCATGCAGAGGAAAGGGGTTCAACTACCGCAGCATGTAACAGTTGAATCGTTGTTGTCCTAATGCAGTAAAAGAGAGCAGGAGCGAGAGAGTGGGGTTGTATCAGAATGAACAAGGGGTTTTTGCTTGCTTGGCACTTCTAAAGATAATATAGCTCTTCATCGGTGTCATCGAACTCATCGTCGGAACCTCGTCTACTGAGAGGGGACAAATACTGGCAACAGAGAAGGAACATAATCAATGCAATGCACAATATGATGCATGATCATGACATGTCAATATGCTGTGATTTGAGCTAATGCAACTAGCAACATGTTAAATGAAGTTGGTTTGAATACAAGATTCAAATTCAAACTCCATATGCGGATATTCAAATGCCATTTATATGATTTGTCCTAAACAGCAGCTATAACTTGTTATAGCATGCATGAAAAAGGTACAGATCGATAGATTGGATTTTTCTGATCATTTTTCATATATAAATCTTTTCAATCTGAGTTATAGATTGTTTTCTATGATTTTTAGAAGTTTTAACTTTTTTCTGGAATTTCCTGGATTATTTTTAATCCAGAAAATGGTTAACTACGTCAGCACTGCGTCACTATGATGTCATCAGGTCAACAGACCGGTCCAGGTCTAACCTGACCTATGGGGACCACTGGTCAGTGACACACCCAGTTAATAGGGTGTATAGGGTTAGAACTAATCCTAATCTGGAGATAATCAGGGCGGTCCCACATGTCAGTGTTTGGACTAATTAACAGAGTTAGTTAGCACTAACTTAATCCTACATCTAGATTAATTAGGGGCCTGGGCCCATACATCAGTGAGTCATGGGAGTCAAACCCCCGGTCAACTGGGGTCAAACCCATGGATGACTAGTCGCCGGCGAGGTCATACGCGACGGTGGTACCCGGGATTGCTTCTCCGGCGACCAAACCAACGGCGGAGCCCATCCATGAGTAGCTGGAGCTCGCGCATATCTGGTGGTGCCCTCAGCTTCACCGGAGGTGGCCTAAAACAACAACGGTGATGGCAAGTGCGGTGGCCGGCGTTTGGGCGTCGAGCGAATCGACGTTACAGAGAACGGTAGGAGCCGCGGGTGGTCGCCGTCGACTCCTGGGAACATGTTGAGCACGGTGGCACGCTCGGTTGCGGCTTTAGGTGACGGTGGCCATGGCGGTGACATGGTTGGTCGGCGCTGGGCTTCGGCTTCGGTCGAAACGGCAGCTACGTTGATCGAGAGGCATGGGGAGGAGGGGTAAACAACGATGGAGCTCACATCGGTTGCAGCACGCGTCTCAGCGGACTCGTAGGAGGTCCAATGACATCGGGGCATTGCCGGTGATCTGGGGAGCCGAGGGTTGAATACGGCGGTGTCGACAATGTTCAGGGGCGCCCGACATTGCGTATCTCATCGAGGAGGTCGAGGACGACAGTAGAAGCTTGGAGACTCGTCGGTGACGCGTGTGGTTACCGGTGGCCGCGGTAACGGTGAGCGGCGGCAATGGCGTGGGTGGGGCTGCGGAGAGGGAGCTAGAGGAGAGGGAGAGAGCTACAGAGTGAGGGGAGAGGCAGAGGGGGTCGAGGCCGTTCATGTGGCGCGGAGGCAGGGCAAGGATAAAGCAGGAGGTGGAGCTCGGGCGTGCGCGCGTCGACACGCCTCTGCCTACTGGCAGAGGTTGAAGACGCGGTGAGAAGGTGGGCTGGGCCCTCTACATTGCTAGGCCGAAGCTGGGCCGCTAGGTGGGCCGTGTCAGGTAAGTCCACACTCTCTCTCTTTATTAATTTATTTCTGTTTTTCTATTTTTCTGCAACTTTAGAGCTGTATTAAAAATACTAAAACTAACTCCAAAATCATGAAACTTCTCATGCCCACTGTTTGGAATATTTCCAACAGTAAACATTTTAGTTTATGATTATTTGGACATTTAAAATATTTTATAGTATTTAAATGCCCAAATGCAAATAGAGTATGATTTAATCAAGTGACCTTATGCTGCCCTAGAAAATTGTGCACCATTTTTGTCAAAGGTTCTAGACCAAGGCAAAGATGATGAAAATTTTAGAAGGGCATTTCAGGTTCATTGAAAAGGATTTTATTAAACCCTAGTTGGTTTAAATGGTGCTGGGGGTTTCTGTCATCCCCATTTCAACTTTCTGGGAGATGTAAACATGATGCAACACCAGATGCCAGCACTAGGTAGACCAGAACTAGGGATGTGACAGTCTCCTAGTACTTCCACTGAGCCATGGTAGTTCGCTACTGCTCCGGAACACTTAGGTTGGCTGGCATGTATCCTTCTTTGTTCCTGTGTCCGTCACTTTGGGGAAATGTCATGTGTTGTTCCTTTAAGTCCTTGTAGCTTTCTACGTCTTGGGTTTCATACGTTGATGACCTACACGTTCATTGCTGGGTTACGTATGCATCTCCCTGTAAGTTTGTGCCACCTTGAGTTTATGACTAGTCATGTCGGGCCGGGTTCTCTTTCATATGGATTCTAGTGACACTATGATGTGTTACATGTTAGAGGTCCCGGCACAGGTAAGGTGGCAGCCGTGGGTTACCATGCATGAGAACACAAAGTGATATGATGTGTTACATGTTAGATCTGTGTGTAGGATCAGGGTCCTGACAGCTTTCGTAGAGTTGTCATAACCCAAGCTTAGTCCTTACATGTCCTTGCATCAACATCCATGTATCACGTTAAATTCAAAGGAATTTGAGTTGAGGATTATTCAGAGCCTCAGGAACAATAAGGGCAAAGAACCCAAAAATCTCATTCAATGTTTCCAAAAATCCCTTCATTTATGTTTGATAATTTTGGCAAGGGTTTTGGTCCAAACCAAAAATATTGAACATCTTCAAGGATTTAATCTTGGGACTTTGAATTTAAATCAAATGCTATTTGAATTTGAATTATATTCATATAATTAGAATATAACTTCTAGTGCCCCTGAGGTGTCCTATGTGCTTTCGAAAAGTCAATCTAGCAACACAAAAATATTTCAGAGAAGTTGTCACTCGTTTCAAATCTTGTTTGAATTTAAAACAGTGAAAAAAATAAAAACAAAACAAAAAAGAAAATAAAAAAAGAGCAGAAAACCTTACCTACCAGCCACTTACGTGGTGGCCTAGGGCGTGTTTGGTTGCCTGGGTGGCTTTCGACTGCTTTGCACGGGGGAACCTGCTTGACCACGTCCAGGTTTGCTGATGCAAAGTAGAGCCAAGTTAGTTTTGGTTCCCTATGTATATGATGGCTGTATGAGGTGGATTTCTTCTGAATGTTGCTGAAAATTATGCGGATGGAGGAGCATGCAGCAGCATGAAGCGATGTGATTCGGTCGTTCCAGATAGTTGGATCCTTGCTTGCGGCACCAGGATCCGGCGTGTGGAGCGGCGCTTGCTGGATGCGAAGGAAGATGGACTCACTTGACAAGGGCAATGATGGCGGTCGCGCTTGGTCGAGGGAACCATGAGCAAACATGGTGTTCCTCCCTCCGGCGCCACTCGGAGGCAAGAACTAGCGATGGCGGTTTCTCTTGGTGGGCGGTGGCGACGCTTGGTAGAGGGCGGCGCCGGCGCTTATTGTGCAGAATGAAGGTGGTGGTGCTTGACAAAGACGAATGAGGCAACACTTGGTCGATGGGGATACAGGGGGAGCTATCCTGGCGGCGGCGCTTGACGAAGAGGTAGAAGGGAGACGAACGAGACCAGAGAAACGAGCTTGAACGAGAGATACGCAGGAATCCTGCATTTTCCCTTAGCCTGGTTGAGAGGCCTCTTTTTGCATCCTCCGGGATAGGCTGAAGGGCCCATACATCTTACCAAACAACCCATATCTTGCATGGTGGGTGCGATCCTCATGCAACACAGGGAACCAAACACCCCCCTAATGGAGCCGGCCCAGCGCACCACCTCAGCGCCAGTCGTCGTCAACCTCGTCCCAGAAGGCACGAGGGCATGTGTTCGACATGCGCGGGAACACGCCCTCCACCTCCTGCTTCCCGCCGCTGCCTCGACATGCCTACGAGCGCCACACAACCCCCATGTCACTCTCCCACTCTCTCCCATGCCTCTCCCTCGTATTCCCCCTCCCTCGAGCAACACTAAGCGGAGCTCGTCGCGGCCTATGCCGTTCACCGTGGCCATCGGCCCTCCCTTGTCCATCCAGCGTGTCCAGGAGAACCGTCGTGGCTCCGTCTTCCTCCTTGATGACCCATGCAACAGGGGATGCACCGCAGCGTCTGCATCACCCTCTTCTACAACCTAGAACGGACGAGATAGCGGGCGCCCGTTCGCCACCTCTGATATCCCCGTCGAGTGATGGGCCCTCCAATTGACCCCCTATGAGCTCTGCCTCCTTCTCCCCCTCCTCCTGTTTCCCACACGCCCTCTAGGCATAGTTCCCCTTGGGCCGAAGCTCGCCATCCGCCATTGCCGTCGTGCACCTTGCCACCGAGCTCGATCCATCCTGCCCTGCCACCCATTGTGCTCCTGGTAATCCAGAGATGCCTCCTGTTCAGTTACAACACTCGCTAGCACCCCGAAACTCTGTAGCTATGCAAGCCCAAGATCATGCCGCCGCCTAGCTCGTCGCCGGCCTCGATTCCAGCTGCCCTAGTGCATGCCGCCATCTCCGTTGGATGCGCATGTCCGCCAGCAACCCGCAGAGACGGTCTGTGCAACAAATGGTTTCTGAAGGAGCAATTCCGGCAAACCTCCACCGTGCGGGAAAGTCACTGCCGGCTTAATCAGACTCGCCGACATGGTGCTGGCTTTTTTTTATGGGTAAAACACTTTATTTCTCAAATAAAAGACATGTCGTTTACAAGAGAATGAGAAATAAAATCTGGAATCACAGATTCCCAAGAACTAGAGGATCTGCTAACAAAAGCATTCTTTGCTAACTCACCCGCCACTTGATTTTCCTCATGGTAGCAATTCTTGTAAGAAATGCCTCCGAAGTCCATCGCTAGCTAATTGCAATCAGCCACTATTGCCACATGAGGACCCAAACAATCCATGGAGTTCAAGGTGTCCACAGTGAATAAGCAATCTGGTTCAACTTTGACTGAATTGCACTCGATGCTAGCCGCTAAAAAAAGACCATTCCTGATAGCAGTAAGTTCAGCAGCATCAACGTCTTGTATGTGTGGGATAAACCAATTTGCAGCAGGAATAAAATCTCCTTTGTCAACACGAGCTATGGCTCCTGAAGCACCTGACAAAGTATCTCCATGAAATGATGCATCCACATTTATTTTGACCACACCATGACTTGGTTTCTTCCACATGAAACCATCCTTTCTGCTTGGCATTTTAGGTGATACCGACGTGATATAATTAGTCGCTAGGACCATGATCGACAAAGCTGTCCTTTCTGGTGTTTGAACCTCAATACCCTTGACACGTTGACGACGTTGCCACCAGATGTACCATGCAGCGACGGCTACCAACTCGGCATTTGGGATTTCAGCTGATCCATCCGGTAATTTCATCAGTATTTCCATGGTAATTGATCCGGATCTATCATCAACTACCGCCCTATGTACTGCTTCCTTTAGGCCAAGCTGCATCCAAATTTCTTTTGCTCGATGACAATGAAACAAGCAATGTTGTATATCCTCGACCCCCACTAAACACACATGGCGCAGGCTTAATAAGGCCTAGCCACTAATTAACACTAAACTAATTGACCTCCGGGTAAATGACATGCAGGGCCCAGCCCCTGTTAACCTTTAGTTTAGTTTAATCTAATCCCTAGTTAACACAGTGACACCGACATATGGGCCCTGTAGGTCCGGTTTGACCTTGACTAGGTCAGTTGACCACTGATGTTACCTTGACGCGGAGGTGACACAGTAATGTATTTTCTGGGTTTAGTCTAATTAAAATAACCTGGAAATTCCAAAAAAGTTCAAAACTTCAAAAATTGATAGAAATTCAATCGTAACTCCAAATGAAATAATTTATATATGAAAAATTATTAGAAAAATATGAAGAATCTGTTTATGGCGTTTCCATGCATGTTTCAACAACTTGCATGCACTGTATATGACAATTGAACAAATGACATTTTAAATGTCTTATATGTAGTTTAAATTTGAACCCTTGGTTCAAATCAACTTCATTTAAGCCTTTAGCAAATTGCATTATCTCAAATCACAGCATGTTGCCATGTCATTATCATGGATCATTTTGTTATATTGCATTGATTGTTTTCCTTCCCCGTTGTCGATGTTTATCTCCTCTTGGTAGCAGATGATTCAGACGTTGAGATCGATGTCACTAATGGAGAATAGTATTATCTTCAGAAGTGCCAAGCAAGCAAACCCCCTTTGAGTATTCTGATACAATCCCACTCCCTCGCTCTTGCTCTCTTTTTTTGTATTAGGACAAGAATGACTCAACTGTTACATGTTGCGGTAGTTGAACCCCTTTCCTCTGCATGACCTTTCTTTACCATAGTAAATAATTAAAAACCACTAGCATGGGTAGGAGTTGTTTGAGCCATGATGTGCCTACTCATTCATGCTTGTTTGTTATGCCTGCCATGCTTAGAGTTGTGTCAGGTCTCATTCATCCGGGATGGATTGAAACGGTGGTGAACATGTCCTACTTCCGAGAGCTAAGTGTGTGAACACGATTTGGTAAAGGTAGCGATGAGAGGCCATGTAGGAGTGCATGGTGGGTTGTCTCATTGCGACCATCCTCAAGAATTGAGTTCCGTGTTTGTGACCCAAGACAGTTACTACCACACATTGGAATGCTTGAGTGCCCCTCTCGACTTATTAATTGCCTCGATCTCTATCTAGGAGTTGCAACTAGTTTCTGGTGTTTGTAGGTAGTGCCAGTAGTCTACCAAGTGGCACCCGGTATAGGTGGGCTTGGGACAGACTAGGTGTAGTGGCATGGTGTACCAAATGGCACCCGGATGGTGGGCCTAGGAACCCTGCTCACATCGTTTGGGGTCGTGATGGAAACTTCGGCTGGACTTCCTTTGCTGCTTCGGCCTCGGATTGGTGATAAACCTGGACTAGTATCTTGCATGGTTAGTCAGGTTGTTCCAACACCCTCGCCAGTCTTCCGCTTGAAGGTTACCAAGATACATAACATGTACATAGCGATAAGTGGTGAGAGCGTGTGTGAATAAGTACACCTCAACAGGGTTAACATGATCTATTTGATTAGTCGCGTCCACAGATATGGACTACTTGGAATGCTTATATGGTTCATAGATAACTGGAATTGGATACTTTAGAATGCGCAAGATAAGCGTGAGTGCTATGGATGGCCTTCTAGTAGGGAGACGGGAGCGGATCCATAGTGGTGTATTGAAATGGTGAATATGTGGCCTCATGTGCGATCTTTGACCTCAAAGAAATACTGGTAGTTGTAGTACAGGATAGACACCGAGGCAAAGCTGGCTTGCTACAGTTAAACTCCACCACCCCTTTGTTGATACCGATGCATAAGTAGTTAGTTCTGATGTAAGTCTTGCTGACTATATTTGTACACACATTTGCTTACTTTATGTTTTGCAGAGGAGACTTCTGTCTCACTAGTAGTTCCACTTGGACTTCGAGGATTAGCTTGTTACCTCAGCTACAATCTTGTACCCTTGGGAAGGTCTTGTAGACTATATTTGTAGTTGTCTATACTCAGACATGTTATTCTTCCATTGCTTGTATGCTCTGTATGCTGGGTCATGTGACCCCTGTTTGTAATATAATGCTATGTTGGCTCTTCCGGGCCTTTATCTATATGAGTTGTTGAGTTATGTTGTGACGCCATGTTGTATCTACACATATCATGCATGTTATACATACATGTAATGTGTATTGCTATATGCGGGGTCCAACACCTAGTTGTTTATTCTTGTAGCCTCCTTATGGGGAAATGTCTCCTAGTGCTTCCACTAAGCCATTGTAGTTCGCTACTGCTCCGGAACACTTAGGTTGGCGGCATGTATCCTTCTTTGTTCCTATGTCTGTCCCTTCGAGGAAATGTCACGTGTTGTTCCTTTAAGTCCTTGTAGCTTGCTACGACTTTGGGTTCATACGTTGATGACTGACACGTTCATTGACGGGTTACGGATGCTTGACCCTTTATATTTCTGCAATGTTGGGTTTATGACTAGTCATGTCGGCCTAGGTTCTTTGTCATATGGATGCTATCGACACTACCATATACGTGAGCCAAAAGGTGCAAACGGTCCTGACCCAGGTAAGGTGGCAGCCGTGGGTAACCATGCATGAGGCTACAAAGTGGTATGATGTGTTACATGCTAGATTGGTGTGAGTTAGGATCGGGGTCCCAACAAACCTGCTAAAATAACTATCATAGAACAAACTAAGTGGTTTATTCCGTAAAGAATGTGACATGGAAAATCCTGCATCATAAAATTGCCGCAAAAGTAAGAAACATGACAGTAAATCAATGAGATTTACTTGATGTGACACGAGTGAATCCTTACGATGATATCACTATGTCCAAGTTCTGAATTGAAGGTTGATCGCCAATTACGGGTGGCATGCTGGGCTCCAACATCCATGGGACTAGAAATCCCGGTGGGTGCAATAAACCCTGCAATGCATATATATATTAGAGTGTAACCATAATTGATATATACTCCCACCATCCTCACAAAAAAATGATCTAGATACTTCAAAATATATGGAGTGAATTGAGTGGACAATCATTAACATAGACTGTTCTCAGTATTCACCACACAACAAAAGCGTCACTACTAAACCATACAGGGTTCACACACACAAGTCAAGTACTAAACAATATTACTTACTGCAGACAAGCAAAGTTGCACTAATTAAGCTCTACAGACTATTTCTTGCCACCAACCAACGAGATGTGCCCCAAATAACTGACCAGGCCATGGACTTTGTGAGAGATGTCTACCGGCACCTTCGTCATCTCGTCAACCTTGGGGAACCTAACAGAGTGGTCTTTCCACTCATAAACATGACAATGAAGATAGTCTGCATCAGATTTGTCGGGACGTTTTACACACCCTTCGTAATCGAAGGAACAACTAGGAAATTATTGTGGTGAAGTACACCCTCGAGTACACGCCTAGCAATAATATGACAGGAAAACACTTGTTCACGACATGTTGCCACAAGGACACAATAGCTGGATAGTTTAGTAGCACACATCCTCAGGTTTTCTAGTTCACATGACATCACTCCGAGAACTTCATATCCTAGTAGACATGTTTATAATTTAGACAAAAACCAAATATTTTATTACTATCTCAGTTCACAAATATAAGATGATTTTTGATATTTTCTCCATATAATACTACATATACACGCAGAAATGACTGAACAAATACACTAAAACATGTCTATATGAGATACACAAAAAATTAGAACATCTTATATTGGTGAACAGAGGGATTACTAGCAATATCCATAACACAAGTTACTGAGGCTACCATATTCTCTTCCAAGGCATGACATATTAAATCTTGCATTTCCTACAGCTAGCATTGATGTTCATAAAGTAGTTGAAAGTAATCTATAAGAAATCAATGTTATGTCTGAAAATCATATATATGTCAACCTCTCATGTGTTTTAGTCAAAACAGCCATTTAGAACCGTCATTTGGCACACAAAAACCACATGCAAGGTCGCCCAGAAAGTTCTACTACTAGTACTGCATGTACATTACACAAATCTAACATGATAGCAATCACATTGCAAGTTAGATGAAAAAACACGATCAAGATCGCCAAAAAGATCATCAAGAAGAGATATTACATGGACTTGCTTAACAAGGTATCCCAGAGAGGGGGCCTTCGATAGGGAAATGTCCTTGAGCTTGTCTGAAGTCTCGGCAAGGTGCTTGCGCTTCTTCGTACCTCGAGCCTCGACGGTTCTGGACAGAGCCATATACATCACTCTGGTAGGTGCTCTAGGGCCCAGCAAGAAACTATTAGATAGAAATAAAAGGAAAGAAAACCATAATCACAAACCCAAAAGAAAAACAGAGAGGGAGTTAGGATCGGTCGCGGGGTTGCAAAAGATGACGGAGCCTTGGCTAGAAGCAACACCATTGATGCACTCATGTTTCCTTCTTTGGGAGGGAAGAATAATGGCAAAAACGCATTGGGGTTTGCTTGAAGAAATGAGGAACAAGACGAGGGAGAAGCGTGTTGGGGTTTTCTTTTTTTTGACAGAAAGACCGTAAAGGAACCCCCTATAGTATAGTTGGTGCAACAAACCCAAATTGCAAGTACCATGCCTTGAACCTGGGTGGGTGGGAAGGCATCAGCCCCTTCCCACCACTAGGCTATGCCTTAGTTTGTGTTGGGGTTTTCTTCAAGGGAGGAAGATGACAGAGAAGAGTGAAATGATGGTTGCTTCGTTCATCGAACTTACTGCTGCAATGGTGGAGTTTTGTGATTTGACGGCTCATTTGGCTTTACTGCGGCGCTACGACCGGGGTAGTATACCATGCGGTTGTGCACTCTAGTACAGAGTAATTTAGTGCATGGCAAGTGGACCCTGATGCTAGTTGTCCCACATGTCGGCGAAAGTGAGTAGTAAGGTCCCCGATGACCATGGAGGAGGACCTGCGCGGTAGAGCGTGTCCACAATTTCTAGAAGAAATGATTACAACAAGTGTTTCCACTCTTACGATTGAGGAGTGTGAAACACGGTAGCCACTTGAACTTACACTACTAGTACTCCTACCACTAGGCATGTGAAGTGGTTCATATGTCAGTACTATAATCTTGTTGCTGGTGTAGGAAGATAAGACAAGAAAAATGATGTCTAGTACTCTAATTGATTATAAATAAATATGTGGTGAGTGATATTGTTGCGAGTGTTTCAATAGATTTTTGGATTACATAGCGGCTACTATTCATGAATATGGTCCTGGGTGGTACCTCGGTGTACAGACATACTGTGGTGCATTGCTTTTAGCAGACAAGGCAACCGGAGAAGTAGAATCAAGGGATAGAGGCGGCAGCCACTCCGGAAGGGTGCATCCGGAGGATTGACATCCATTGACATGTTATGCGCATGTAAAATATGAACAATACTATAATATGCCTCTTTTTTGACTCTCCGGTCGAGAATGAATGGTGAGACCAATGTTAACAGAACTACTTCTACAGTGCACCGAATGTATGGTGCTACAGTAGTCCACCAAACAGGAATCATATGAATCATGAATCTGTGTTAGGTAGGGTGTATGAGGGGTGCATGGGAGCAAAAGTTCCCTTCTCAACCCACTTTTGTGTGTCTGGTAGAGTGCATGAGGGGTACATGAGTGCACACTAGGTTAACACAAATACACTAGGAGCATGCATGAATAGGGGTGCTGAGATGAGCATGCACAAAGAGTGAACAACTATGTTGAGATGACAATGCAACCAAACACAACCGCACGCTTTGTGCTATCGTGACTGATCTGCATCGTCTCAGTTTGCTCCAATGGTCATGTTGCGCTGAGACATGCTGTGACGCCCCGTGACCGATGTGTCAGGTGTCCTCAAGTTATTCGTTGTTGCATGTTTGTTGAGTTCCTTGTCATATTTTACTTCTTGCATCATGTTCATCGTTTATTATATTGCATTATGCCATCCTTGTTTGTTTTGCCATGCCTATCTCTTGTCATATTTCATGTTGTTGCCATGAGCATCATATGCATTACACTCATCCTTATGTTACATGTTACTTTCATGTTGTGTGTGCATCAGCCCTTGCTATCCCTCTCTCAAGCCATGCCCATGTATCGTCATCTCTCCCTTCCTTCTCCCTTCATGTTTTTGCAAGTGACATTATCCCCCCCTCCATTAATGTTCATTTATTTCCTGATGATCATACTCCATGCCTTATACCTCTCTGTAAAATTTCTTTCATTTTGGAGTTGATTTGGTTGGGTTCAAAAATGTCTCAAGTTCGAATCTAATTCAAACTTGAATTATTTTTATACTCTTAAAAATATCCAGACCAGTTTACTAAAATTGTGCATATTTCTAGGACTCCATAAATATCTTCATCCCTGCCAAATTCCATATCTTCCCTTGTCTTTCTTTTCTCCCAAGTTTTCTGTCTGAAGAAAAGGGAAGGAAAGGAAGTGTAGCAAGAGAGAGAGCCCAACAACAGCAGCAGGAGCAGCCTAGCGCAGCAGCAGCCTGGCCCAACTCTCCTTTCGCAGCCTCCTTCACTCTCCCGTGGTGAATCCACGTTGGACACCCGTCGAGGCCCCACCTGCAGTCTCTCCTTCCCCTATTTTTCTTCCTCCTCCCGATCCCTTTTCTCTCACAGTAAAACTTCAGGAGCGAGGGCACATGGCCACGGTGGCCGAGCCAGCCACGACCGCACCCCTTTTCAACCCCTCTTGGCGTCCGAGCCCTCCTAGGTTTTCCCTCTTCCTCTCTAGCCGCCGCCACCTCTTTCCCTTCCCCTGTTCCTTCTTCTTCCTCAAGATCCATAGAACAGAGAGCACCAACGAGAGCTTCGCTGATGCCTGTGTGGTCGGAGGCCATCACAGTCGCCTTCGACATGTCCATCTTATTCCTCGATGTCGACTACGTCCGTTCAGACTTCTTCCCCGACCTAGGTCGCCTCCACTACGTCGTCGTCGCCTTTGTCTTCCTCTTCGTCATGGACCCGAAGCCCCGCCAATCAACGCAACCTCGCCCTCGCTGCACCACATCTTGTCCTACGGGACCTAGGTGAGCAGCCGCTCCTCCCAGCCTCGTTACCCTATCGGTTCCATCATCGTAGCATCGTTCTGCTCTTGTTCGAAGACCCGTCGCCGCATCTCGTCGTGCGGACGAAACAGAATGCCTAGTTCTCTGTCCGCCTCCAGTCGCGTCTAGCACACAGCGCCAGCGCACGCACGGCTGCACCCTCACAGGTTTTCCACACGCCCACGCGCATGGTTGCACGTGCAAGGGCCTTTCGCCCAGCCATGTCTGCATCCGCCGTCTGAATCCTGTACGCCATGGCCTTGAGCTCTGAGTTCTTTTGCACACGCGTAGCACCCACATGCTACAGCACACCCCCACTTCGCTGCACCTACAGCCGGGTGGCCGCACACGCGTGGAATCCTCCCGCACGCGTTGTACCCTGCCCGGCGAGCCACAGTTTGTATCTGCTATGCTCCGTCGTGAGCACCACATAGCTGCGCCCTTTTCTTTCTCTTGTATAGGATCCGCCAGCCTACATGTTTCAATTTTGGCCGTTCTTCTTATTCATCACAAAGACTCCTATGGCCCAGTGGTTAGCGCCTCTTTGTTCTAGTCTGGAGACCAGAGATCGAATCCTATGCTCTGCATATATATTGGTCTGGCCTTTTAATTTCCGTGTGCCACTGACAATAGGGCCCCACCAATATACACGCATAGCCCCAACTCCCTTGATTGATCCAGTCCCCATTGACCGCGAGCGTCGGCTGGGTCATAGCCGCGCCAGGCCCAGCGGCCTCCCCTCCAACTCATGGGCCAAGCCCATGGTGAGACCTCCCCATCAGCCCCTTGGGCTCTGTCGGGCCAGAAGTTTTGGCCCGTTTCATGTTTTTTTCCATAGAGCGTTTTTCCTATTTTTCAAGAGAAAAACCAGTTTTATAGGAAGCCCCCTACACTTCATGCATATTGTAATTCATCGTCCGTGCATCGGTTTAAAATTAATTATATATGAAATATGCTTAGAATTTTATCTAGTTTCACAACATTCAACTTTCATCCATGTTAAAATATTTAAAATTGTTGTTTGCATTAATTTGCATAAATGACATGCTGAAATGATTTATTTCATAAGTAAATAACCGTAGCTCCAAACCTAACAAACTTTATATGTAAATGGGGTAGAAAAATTCCTAGTTTAACATGGTGGCATTACTTTGCATGTTTAACAACTCTAAAATATGGTTTAGGTCAGAACAGTACCAAACCTAAAACATGCATATGGGGATTTTCCTGACTTGTTGCTTGTTGTTCCGGCCTCATTTAAACTGCCTAGATAGGTAGTTTTCATATTCTTCACCTCTTGCCATGCTAACCAACATTTAATATTTTTAGTGCATAAACGGGAGAGAACTAAATAAGTCACGTGGTGTTTCGTCAATATGCAACTCCGTTGCATATTGAGCTCCACTTAATTTGTAGTATTGCTTGTGCACTTTGCCATGCCATGCCTCATTAATCCGGACATGCATCATATTTGGTTGTGCATCATGTCATGCTTATGTGGTGGATGTTTACTAGGTGTTTGCTTCTTTCAAGTGTTGCTTCTTCGGGTCGGTTCTGATAACGTCGTGTTTGTGAGGATCCATTCGACTTCGTCCGTTGGTCTTCGTCATGGACTCGTTCTTCTTCCTTGCGGGATCTTAGGCAAGATGACCATACCCTCAAAATCACTTCTATCTTTGCTTGCTAGTTGCTCGCTCTTTTGCTATGCCTATGCTGCGATACCTACCACTTGCTTATCATGCCTCCCATATTGTTGAACCAAGCCTCTAACCCACCTTGTCCTAGCAAACTGTTGTTTGGCTATGTTACCGCTTTGCTCAGCCCCTCTTATAGCGTTGTTAGTTGCAGGTGAAGATTGAAGTTTGTTCCTTGTTGGAACATGGGGATGTTGTTCCTTGTTGGAACATGTTTACTTGTTGGGATATCACAATATATCTTATCTAATTAATGCATCTATATACTTGGTAAAGGGTGGAAGGCTCGGCCTTATGCCTGGTGTTTTTTTCCACTCTTGCCGCCCCTAGTTTCCGTCATATCGGTGTTATGTTCCCGGATTTTGCATTCCTTACGCGGTTGGGTTATAATGGGGACCCCTTGACAGTTCGCCTTGAATAAAACTCTTCCAGCAAGGCCCAACATTGGTTTTACCATTCGCCACCAAGCCTTTTCTTTCCCTTGGGTAGGCTTGCCCAAGGGTCATCTTTATTTAAACCCCCGGGCCAGTGCTCCTCTGAGTGCTCCACCAGGGGCAACTCTGGGCTGGCCTACCGGAAGTTTGGACAATCCGGTGTGCCCTGAGAACGAGATATGTGCAGCTCTTATCGGGATTTGTCGGCACATTCGGGTGGCTTTACTGGTCTTGTTTTACCATTGTCGAAATGTCTTGTAACCGGGATTCCGAGTCTGATCGGGTCTTCCCGCTAGAAGGAATATCCTTCGTTGACCGTGAGAGCTTGTGATGGGCTAAGTTGGGACACCCTTGCAGGGATTTGAACTTTTGAAAGCCGTGCCCGCGGTTATGGGCAAATGGGAATTTGTTAATGTCTGGTTGTAGAAACCCTAAAGTTGACCTTAATTAAAATACATCAACCGCGTGTGTTGCTGTGATGGTCTCTTCTTGGCGGGGTCCAGGAAGTGAACATGGTGTTGGAGTAATGTTTGACGTAGGTTGTTCTAGGATCACTTCTTGATCATAGTTGTTCGACCGTGCCTTTGCTCTCTCTTCTCGCTCTCATTTGCGTATGTTAGCTACCAAATATGCTAGTCGCTTGCTGCAGCTCCACCTCATACCTTTACCTTACCTATAAGCTTAAATAGTCTTGATCGCGAGGGTGTGAGATTGCTGAGTCCCCGTGACTCACAGATACTTCCAAAACCAGCTTGCAGGTGCCGTTGAACTGTGTAGATGACGCAACCAAGCTCAAGGAGGAGCTCGATGAAGATCTTGTCCTTTATGTTGTTCCGTTCTAGTTGATCAGTAGTGGAGCCCAGTTGGGGTCGATCGGGGATCTGTGTAGCATGTGGGGTAGTCTTCTTTTATTTTGGTTCCGTAGTCGGACCTTGATTGTATCTGGATGATGTAATGCTTTATTCATGTAATTGTGTGAAGTGGCGATTGTAAGCCAACTATGTATCTTTTCCCTTATTGTATTACATGGGTTGTTTGCGAAGATTACCTCACTTGCGACATTGCTTTCAATGCGGTTATGCCTCTAAGTCATGCTTCGACACGTGGGAGATACAGCCGCATCGAGGGTGTTACAAGTTGGTATCAGAGCCTTCCCCGACCTTAGGAGCCCCCTGCTTGATCGAATCGCTGGCGTTATTGAGTTTAGAAATGTTTTGAGTCATTTAGGATTATATATATCGGAGAGTTAGGAATTCTTTTTACTCCTCAGTCCCTTCGTCGCTCTGGTGAGGCATCCCGACGTAGAGTTTTGACTCTTCTCTTCTCAAATTTCACTAAAAAAATTTAGGATGACGCGGGTATCTTGGAATCGTTCTGATGGTTTTGTGACGAGAACATTATTCTTGGTGCCTCCTGACATTTAGGGGTTGTGGCAGTGTCCCGGGGAGTTGAGCTCCGAGGTGTTGTCGTCACAATTTTATCGTTGCAGTTCTGGAATACCTGAGATTAGTTTCGCCGACATCGAAAATCTCTTTTATGCAGTTGTTGGTGAGATAACCTCGACGCCACCCAGTACTGGGGCAGGAGTTCGGGAGTATTGCCATAACTCGTATAACGGATGCTTTTCGAAGGTTGAGGTAGACAATTTTCCGAAAGTTTCTTGGTTATGTGTTGAAGGATGGATACAGCTGGATATAGGATGTGCTAGTTTTGGGAGAGAAATTATGCTTCCCCTGTATCCCCAACACCTGATTGCATAACCGGAAAGTTTCGGGAGTTTATAAGTGGGAATTCAAGTAGCTTTTAGGATATCTTTCCGACAGATGTATGATATGAAATTGGGGTTCGATGTCTAGTGGTCCGCCTATTCACGGTCGGTTTTACAGTGGCCTCTTTGCGTCTTAAAGAGTCCTTGTCTATGCCGACTCAGGGATGCTTCGTATGTCATGTGCACTGCCTTGTACATGATGGTGCTGTACGATCGAGCCCGTGTAGGCCCCACCACGAAAACTTCGGACGAAATCTCTATCATATGTTTGTTCCGGCTTATTCTGCAAGCCAACCCTTTGTTTTTGTTTTGAGTTGTGGTATTCGAGTTGCTTCAAAGTCAAATGTTGATTCCATACCTTTCCTAAATGGTGTTCTCATATTTCTATGTAAATACTAATCCTTTTCCATAATCGAGATCATCATGCCAATCCTTTTCAACCGACGTGTTTCTCTTCAAGTGGATCCAATCATTTCAACATCCGCAACACAACTCAAGTCTTCTCAATGGTGTTTGTTTCATTCGTCTCCAAGTTGCCTTTGTTTTCCTGCCCACCCACCCTTTTTTCTTCGAGGACTCGGAATTCTTAATCAAGTATCCTTTTATTCATATGAAGTCTCTCCATT
The DNA here is from genome assembly GCF_018294505.1 of Triticum aestivum. Classification (NCBI taxonomy): domain Eukaryota; kingdom Viridiplantae; phylum Streptophyta; class Magnoliopsida; order Poales; family Poaceae; genus Triticum; species Triticum aestivum. The sequence continues at coordinate 365,910,112 of NC_057803.1, forward strand.
CTTTTCCATCAATGTTCTTATATGGTGATTCTCAGGAAGATGCTAACGGAGCTTCTAGTTCATCATTCTTCGTACTCTTTTATCCGATGAATTCAATTCAAGCTTTGCCAATTATATCCTTTCCTCATTGCAAATACCTTCTCATGCCGGTGCACCTCATCATCATTCCACTTCTCACTATTTATTGTTCCGGAGTGCTCAAGATATCTCGAAGATTCGTGTTTTCCACTATGCTTTCATTCAAGATCTTTCGAGGTTGTTATCTCATTCAAGTCATTTAATTCAACTGGGGCAACCTCTCTTTTAAATTGTTCAACGGTGTTTCTCTTGAGTGGGCCCTAACCCACAGGTGTTTTCCCAGGATCTTACCTGACTCTTCTATTTTCCCGGAGCTACCATCAAATTCTTTTCGAAGTATGACGTAAGAATGAATTTTTCATCAGTCAGATATGTTTCTCCAAGATCTCTCAATTTCTTTTCATCGTTGGCTCTACTTTAACATTCTTCATTCCGGAGTGCTTCAATAATTCTTGTTGGTGTTTCTCGTCGTCATTCTCAGGTTTTGAAGACCGAAGAAGACTTTTCCTCCATATCTATCCGCTCTCTCAGAGATTCATGGCTCTAGCTTCGTGCCATCCTCTCATAATTATTTTTCGATTGTGGAAATTCTTTTCACCCATCCAGAGCAATTCGAGAGTCTTTTCAGTTTGTTTCTCTGAAGGCCACCACCTCAGAAGTATTCATTCTCAGCTTTCAGCTCTCTTTCTCTAAATCTTACCGATGCATCATTCAAATATCCTCTAATCAGTCATGATCTCTTTGTTCTCATGGATCTAAATTCTCTCAAGCATCTTCGTTATTTGGTAATTCTTACCGGTGATTCTCCCCTTTTACTTCGTTCGTTTTCAATTCTTACGGTGGTTTGTTCAAGAGTTCCTTTCCTTGGTTATCATATCAATTCATTCGTTGTTTTCCAAATACCACCGGTGGTTCGTTGAAGACCTTCCCAAGTTGGCACGACATCTATCTTAATCTTTTCTTCGAGAATAAGAAGTATGCCAAATCCTTTGAATATCATCAATTTAATTGGTGAAGGATACACATAATGTAATTCTTAGTTTTGTTCATCCAAGTGATTGTCACGACCGGTTTTCCAATAAAAATATTTATTGAAAAGCCAATCTTTTAAGTCCAGTATGAGAGAAATCCTCCACACTGGCAGACAAATTCTTGATACAATAAGCCAGTAGCATAAAATATATTACAGGGTCGAACTACGGTTGCTCAACCAAATTATTACAAGCACGCCAATAATCATACATAATGGCGGACAGAAAACAGTGGTGTGGAGACATACTACTGACTCAAGGATAGGCTGGTGGTGGAAAAACACAGCGGGGAGAGAAATACAAGACTCTACGTCTTTCATCTCATCGAGTGTCGAGGAGAGGCTCGATGAATTTATTTGGTAGCGGAAGCGGATATAAAACAGTGGCCAAATCCAGGGTCGCACAAGACTGACTAGGACTCCTCTAAGTGTCGGGCTCGCTATCGAACTCTTCATCCATGAGATCGCCTTCGTCAGCATCTGGCCAAATCAACAAGCCAGTGAGTACTTTGAAAGTACTCGCAAGACAGTTCGGACGTAAGATATAACAAATGCATGCATGGATGCAACATGATTAATTCCTTAATGCACAATAAATAAAACTGGCATAACGAGTAAGTAAAAAGGGAAAACGGCGGTAGTCCGCCTGAAATTCCACAGAACATAAATAAGGACCGATCGGGTGTCTGAAGCGACGCCTCGAAAGGTGAACAAATAAAAATAAGGAAAATGATGCCACAGTCGGACGTCTGAGCGACATCACATAAAGGGCTTTAAAAGAAATGCCACAGTCGGACGTCTGAGCGACATCGCAGAAAGGGCTTTAAAAAGAAATGCCACAGTCGGACGTCTGAGCGACATCACATAAAGGGCCTTAAAAGAAATGCCACAGTCGGACGTCTGAGCGACATCGCAGAAAGGGCTTTAAAAGAAATGCCACAGTCGGACGTCTGAGCGACATCACATAAAGGGCTTTTATTCACAAGTAAATAATACTCATAATAAACATTCAATTCATGAAAACAAACGGGTTAGTCCATCCACAGGAGTGATCATTTAACCGGACTTAGCACTCATGCGATTCACCGGAGTCTCTGTCATCAAAGATGACAATTGATTAGGATAAGAAGGAACGAAACTTGACATGGAAGAGATGATTTGGAGGAATATATGACTCTGCAGAGTTTGTACAAAATTTTTCCCACAGTCAACGGATTTCCGTAGTCACGAAGGACTAGTTCCGTTTACGGTATTTCAGAAGAAAACACAGCTAACCGGTACACACCCATCCTACCTCTCGATGCTAGGAATCACCCTAGTCATCGTCCAAGAAAAACTTTTGAGACGGGGAGATCACAATCTCGAATAGCATGGGATCAAATTTATATACGCGCGCTCTAAGGGGTGCCCCCCTCTCGGTCCCAACCGGAAACACCCATGCCCCCTGACCGGATGACTGGCTTTAATCCAGGGCCATGGAACCATCATCACGGCCTCTCCTCTTTGGTGTGTACCATGAAAGCGGTTTGGAACTTACTAAACCATATTCCTTGCGGAAAACATGTGGTAGTACAAGGAAGGAAATGATAGGTACTGGACCGATATGGTTTGACACTGAAGTCACATAGTCTGGCGTAAGACTGGCATGCTACAACACTGCCGTCATACCCATCCTCATGCCAACACATGGCCATTCATATTCACATTCATCCACGTATGGATCATCGAACTCACTTACCTCATTATCACATAAAATAACGTTCATCGGTATACTCACTGGCATGCCATGAAACTAACTAAATGCAAAACATGCCAAGACACTCATCATATCAAAAGTTCAAACATGCTTGCCTGGTTCAGAGTAGTCGGAGCCTAGCTCGGTGACGTTCGCGGCTCCGTCACCTCCTTCGGTATCTACGTTTAAAGAAGATATATGCGCTAACGTAAATACCAAGGAGAGCACAGAAGGTAAACCAAATATTTTTCAAATAAATCTGATAAAAAACTAGACAAAATTTTAAAGAGAACAGAAAAAGAATCAATCAAAAATACTTTTCTGATTAAAAGTTATAAGGGTTTTTGTCCAGGGACTTATCTGTAATGAAACAGAAGATTTCCAGGGGCTAGTTTATAAAAGCAGAAAACGCTTCGGTAGCGATTACGCCAGCCCGAAGAGAAAACGTATTTGGCAGAAGGCGTTTTCAGATAACGCTTCGTTTAGAAAGGACAGAGAGGCTGATAGCGGGTCCCACTTGTCATGTTTAAATCTTCAAATGGGAGGGACGAGGCTCGTCGGCGCCCGAGAGCTGCTGTGGTCGCCGGCGGCGATCCACGGCGAGGCATGGGGATCAGAGGTTACCAATGTGCTCACCGTGTCCTTCCGCAACGGTGGGTGGTGGTGTTGGTCGCCGGTGAGCAGCACGTCGACGGCGGTCTCAACTCCGGCGGATGGTGGTTCGGGCGTGGATGGAGCTCGTCGGAGAGGGCTGCAAAGATTAAATTGAGGTGGGGGTTAGACTACTGGGTGCAAGAGAGGGCTACGGACGAGTTTGGGCGCCGGAGGTGGCCTCACCGAAGTGAATCGAGCTGGAGGCCGAGGCGGGGCGAGGCGGCCGGAGCTGGGGGTGGAGACCTCCTCGAGGTCCCCCTAGTGGCCTGGCGGGGTGTTGGTGAGTAGTGGAGGTGCTGCGTGCACGAGAGTGAGCTCGGGACCCCTTTATATAGGCGGTCCGAGGCGGTTGCCGTGAACGAGGATCACCGGCGAGTGATTACGGTGGCACAGTGCTCGGTCGGGGTGGTTAGGGGGTCGAGCATCATCACGGAGGTCCAACGGGCCCGTTTTGGTGTTGAACTGGCTGGGGTTTGGGTGTTAAGGGCGAGCTCGACGGAATGGTGATGGTGCGGGCCCGTCGGCGGCGGAGAGCGCGTTCCGTGCTTGCCGGCCACGGTGGCTGTGCTACGGGCGTGCGCTGGCGTGCATGAGGCCACGCGGAGAGCCAGGGAGCGATGGGCGGCGCAGAACGGCGTTCTGCCGTGGTGTGCCTCCTGTCGGCCGCCACGGGAGGTCCCGACGCCGTAGAAGACGCCTGCGAGGGCGAGCCAGCGCGCTACCGACGCCAGGAAGGCTCCACGCACGCGTGTGCAGCTTCGGACAAGAGGAAGAGGCGGCGAGGAACGTGCCAAGGGCACTGTGGCCGCGTGACTGAAACTGAAGGACTGAAGATGACACTGAAAACTGAATTTTCTGAACTATGAACAGTAACAGTGCCCACCAGGTGTTCGACCGAATGAAATTGGCCTCTGGTGATTTTTCCTTGAGCTGATTTTTGGTGGAGTGGCTTCTCCTTGCTCAAATAGGCTGCCTGAATTTTGGTGGAATTTTTGGAGGAGTGTAGATATGAATTTCACCAAATTTGGCAAATCTGGTCCAAACTTGCAGAGACTGAATTTTGAAAAATTTGAAAAGAGGAGGAGTGGATCAAGATGGTTCTGGGTTGTGGGTTCAAAGGACAACCCAGGAGAATTGGTTTGAGGTCAAAACTCAAATGCAATAGGGCACTTGCTTTGAAAATCTCTCAGGCTCCAAATAATTTTCAGAATTGAATTGAGGGAAAAATAATTGGAATAAAAATCCAAAACCAGTTTGGATTAGTTGGGACAGAGAATTTAGGTTGATCACAAGTTGTAGGGGAGGTTTTGGAGGGGTTTTACCACATGGGCAAGAATGCCAAGTCATGGTGGTTCCAAGATATGAAAATCCCAAATTTCATGGAGTTTCTCTTTAAAGGAAAAAGATTAAACTCCCAAAAATAATTTTGAGAAAGAACCAACAGAGAAGAAGTTTCAAAAGGTCAAACACCAAAGTTTGAAGCCAGAATAAAAACCTTGCCAAAGAAAAGAAAGTTTCTTAAGAGGAAGGTTTTCTGGAAAATTTTAAATGGCCTCTTTTCAAAAACCACAAAGTTTTTGCTGAAAACCAAAGTAAAAATTTTGGAGTGTCACAACACCTACCCCCTTAGGAAAAATCTCGTCCCCGAGATTTCAGCTGATCCTTAAATAAGTGTGGATGCTCTGTCCGAAGAAAATCCTCGCTTTCCCAAGTTGCTTCACTGTCGGTGTGATTGCTCCACTGGACTTTGAAAAACTTGATGGTTTTCTGTCGGGTCCTCCTTTCAGACTCCTCTAATATTCTTATGGGACGTTCTCGATAAGTGAGGTCTGGCTGTATGTCAGTGTTCTCATCAGATACTTGTTTCTCTGGGTTGCTTACGCACTTCCTTAATTGAGAGACGTGGAACACGTCGTGAATGTCGGACAAGTCTTCGGGTAAGTCTAGCTGGTAGGCTACAGTGCCTCTTCGTGCCACTATGCAAAAATGGTCCAATGAATCTTGGTGCTAATTTTCCTTTAATCTTAAACCGTTGCAATCCTCTCATCGGGGATACTCTCAAGTATACAAATTCACCGGGTTCGAAGCTGACCCTACGATGTTTCTGATCATAATAACTTTTCTGTCGACTTTGAGCGGTCTTAAGTCGGTCCCTGATTAGCTTGACTTTTTCCTCGGCTTCTCTGAGCATATCTGGTCCGAAGATGCGGCTGTCTCCGGTCTCTGACCAATTTAACGGGGTACGACATCTCCTTCCGTATAGGGCTTCGAAAGGAGCCATTTGCAGGCTGGCCTGGTAACTGTTGTTGTATGCGAACTCGGCATATGGCAGGCTGTCCTCCCAACTGGTTCCATAGGTGAGGACACATGCTCTCAGCATGTCTTCTAAAACTTGGTTTACGCGTTCTGTTTGTCCATCAGTCTGAGGATGGTATGCGGTACTGAAGGCTAGTTGGGTTCCCAGAGCCTGTTGTAATTGCTCCCAAAATCTTGAGACAAACTGAGTGCCTCTGTCGGAAATTATAGTCTTCGGGACACCGTGCAGACAGACTATGCGGGAAAGATAAATCCTGGCAAGCCTCTGAGTGGTGTAGGTTGTCTTTACTGGAATAAAGTGTGCTACTTTGGTCAACCTGTCAGTGATGACCCATATGGCATCATTCCCGTGTCGTGACCGAGGTAATCCGACAATAAAATCCATCCCTATTTCATCCCATTTCCACTCAGGTATTTTGTTAGGTTGCAGTAGTCCGGCTGGTCTCTGATGTTCAGCTTTTATGCGTTGACACGAGTCGCAGCATGCAATGAAAGCGGCTATGTCCCTTTTCATACCGTGCCACCAAAATCTTTCCTGAATATCCTTATACATTTTGGTTCCTCCAGGGTGGATCGAATATGGAGTGGTGTGTGCTTCAGTTAAAACTTGCTGTTTAAGGTCTTCTATGTTTGGCACGCATAGCCTTTCTCCGTACCATAATATTCCTTAATTGTCTATGACGAATTCCGAGGCCTTGCCCATACTCAACTTCCTTTTAATTCCTTCAATGCTGGGGTGACCGGACTGAGCCTCTTTAATTTTCTCCACAAGGTGTGGTTGTATTTCCAAGTTTGATATGGTGCCTTCTGCTACCATTATCAAATTGAGCTTGACAAATTCTTGATGGAATTCGGGCCTCAAGCTGTGCAGATAGTTCCCGTCGGAGCTGGGGTTCCGACTCAGGGCATCGGCCACTACGTTTGCTTTCCCTGGATGGTAATGGATACCAACATCATAATCCTTTACCAATTCTAACCAGCGGCGTTGCCGTAAATTTAGTTCTGGCTGCGTAAAAATGTATTTGAGGCTTTTGTGATCTGTATATATCTCACATCGATTCCCAAGTAGAAAATGCCTCCATTCCTTGAGTGCATGAATAACTGCTGCCATTTCTAAATCATGAGTGGGATAATTTTCCTCGTGTTTGCGAAGTTGCCTTGAAGCGTAGGCGACAACCTTGCCTTCTTGCATCAACACGCATCCGAGACCCTTTCTGGATGCGTCACAAAATACTTCAAAATTCTTGTGTATATCGGGTACAATTAATACCGGTGCTGTTGTTAATTTCCGCTTTAGCTCTTGGAAACTTTTCTCGCAGGCTTCTGTCCATTCAAACTTCTTATCTTTCTTGAGTAACTGTGTCATAGGCTTGGATATGGTGGAAAATCCTTCAATAAATCTGCGGTAATATCCTGCCATTCCCAAGAAACTTCGTATGTCCGTTACGCTGGCTGGTGACTTCCAGTCAAGTACGGCCTTGACTTTCTCTGGGTCCACTGCTATACCGTCTTGAGTCAGCACGTGGCCTAGAAAACCTACTTGTCTTAGCCAAAATTCGCACTTGCTGAACTTGGCATACAATTGGTGTTTCCTTAGCTCTCCTAGTACAATCCTGAGATGTTCTGCGTGCTCTTCTGGTGTTTTGGAGTATACCAGAATATCGTCGATGAATACTACGACGAATTTGTCCATAAACTTCATAAATACTTTGTTCATGAGGTGAAAAAAATATGCCGGGGCGTTAGTTAATCCAAATGGCATCACTGTGAACTCGTACAGTCCATATCTGGAGGTGAAGGCTGTTTTGGGGATATCTTCCGTTCGTACCTTCAATTGATGGTATCCTGACCTTAAGTCAATCTTTGAGAATACCTTGGCCTGAGCAAGTTGATCAAACAAATCATTTATCCTTGGCATCGGGTATTTGTTTTTGACTGTGACCATGTTAAGTGCTCGATAGTCGATACACAATCTCAGCGTTCCATCCTTCTTCTTGGCAAATAAAATTGGTGATCCCCAAGGTGAGGAGCTGGCCCGAATGTACCCTTTATCCAGTAATTCCTTTATCTGCTTCTTCAATTCGATCAACTCGGATGGTGCCATTCTGTATGGTTTCTTGTATATGGGGGTGGTTCCTGGTGCTAGCTCAATGCGGAATTCTATTTCTCGATCTGGTGGCATGCCTGGCAGCTCTTCAGGGAATACATCTGGAAATTCACACACTACTGGAACCTTGTTTAGCTCAGAAACGTGCACCTTATTTAACCTCGGTTGCTGGGGTCTTTTTCCTTCCTTGGCTGATACTCTTATTGTCTTCCCTTGGTGGTGTGTGAGAATCACGGTCCTGTTGAAACAGTCTATAAAACCTTTATTGGTGGTTAGCCAATCCATCCCTAGGATGACATCCAGTCCTTTATTTTCCAATACAATAAGATTTGCGTAAAACTCCAATCCTTCAAACTCAATGACCACATTCTGACAGTAATTCTGAGAAACTTGCTGAATCCCGGGGGACTTGATTATTATGGATTTCTCCAAAGGAAGCATCGAAAAATTATTTTGCAAAGCAAAACTTTTCGAGATGAAAGAGTGAGAAGCTCCAGAATCAAACAAAACCATTGCAGGTATTGTGTTGACAGGAAACGTACCGAGTACGATATCCGAAGCATTTTGTGCCTCCTCTTTGGTTACGTGGTTCAGATGACCCTTCCTGTGGTTATTGTTGGGATTGAAATTGTTTCGTTTGGGCGCTGAATTATTGCTGTCGTTGTTCGGCTTTGGGGCTGAATTCCTTGGCTTGGGGCACTGTTTGGCATAGTGCCCTTCTTCTCCACAAGCGTAACAAGTAACGCCGGGGCGATAGGTGAATTCCTTGTCCCTTGCATGAAAATTCTTGATTGGGCGTGAGACATTGGATGAGAATTTGGGTGTCCCACCCTTTTTAAAATCTATCTTGCTTCAGTGATTGCGAGTGTGGTTAGTCTGGTCCCTTTTTCGCTTGCGGATATCTTCCAGACTGCGTCTCTCATTTTCCAGAGTAATGGCCTTGTCCACCAGCGTTTTAAAATCAGGAAAAGTGTGCACGACCAGTTGGCATTTAAGTGCGGGCGCCAGACCGTCAAGGAATTTCTCCATCTTCTTGATTTCAGTCATACGCTCCTCATTGGCGTAGCGGGATAATAGGGTAAATTGACTGTTGTAATCTGACACTGTCATGTTCCTTTGTTTGAGGTCATCAAATTCTCTCTTCTTGATTTTCATAATACTCTTAGGAATATGTGCACCGCGGAAACCTTCCTTGAAATCATCCCAGGTTATGTCATTTTCGTTGGGATGCATGTGCAGAAAATTCTCCCACCACGATGCGGCTGCTCCTGTGAGATAGTGTGGAGCATATAGTACTTTCTCGAGATCTAAACACTTTGCAATAATTAATTTCCTCTCCATATCTCGAAGCCAGTCCTCGGTTTCAAGAGGCTTGTCAGTGTGAGAAAATGTTTGAGGACGTGTCTTCTGTAGCTCAGATAACTTGGAATGTTGCTGATACTGTCCATGGTGATTTCCCATGTTGATGACTTGGTTCATTATTTCATGATGTTGTTGCTGACTCTGTTCATAAAGGCGGCACATTTGTGAAAGTGCCGATTCATTTCCCGGTTGGCTTGACTATCCCTGAGTGAACTCGTTGCTGGGTTGTGCATCATAATTTTCCTCTGATGGAATTGGCATGGAGCGAGTCCAAGGACGAGACATTTTTCACTCTGGGGATATATTTTGTAAAACCCATAAGAAAAGCGGAAAGAGTCGCAAAAACAAATCCATAAAATTCATAAGGCTGGCAAATAGAATTAAATAACTCAGCTTACTTAAGAAAAATAAAACGACTTGCGCACGGAGAAGGACTGCTCATTACACACCTTACACGCGGGCGGTAATTATACAGTACATCACTCAGGATATGCGTACCTAATCCTGACATGTTATTAAGGCTAGTGCACTTCTCCAGATCCTACATGATGCGAAAACAGGCTACTTCTCCCAGCCTATGCACATATCTTACAAAGCGGTACAACACACGGCAGCTAAGCATACTCAGGCAGAAATGTTGACGACCTCCCTTGCCCTGCCGAGGGCGAGGCGTAGCGAGGTTGGGGACTCGACCTCCTCCTCTCTAATGGGCTCCATACGTGTAGTGTTGCGCAGAGCGGGCGGAGCGGTTGCCAGGGGCGGAGCAACACATACAGGAGTGGGCGCGAAGGTTGGTGTAGTGCGCGCTGGAGTGGGTGCAATGACTTGGTTAAATTCTTCGGTAGAAGGCAGGCGACGAGTAGGCGTAAAAGATGCTGATGACGAGACAAAAGTCAGTGGCGAAGCGATGGGTAGGAGCTCCCTCCTGTTGGCAGCACAGCCATGGACTGAGTCCATGCGGGTAGCTACGAAGTCGTCCACCAGGTTGTCGAAGGCTGCCTCCAGGGCCCGGAGATACTTAATGAGCATCTCAAAAGCCTCGTCTCGTTCCCCTCTGGGGCAGGAGTATGCATAGTGACAGGTGTAAGGCACATGGCACGGAAGATAACGGTAACGACGAGTCTTCATCACGGGAAGGACATCCCTGAGACGAGCTATCGCCTCGCGGGCTGCCATCTGCATAGCATGCCTCTCCATAGGCATGGCTCTTCCCACGAACCGGAAGCGGCGTAACTCACCACGCCCTCCCCTGAACTGCACCGCGGCCTGGTGCATGGTCAGACTGTCGTTGACTCGGTGCTGGTAGAGTGTGAAGACTGGGCGCACGGATGGCCCCATCGCGACCTGAACGATGGAAGAAAGAAGCTTGACGAACCCATCGGGTATGTTGGCGAAGGTCTGAGACTCGCAGCTGACGTCGGCCATCTACAAAAGTAGGCAAAATTCTGCAGGGTCAGATCATAAATTTATGCTGACTGACAGAAAATGACTACCATTGCAAAAATATAAATTAGCTCTATCAGGCTAATAACCAATTAGCGATCGCACCTAGTGGCTTCCTACAGTCAGCCTGGCTCTGGTACCAAGCTTGTCACGACCGGTTTTCCAATAAAAATATTTATTGAAAAGCCAATCTTTTAAGTCCAGTATGAGAGAAATCCTCCACACTGGCAGACAAATTCTTGATACAATAAGCCAGTAGCATAAAATATATTACAGGGTCGAACTACGGTTGCTCAACCAAATTATTACAAGCACGCCAATAATCATACATAATGGCGGACAGAACACAGTGGTGTGGAGACATACTACTGACTCAAGGATAGGCTGGTGGTGGAAAAACACAGCAGGGAGAGAAATACAAGACTCTACGTCTGTCATCTCATCGAGCGTCGAGGAGAGGCTCGAAGAATTTATTTGGTAGCGGAAGCGGATATAAAACAGTGGCCAAATCCAGGGTCGCACAAGACTGACTGGGACTCCTCTAAGTGTCGGGCTCGCTATCGAACTCTTCATCCATGAGATCGCCTTCGTCAGCATCTGGCCAAATCAACAAGCCAGTGAGTACTTTGAAAGTACTCGCAAGACAGTTCGGACGTAAGATATAACAAATGCATGCATGGATGCAACATGATTAATTCCTTAATGCACAATAAATAAAACTGGCATAACGGGTAAGTAAAAAGGGAAAACGGCGGTAGTCCGCCTGAAATTCCACAGAACATAAATAAGGACCGATCGGGTGTCTGAAGCGACGCCTCGAAAGGTGAACAAATAAAAATAAGGAAAATGATGCCACAGTCGGGCATCTTAGCGACACCACATAAAGGGCTTTTAAAAGAAATGCCACGGTCGGACGTCTGAGCGACATCGCAGAAAGGGCTTTAAAAGAAATGCCACAGTCGGACGTCTGAGCGACATCACATAAAGGGCTTTAAAAGAAATGCCACAGTCGGACGTCTGAGCGACATCGCAGAAAGGGCTTTAAAAGAAATGCCACAGTCGGACGTCTGAGCGACATCACATAAAGGGCTTTAATTCACAAGTAAATAATACTCATAATAAACATTCAATTCATGAAAACAAACGGGTTAGTCCATCCACAGGAGTGATCATTTAACCGGACTTAGCACTCATGCGATTCACCGGAGTCTCTGTCATCAAAGCTGACAATTGATTAGGATAAGAAGGAACGAAACTTGACATGGAAGAGATGATTTGGAGGAATATATGACTCTGCAGAGTTTGTACAAAATTTTTCCCACAGTCAACGGATTTCCGTAGTCTCGAAGGACTAGTTCCGTTTACGGTATTTTAGAAGAAAACACAGCTAACCGGTACACACCCATCCTACCTCTCGATGCTAGGAATCACCCTAGTCATCGTCCAAGAAAAACTTTTGAGACGGGGAGATCACAATCTCGAATAGCATGGGATCAAATTTATATACGCGCGCTCTAAGGGGTGCCCCCCTCTCGGTCCCAACCGGAAACACCCATGCCCCCTGACCGGATGACTGGCTTTAATCCAGGGCCATGGAACCATCATCACGGCCTCTCCTCTTTGGTGTGTACCATGAAAGCGGTTTGGAACTTACTAAACCATATTCCTTGCGGAAAACATGTGGTAGTACAAGGAAGGAAATGATAGGTACTGGACCGATATGGTTTGACACTGAAGTCACATAGTCTGGCGTAAGACTGGCATGCTACAACACTGCCGTCATACCCATCCTCATGCCAACACATGGCCATTCATATTCACATTCATCCACGTATGGATCATCGAACTCACTTACCTCATTATCACATAAAATAACGTTCATCGGTATACTCACCGGCATGCCATGAAACTAACTAAATGCAAAACATGCCAAGACACTCATCATATCAAAAGTTCAAACATGCTTTCCTGGTTCAGAGTAGTCGGAGCCTAGCTCGGTGAAGTTCGCGGCTCCGTCACCTCCTTCGGTATCTACGTTTAAAGAAGATATATGCGCTAACGTAAATACCAAGGAGAGCACAGAAGGTAAACCAAATATTTTTCAAATAAATCTGATAAAAAACTAGACAAAATTTTAAAGAGAACAGAAAAAGAATCAATCAAAAATACTTTTCTGATTAAAAGTTATAAGGGTTTTTGTCCAGGGACTTATCTGTAATGAAACAGAAGATTTCCAGGGGCTAGTTTATAAAAGCAGAAAACGCTTCGGTAGCGATTACGCCAGCCCGAAGAGAAAACGTATTTGGCAGAAGGCGTTTTCAGATAACGCTTCGTTTAGAAAGGACAGAGAGGCTGACAGCGGGTCCCACTTGTCATGTTTAAATCTTCAAATGGGAGGGACGAGGCTCGTCGGCGCCCGAGAGCTGCTGTGGTCGCCGGTGGCGATCCACGGTGAGGCATGGGGATCAGAGGTTACCAATGTGCTCATCGTGTCCTTCCGCAACGGTGGGTGGTGGTGTTGGTCGCCGGTGAGCAGCACGTCGACGGCGGTCTCAACTCCGGCGGACGGTGGTTCGGGCGTGGATGGAGCTCGTCGGAGAGGGCTGCAAAGATTAAATTGAGGTGGGGGTTAGACTACTGGGTGCAAGAGAGGGCTACGGACGAGGTTTGGGCGCCGGAGGTGGCCTCACCGAAGTGAATCGAGCTGGAGGCCGAGGCGGGGCGAGGCGACCGGAGCTGGGGGAGGAGACCTCCTCGAGGTCCCCCTAGTGGCCTGGCGGGGTGTTGGTGAGTAGTGGAGGTGCTGCGTGCACGAGAGTGAGCTCGGGACCCCTTTATATAGGCGGTCCGAGGCGGTTGCCATGAACGAGGATCACCGGCGAGTGATTACGGTGGCACAGTGCTCGGTCGGGGTGGTTAGGGGGTCGAGCATCATCACGGAGGTCCAACGGGTCCGTTTTGGTGTTGAACTGGCCGGGGTTTGGGTGTTAAGGGCGAGCTCGACGGAACGGTGATGGTGCGGGCCCGTCGGCGGCGGAGAGCGCGTTCCGTGCTTGCCGGCCACGGTGGCTGTGCTACGGGCGTGCGCTGGTGTGCATGAGGCCACGCGGAGAGCCAGGGAGCGATGGGCGGCGCGGAACAGCGTTCTGCCGTGGTGTGCCTCCTGTCGGCCGCCACGGGAGGTCCCGACGCCGCAGAAGACGCCGGCGAGGGCGAGCCAGCGCGCTACCGACGCCAGGAAGGCTCCACGCACGCGTGTGCAGCTTCGGACAAGAGGAAGAGGCGGCGAGGAACGTGCCAAGGGCACTGTGGCCGCGTGACTGAAACTGACGGACTGAAGATGACACTGAAAACTGAATTTTCTGAACTATGAACAGTAATAGTGCCCACCAGGTGTTCGACCGAATGAAATTGGCCTCTGGTGATTTTTCCTTGACCTGATTTTTGGTGGAGTGGCTTCTCCTTGCTCAAATAGGCTGCCTGAATTTTGGTGGAATTTTTGGAGGAGTGTAGATATGAATTTCACCAAATTTGGCAAATCTGGTCCAAACTTGCAGAGACTAAATTTTGAAAAATTTGAAAAGAGGAGGAGTGGATCAAGATGGTTCTGGGTTGTGGGTTCAAAGGACAATCCAGGAGAATTGGTTTGAGGTCAAAACTCAAATGCAATAGGGCACTTGCTTTGAAAATCTCTCAGGCTCCAAATAATTTTCAGAATTGAATTGAGGGAAAAATAATTGGAATAAAAATCCAAAACCAGTTTGGATTAGTTGGGACAGAGAATTTAGGTTGATCACAAGTTGTAGGGGAGGTTTTGGAGGGGTTTTACCACATGGGCAAGAATGCCAAGTCATGGTGGTTCCAAGATATGAAAATCCCAAATTTCATGGAGTTTCTTTTTAAAGGAAAAAGATTAAACTCCCAAAAATAATTTTGAGAGAGAACCAACAGAGAAGAAGTTTCAAAAGGTCAAACACCAAAGTTTGAAGCCAGAATAAAAACCTTGCCAAAGAAAAGAAAGTTTCTTAAGAGGAAGGTTTTCTGGAAAATTTTAAATGGCCTCTTTTCAAAAACCACAAAGTTTTTGCTGAAAACCAAAGTAAAAATTTTGGAGTGTCACAGTGATTAATTCCTTATTCCGGAGGTTCATCAAATTCTCGATTCAAGTTGTCCATCTTTCTTTTCCGAAGTTCAAAGTTATTTCAATTATACCATTCCAAAGCTTCATCTAATCATTACAAGGATTCACCTTGAGTTTTCAACTTCTCTTGCCTTCTGTTTGATCATTCCTTTGTTTACCGGAGCTCTTCATGAAGGTTCTACATGTTGGTTCATCAAGGATTTAATTCCTTCTCGAAGTTCTCATCGAGATTCTTTTAAGGAGCTCAATCATTCTTCATCTTGCAATCCAGAGTTCAATTCTTTCTTCCGTATCATTGGAGGTGGTATTATGTCATTCTTGATCATTTGAGTTCATGTTTCATGATTCACATGTTGTTAAGAATGAGGTATTTTAAATCCATCAACCTCTTCGTTGGAGTTATCTTGTGTCATGTTTCACCTAAACCCTTCCCTAAGGACTGTTGCTATCTATGGTGCTTATAAATGACCCAAGTTATTCATTTATCCTTCCGGTGAAATAAGTTCCTCGTCTCCTTGTTCTTATCAATCCAATCTTTTCCGTGAGTGGCAGGTTGTCACCTCATAATTTTGAGATTTATTCCATAAGACCATATCAAGCTTATCCTTTTCGTTGTTGGTTTTCCAACAATTCAGTTCGACCCTTCTCTTCAAGATGCTTTCAAGCTCATTTGAGGTAGAAGATGGTGTTTTATTCTTTGTTCTTTTGTTCTGACGGTTCAACTTCTATTCTTTCGTTCTGGAGGCATTGTGATATTGTTTCTTCAACCATCATCTTGTTTTAGCAAAGATCATGTTCTTTCATTTGCTTATCCATTTATCCGGACTGTCGTGTCCTCTGCTCTAGTTCTTTTCATCTTATCAAGTTTCATATCACTTTTCGAATGGAGTGCTGTCCGAATTTGTTGTTCCTTGTTCTTCGTTCCTATCGGACTGTTTTTTTTCAACTTCAATCACCTCTGTGGTATTATTCCTTTCAAGTTGTTCAACTTTTCAAGGTTCTTTGTTTTCACTCATTTGTCAAAGAAGCAACTTAGTTTTACCGCTTATCTTCCTCTTCTGTTTTTCCCTCCGGTGCCATCCTAGATCTCGGGACGAGATCCTCTCGTAGTGGTGGAGTGTTGTGATGCCCCGTGACCGATGTGCCAGGTATCCTCCAGTTATTCGTTGTTGTTGCATGTTTGTTGAGTGCCTTGTCATATTTTACTTCTTGCATCATGTTCATCGTTTATTATATTGCATTATGCCATCCTTGTTTGTTTTGCCATGCCTATCTCTTGTCATATTGCTTTTGGTCATTCATGTTGTTGCCATGAGCATCATATGCATTACACTCATCCTTATGTTACATGTTACTTTCATGTTGTGTGTGCAACAACCCTTGCTATCCATCTCTCAAGCCATGCCCATGTATCATCATGTCTCCCTTCCTTCTCCCTTCATGTTTTTGCAAGTGACATTATTCCCCCCTCCATTAAAGTTCATTTATTTCCTGATGATCATACTCCATGCCTTATACCTCTCTGTAAAATTTCTTTCAATTTGGAGTTGATTTGGTTGGGTTCAAAAATGGCTCAAGTTCGAATCTAATTCAAACTTGAATTATTTTTATACCCTTAAAAATATCCAGACCAGTTTACTAAAATTGTGCATATTTCTAGGACTCCATAAATATCTTCATCCCTGCCAAATTCCATATCTTCCCTTGTCTTTCTTTTCTCCCAAGTTTTCTGTCTGAAGAAAAGGGAAGGAAAGGAAGTGTAGCAAGAGAGAGAGAGCCCAACAACAACAGCAGGAGCAGCCTAGCACAACAGCAGCCCGGCCCAACTCTCCTTTCGCAGCCCCCTTCACTCTCCCGTGGTGAATCCACGTTGGACACCCGTCGAGGCCCCACCTGCAGTCTCTCCTTCCCCTGTTTTTCTTCCTCCTCCCGATCCCTTTTCTCTCACAGTAAAACTTCAAGAGCGAGGGCACATGGCCACGGTGGCCCAGCCAGCCGCGACCGCACCCCTTTTCAACCCCTCTTGGCATCCGATCCCTCCTAGGGTTTCCCTCTTCCTCTCTAGCCGCCGCCACCTCTTTCCCTTCCCCTGTTCCCCCTTCTTCCTCAAGATCCAGAGAACAGAGAGCACCAACGAGAGCTTCGCCGATGCCTGTGTGGTCGGAGGCCATCACAGTCGCCTTCGGCATGTCCATCTTATTCCTCGATGTCGACTACGTCCGTTCAGACTTATTCCCCGACCTAGGTCGCCTCCACTACGTCGTCGTCGCCTTTGTCTTCCTCTTCGCCATGGACCCGAAGCCCCGCCAATCAACGCATCCTCGCCCTCGTTGCACCACATCTTGTCCTACGGGACCTAGGTGAGCAGCCGCTCCTCCCAGCCTCGTTACCCTGTCGGTTCCATCATCATAGCATCGTTCTGCTCTTGTTCGAAGACCCGTCGCCGCGCTCTCGACGTGCGGACGAAACAGAATGTCTAGTTCTCTGTCCGCCTCCAGTCGCGTCTAGCACACAACGCCAGCGCATGCACGGCTGCACCCTCACGGGTTTTCCACACGCCCACGCGCACGGTTGCACGCGCAAGGGCCTTTCGCCCAGCCATGTCTGCATCCGCCGTCTGAATCCTGTACGCCATGGCCTTGAGCTCTGAGTTCTTTTGCACACGCGTAGCACCCACATGCTACAGCACGCCCCCACTTTGCTGCACCTACAACCGGGTGGCCGCACACGCGTGGAATCCTCCCGCACGCGTTGTACCCTTCCCGGTGAGCCACGATTTGCATCTGCTATGCTCCGTCGTGAGCACCACATAGCTGCGCCCTTTTCTTTCTCTTGTATAGGATCCGCCAGCCCAGTGGTTAGCGCCTCTTTGTTCTAGTCTGGAGACCAGAGATCGAATCCTAGGCTCTGCATATATTTTGGCCTGGCCTTTTAATTTCCATGTGCCACTGAAAATAGGGCCCCACCGTCATACACGCACAGCCCCAGCTCCCTTGCTCGATCCAGCCCCCGTTGACCGCGAGCGTCGGCTGGGTCATAGCCGCGCCAGGCCCAGCGGCCTCCCCTCCAACTGATGGGCCAAGCCCATGGTGAGACCCCCCCTTCAGCCCCTTGGGCTCTGTCGGGCCAGAAGTTTTGGCCCATTTCATGTTTTTTTCCATAGAGCGTTTTTCCTATTTTTCCAGAGAAAAACCAGTTTTACAGGAAGCCCCCTACACTTCATGCATATTGTAATTCATCATCCGTGCATCGGTTTAAAATTAATTATATATGAAATATGCTTAGAATTTTATCTAGTTTCACAACATTCAACTTTCATCCATGTTAAAATATTGAAAATTGCTGTTTGCATTAATTTGCATAAATGACATGCTGAAATGATTTGTTTCATAACTAAATAACCGTAGCTCCAAACCTAACAAACTTTATATGTAAATGGGGTATAAAAATTCCTAGTTTAACATGGTGGCATTACTTTGCATGTTTAACAACTCTAAAATATGGTTTAGGTCAGAACAGTACCAAACCTAAAACATGCATATGGGGATTTTCCGGACTTGTTGCTTGTTATTCCGGCCTCATTTAAACTTGCCTAGATAGGTAGTTTTCATATGCTTCACCTATTGCCATGCTAACCAACATTTAATATTGTTGAGTACATAAACGGGAGAGAACTAAATAAGTCATGTCGTGTTTCGTCAATATGCAACTCCGTTGCATATTGAGCTCCACTTAATTTGTAGTATTGCTTGTGCACTTTGCCATGCCATGCCTCATTAATCCGGACATGCATCATATTTGGTTGTGCATCATGTCATGGTTATGTGGTGGTTGTTTACTATGGTGTTTGCTTCTTTCCGGTGTTGCTTCTTCGGGTCGGTTCCGATAACATCGTGTTTGTGAGGATCCGTTTGACTTCGTCCGTTGGTCTTCATCATGGACTCGTTCTTCTTCCTTGCGGGATCTCAGGCAAGATGACCATACCCTCGAAATCACTTCTATCTTTGCTTGCTAGTTGCTCGCCCTTTTGCTATGCCTATGCTGTGATACCTACCACTTGCTTATCATGCCTCCCATATTGTTGAACCATGCCTCTAACCCACCTTGTCCTAGCAAACCGTTGTTTGGCTATGTTACCGCTTTGCTCAGCCCCTCTTATAGCATTGTTAGTTGCAGGTGAAGATTGAAATTTGTTCCTTGTTGGAACATGGAGATGTTATTCCTTGTTGGAACATGTTTACTTGTTGGGATATCACAATATCTCTTATCTAATTAATGCATCTATATACTTGGTAAAGGTTGGAAGGCTTGGCCTTATGCCTGGTGTTTTGTTCCACTCTTGCCGCCCCTAGTTTCCGTCATATCGGTGTTATGTTCCTGGATTTTGCGTTCCTTACACGGTTGGGTTATACTGGGAACCCCTTGAAAGTTCGCCTTGAATAAAACTCTACCAGCAAGGCCCAACATTGGGTTTACCATTTGCCACCTATCCTTTTCTTTCCCTTGGGTAGGCCTGCCCAAGGGTCATCTTTATTTAAACCCCCGGGCCAGTGCTCCTCTGAGTGTTGGTCCAACTTGTCAGCCGCCGGTGGCCACCAGGGGCAACTCTGGGCTGGCCTACCAGAAGTTTGGACAATCCGGTGTGCCTTGAGAACGAGATATGTGCAGCTCCTATCGGGATTTGTCGACACATTCGGGTGGCTTTGCTGGTCTTGTTTTACCATTGTCGAAATGTCTTGTAACCGGGATTCCGAGTCTGATCGGGTCTTCCCGCTAGAAGGAAATTGACCGTGAGAGCTTGTGATGGGCTAAGTTGGGACACCCCTGCAGGGATTTGAACTTTTGAAAGTCGTGCCCACGGTTATGGGCAGATGGGAATTTGTTAATGTCCGGTTGTAGAAAACCTGAAGTTGACCTTAATTAAAATACATCAACCGCGTGTGTTGCAGTGATGGTCTTTTCTCGGCAGGGTCCGGGAAGTGAACACGGTGTTGGAATAATGTTTGACGTAGGTTGTTCTAGGATCACTTCTTGATCATAGTTGTTCGACCGTGCCTTTGCTCTCTCTTCTCGCTCTCATTTGCGTATGTTAGCCACCAAATATGCTAGTCGCTTGCTGCAGCTCCTCCTCATACCTTTACCTTTCCTATAAGCTTAAATAGTCTTGATCGCGAGGGTGTGAGATTGCTGAGTCCCCGTGACTCACAGATACTTCCAAAACCAGCTTGCAGGTGCCGTTGAACTGTGCAGATGATGCAACCAAGCTCAAGGAGGAGCTCGATGAAGATATTGTCCTTTATGTTGTTCTGTTCTAGTTGATCAGTAGTGGAGCCCAGTTGGGGTCGATCGGGGATCTGTGTAGCATGTGGGGTAGTCTTCTTTTATTTTGGTTCCGTAGTCGGACCTTGATTGTATCTGGATGATGTAATGCTTTATTCATGTAATTGTGTGAAGTGGCGATTGTAAGACAACTATGTATCTTTTCCATTATTGTATTACATGGGTTGTTTGCGAAGATTACCTCACTTGCGACATTGCTTTCAATGCGGTTATGCCTCTAAGTCATGCTTCGACACGTGGGAGATATAGCCGCATCGAGGGCATTACACATGCCCATGCAGAGGACGCCTAAAAACCATCGAAATCACTCTGCTTCTCCAGGTGCAAGACAATGGTCATGCAGGGTGCCACCACCTGCAGAGCCCGCTCCCTGTCGACAGGAGCCAGGTCATCAAAGAAGGCATCCAATGGCATGAATGGATTCCGGTGACGAAGCCTTAAGAGGATTTTCCCGGCAATGGTAATGGCCGCCCGCCCCCCCTCCCTGTCCAGCTTTGCCACCACCACCGCACGAAGATGACTCAGCTACTCGAAGATATAGGTGAAGAAGGAGACCGGGTTAGGAAGCTGCGACTTGTTGAAGTCGATGAGGTGGTCGAATGGGCTTAGCCCGACGGCCGGCATGGTGACGCTGTCATGACGGTAGGCATCGCACATCCGCAATACATGCGTGGCAACATAGTCTAGCAAGTGCTTGAGGTGATCCTGGACCTCGTCACCATCGGCCCACTCGCGCTCCTGTCGGCTCGCCTGATCGCCTATTGTATCTCCCACTTTCTGCAACAACGCTGCTAATGCCTCAATCATCTTTGTGGTGGGCACATGCCGCTTTTGAAGCTCCGTGAACTCCTGCACATAAAGGAGGAGCATGGCACTCCTCTCCTCCTTGAGCTCAAGGAGCTCCACGTCCTTGGCCCTTAGCTCCGCATCCTTGGCTTGGAGCTCCTCTGTCAGGAACCTCACCTCAGACTCCGTGGTCTGTTGCGCTTCCTTGGAACCATGTAGGAGCAATAGGGAGAGGAAGCAAAGGGGGTGAAACGGCTGAAAGGCAATGCAATCTACAAGAACATGGAAGGAGCCAGCCGGGGAATGAGGTGAATCTTTTGGTTTCACGATGGAAAAACCCGAGTCGACACCTTTTCACATCAGGGAGTAGTGGGTTTTACACTTAGAGTCGTCATGACTAATTGTTGCCATGCCTGCTCCCATCAAATAATAAAAATCCTGCCGCGCATGCCACACCCAAAGACCAAAGCAACATAGTGGTGGATATTTAAATTTACCTACCGACAAGGAGAGAAAATGGGGTGAAAAAACAAATGTGGTGGCGGCCTAGCTGATCGGTCGCCCTAGCCCAACTAGCTAGCTACCGTCCTTCACTGATGTACTTAGCGGGAAAGGTGGGCTTTTGTGATTTGATGACTCATTTACTTGCTTTGGCGTTATGATTGAGGACCCAGAAATCGCACGGTAGGTTGTCCCACATGTCGGCAAGGAAGAAAATATGTATGCACCACATAGGGGGACCTAGAAACCTCGCGGTACGGTGTGCCACGTCTCGGCACACAGGAAAATGTGTGTGTAAAAATATATTGTATCAGACATATGTATGCTTCCAACTCGGGACCTAGCCAGTTGGCCGAAAATGCCCCACTAGCCACACAGCTTCATCATGCTAATGTGGCATGGAGGATAGGAGTGGTTAGCTCCGTCTCGACCAGCCACAACATATCATATTCAAGGAGATTCATCTATTTTCCAAGAATCTTTTAGTTAAAACAACACCATAGCCAGCTCGTGCTGCTCTTCATGTTTTCCCGTGCATCTAAAGTTATAGATGGAGAGGAGAGAGATATCGGAGACATGGGACCTGCTAATTCTTGATCTTGCGTTGGTTTTTCCCTTGAAGAGGAAAGGGTCATGCATCAAAGTAGAGATAAGTATTTCCCTCAGTCAAGAAGCAAGGTATCAATCCAGTAGTAGGAACACACAAGTCTCCAATGATAGCACCTGCATAGACAAACAAATACTTGCACCCAATGCGAGAAAGGGGTTGTCAATCCCTTCACAGTTACTTGCAAGGATGAGACCTGATAGAGATAGGTATAAAAGATAAATAAAAGGGCAAAATAAAGTAAAGCTAAATAAATGGCAGCAAGTTATTTTTGGGTTTTTGGTTTTATAGATCTGAAAATAATATGAGAAGAATAGACCGGGGGCCATAGTTTTCACTAGAGGCTTCTCTCTTGAAAGAACACATACGTTGTGTAAACAAATTACTGTTGAGCAATTGATAGAAAACTGAATAATTATGACAATATCCAAGGCAATGATCATGAATATAGGCATCATGTCCATGACAAGTATACCGACTGCTGCCTACATCTGCTAGTATTACTCCACACATCGACCGCTATCCACCATGCATCTGGTGTATTAAGTTAACAAGATCGGAGTAACGCCTTAAGCAAGTTCACATGATGTAGAAGGATAGATGCAATCAATATGAATAAACCCCACCTTTTTATCCTTAATGGCAAGAATATAAATACGTGTCATGTCCCCTTCTGTCACTAGGACTGAGCACTGCAAGATTGAATCCATTACAAAGCACCTCTACCATTACAAGAAAAATAAATCTAGTTGGTTAAACCAAATCAATAGATAAGAGAGAAATACAAAGCCATCTTTGTCATGCATAAAAGAGTTCAGAGAAGACTCAAATAATATTCATAGATAATCTGATCTTAAACCCACAGTTCACCGGATCTCAACAAATGCACCGCAAAAGATGATTACGTCGAATAGATCTCCAAGAACATCGAGGAGAACATTGTATTGAATATCAAAGAGAGAAGAAGCCATCTAGCTACTTGCCATGGATCCGTAGGTCTATGGTGAACTACTCACACATCATTGAAATGGATGCAAGGTTCATGTAGAGGCTCTCTGTGAACGGATCCCCCTCCAGCAGAGTACTGAAATAGGTCTCCAGATGGGATCTCAAAAGGACAGAAACTTTCGGCGATGAAAAATTATTTTTGGTGTGCCCTCTAGTATACGAGGAATATACTAGGGTTAGAGGTGCCATGCTGGGCCCACAAGCTATGAGGGCGCCACCTAGGGCATGCCTGGTCAGCTTGTGTGTAACGCCCAATATGCAACTATGCTCCATACGTGTCAAGGAACGACTTGGGGCATAAGCGCATATTGGTATGGTCGCAAGAGTGGTTGTATCTTTGCGCATCTCATGTACAGAATAGATAGAATACGGTCTTTGGCTTACAATTGCCACAATGTCACACAAATAGCATCAAGATAATACAATCATTCAAGATGAACACAGAGTCGGCTACAAATGAAATCAAACGAATAAAAGACAACCACCCAAGCTAAGTCCCGATCGAACCTACTAGGCTCCACTACTGATCATCTGGAAAGGAAACATAGTAATGGCCATGGTCTTCATCGAACTCCCACTTGAGCTCAGTGACATCGCCTACATCAGTCTCAACAGTACCTGTAACTGTGTTTGTAGTAATATGTGAGCCACGGGGACTCAGCAATCTCAACACCCTCGGTAGCAAGACTATCAAAGCTTAAAGGTAAGGTATGGATATATGGTGGAGTTGCAGCGAGCACTAAGCATTGTATGGTGGCTAAGTTATGAATGTAAGAATAAGATGAGAAGCCATGCAAATGATCCTGTACTACTTACGTTCAAACATAACCCCACCATGTTTTCTTCCCGAACCTCGTCGAAAAGAGACCATCACGGTTATGCACGTGGTTGATGTGTTTTAATGAGATTAGGTTCAAGTTCACTACAACCAGATAATAAAAACTCCCATCTCCCATATAACAGCGGGCATGACTCTCGAAAATTTAAACCCACCAGGGGTGCCCCAACTTAGCCCATGACAAGCTCATGATCTGCGGAGACAATCCTCCATCTTGGGACCCTCTGATCAGACTCGGAATCCCGGTGCTCAAGACATTTCGACAATGGTAAAACAAAACCAGCAAGACCTCCCGACGTGCCGACATCCTGATAGTAGACGAGCGTATCTCGTCTGAGGCCACGATCGGATTGTCCAAACTTTGGGTAGGCCAATCCGGAGTTGCCCCTGGCCGCCACCGGCGGTTGACAGGTTGGACCAACACTCATGAGGAGCTCTGGCCCGGGTTGTTGATTAAGAATCCTCGGGTTAATTACTCCCGATGCAAATTTTAGTTGTTGTTAGGCAACTGGTAAAACCAAAGTTGGGCCTGGCTGGAAGAGTTTTATTCAAAGCGAACTATCAAGGGGCCCCATAAACCCCCACCGTGTTAGGGACACAAAATTCAAGGAACATAACACCGGTATGACGGAAACTAAGGTGGCAAGAGCGAAACAAAACACCGAGCAAAAGGCCAATCCTTCCACCCTTTACCAAGTATATAGATGCATTAATTAAATAAGTGATATTGTGATAACCCAATGTCGGCATTCTGGGAACGGGGGTCCCCAGACTTGCCTGCCTGCGGCCCACAGCGTGGCTCCATCAGGGGTCCCGGACTGCCCATCGTCACCAGCAAACACTCAAGACCCTCGCGAGAGGCCAAGCCTCGTGAGGCGGACGACACAAGACCTCCTCAAGGGCGGCCTTAGCAGGCTGGCTCACGAGGGGCGGAGAGATCAAGGCAAGGGACAACTCGCGAGGGTTTTGTGACGCAAGCCATGATGACTGGAGCAAGGCGGGTGCCAGCACGCGGAGTGTCCTCATTTCCTCTTTGGTGCTAAAGGGGAAAGCACATGTGATGAGTCCCGAGGCATCAGGCAAAGGTTTCCATATCAGTGCAACAAGACCAAGACCAGCAGGATAGCAGGACGGAGGTCACCGTGGAGCCCAAGACGGCGTCACCACCAGAGCCTTTGGCAGGCAAAGACTGCTTTTGTCAAGATAGCTTGTACTAGCTGCCCCCCTTCAAATTGGCCATTGTGGGATCCCTTCCTGCCTAATATTTGGGAAGAGGACCCGGGCCTCTATATATAGGACTATCCACCACCATAGGGAGGCATCCCATCTTGGAACGGCTTCATTCCACCAAAGCCACCACACTAGCCAAGCACAATAAAACCTCTCCTCAGGAGGTTGTTCTTCCCTTATAACTATTAATCCTCAGTCCAAGAGGCAATCCACCACACCACACTGGAGTAGGGTATTACACTACATTAGTGGCCCAAACCAGTATAAACTCCTGTGTCTCTTGTTCTTTGGGTTCGTCGAGCTAGGCCGTGAGATCATGATGTGTGCAAGCTAGAGAGGGGGAGAGATCTTCGTGCGCACCCCAGTGTTCGAACCTCAAGGGTTTTGCCAGAAATCGAAATCTGACAACCAACATATCCATGTTACAACATGCAACAACCTGCACTGCACCTAAAACTAGCAACGCTATAAGAGGGGCTGAACAAAAGCGGTAACATCGCTAAACAACGGTTTGCTAGGAAGGTGGGTTAGAGGCTTTCACGACAACATGGGAGGCTGTATAAAACAAGTATGGGACATAGCGATAGAATTAACAACTATCAAGCAAAGATAGAAGTGATATCGGGGGTAATGATCATCTTGCCTGAATTCTCCTTAGAGGGAACAAAAGCTTGCTCCTCGGAAATGTACTCGTCATGGTCCTTGTACATGAACTCGTCTCCAGGCTCTACCCAAGGCAAGAACACAAGCAACAAAACAACAATCAATCACGGTGCAATGCGCAAGCAACATGATGCAAGACATGGCATGGAATGCAAGATATGATGTGCAATGCATATGGGAACTCCAGAAGGGGAAAAGATGAACATGGGACTATCTTAGCAAACCAAGCATGCCACTGTCTAGATTGGGAGATTTTGGTTGACAGATATAAAGATCACGAAGAACGGATGCACACAACTCAATTGGTGAGCAAAACAATAACAATTCAATGTTGAGATTAACAGCAACATGGCACGTGAGATGCAACATAAAACTATGCTACACCACTCCAACATGATAACTAAAGGTATGGAAGTTAAGTACAGGTAGAGCACTACAAAACGTGAACATTGAGCTACTGCTAGAAACCAGTAGAACATGCTCAAAACATCATGGCAAGATGGCAAAACAGATTCATATAGCAGTGTTTAGGACTAGCAAACTATATGTTATAGGAATATATTATAGCAAACAAGAGCATGGCATACTATTACTGAATGCACTTAATAAAACTCCCTCACTGAACTTAGAGTAAAACCTCATGGAAAAGATACTAGCTTCATGCAAACAGGAGCAAGTGATATAAACTATTTCAGACTTGGTCAAATAAACTAGCATTGCAAAACAACAATCATGTATGCAAGCTTGTTTTACTCACTACAATACATAATATGACATCCAATTAATTCTAGCAGCAAGTAGGCATGATGAAGAGCATGTTTACATACAAAGTTACCACATAGCATGATTGTACTTTAATACACAAAAATGACAAAACAGCAATGTAATGTAAAATGATGTTTTTGCAAACTTGCTCAAATGAATAAATGGATGCCACCAATGGATTCATTGGATTTTTCTAGTGCATAATGATATATAACATGTATATGTTGTTGTAGATAAATGCCCATAAATACTCTAAGTGAAAAATACTACCCTAAATGGAAAATCGGCATATGCCAAATCTGGCATATTCGGCAAATGGTAAAAAAACACGAAACAAAAAAACAAAACAGGAAAGGAGGGAGCTGTGTGTGTGTGTCTCTATGACTGTGTGGGCCTAAGATGGGGTGTGTATGACAGTGGGGCCGAGGCGTCAGTGTCACCTTGAAAGATTAAAAAAATGCCACAACCAAATATGCAAAGCCTAGGACTCGAACCCAAGTCTCCCTGGTGCTGGGCATGAGCAACGACCAGTCGGTCTACATGCATGCTCATGGAAAGGAGGTCATCCTACCTATTTTTAACTAGCCCAAGATGGAGGCAGCTTCCAGTTCATGCCTGAGACGAAAAGCGATCACGTCGACAAGCTTCGGCGATGACTGGTTGGGAAGAGGAGCTCCGACGGGCGCGCATGATTGAGAGGGGAGCTCGTACGTGGTCACTCCCGCGCAAAAGAGGGTTGGGGCGCTCGAGCATGAGCATGACTCAGCTCGGGCTATGGTATCAACGGCGATCATGGAAGCGAGCACGGCAACACGAGGCAAAGCCGGGCACGCGAGGAGCGTTCGTGGTGTGGCACTGCCAGGCGAGCGTGCGCGTGCAACAGAGGGTTGGCTACCGATCTGCTATAGGCCTCGGCTGCATGGCTAAGGGAGTCCTTGATTAGGGGTCCTCGGGCATCTGGGCTATGTGACATGGGCCGGACTGATGGGCCGTGAAAATACAAGATGGAAGGCTTTTCCCCGTGTCCGGATGGGACTCTCCTTGGCATGGAAGGGAAGCTTGGCGTGCGGATATGAAGATTTCATTTTCTGTAAACCATCTCTGTACAACCCTAGCCCCCTATGATGTCTATATAAACCTGAGGGTTTAGTCCGTAGAGACAATCACAATCATAATCATATAGGCTAGACATCTAGGGTTTAGCCATTACGATCTCGTGGTATATCACTACAAGAAATATGTCAACTTATGACCTTCTATCAGTGACCCTCGAAGAATTGGTCATAAATTTATGACCATTTTAGACCAATTGGTCAAAAGCTGTTCAGGGGGCTCCAAGCCCTAAACCATTGTGACCATTTTGGTCAGAAAGGTCGTAATTTCCTTACATGAAATGGTCACAAAGCAAATGGTGCTAGTCCGCTGCCTTATTTCTAGTTGTTAATGACCAATATAGATGGTCATAGCCTTGTAGATTGTGGTGGGTTGTGATGACTAGGCGCCATCTCATCAGTTTTGCCTATGAGTCATGTCCATGTGGCAGTTTTTGCCCTAGGTTGTGAAGCAACCTATATTTCTATCATTCCCAAAATTCCCAAAAAGTCTCATAAATTCTTTGGGGCATATCTTCATCAAATATGTAAAAATCCTTCCTTGCCTAGTTCAAAACTAATTCAACAATATTATTTTTCCTATTCTGTTCACAACAACACTTTATGAAGGAAGTGCTATTTATATATTCTTGATTGCCCTCAGAATTTTTGGGCACTCTTTCCTATCCAAATCATTACCGCATGACAAAATTCAGCTCCATTTGCCTAGCAAATCTTCCTCGGCAAATTTCCAAAGTTTTTGTCCACCTAGAAGCATTGTGAAGGAAGTACCTTTTTTATATCTCTAAATGACATGAAATTTATACTTTTCCTTCATACGCCCAAATTATCACCCTCCTCCAAATTGCAGCTCAGTCAAATCATCTATGTGAGCCCAGGTTCAATTTATATTTTATGGCCAAATTGGCACGTTGCAAAGCAAGTGTTATATAGACCCCTCCTATTACCCTCAATCTTTTCGGGCACTCTTCCATACCCAAACCATTGCCACATGATAATATTCAGCTCAATTTTCCTAGTAAATCTTTCTCAGGAAATTTCCAAAGTTTCTACCTCGAGAGAGGCTTTGTGAAGTAAGTACTATCTAGGCTTACCCAAATGATCTGAAAATTTACCAGCGCATGACCATACCTATGTAACTTACCTACACCAATTTTTAGCTCATTTCATTCAGCCAATCTCTCTCACTAGTTTTCCCAAGTTTTTGTCCATAGAAGAGCATTGTGAAGGAAGTACTACTTTGGCATGTCAAAATGATATCAATTTTCTACAATGCTTTCCTATGCCCAAATAACCATCCTCCACCAAATTTCAGCTCAATCCATTCATTACTTTGAGCCCAGCTTCAACATTCATATTTTTGTCCAGTGTGGTACTTTGCAAAGCAAGTACCACCTAGGATCCTCCTTTTGAGCTGAAAATTTGTGAATACATTCTCCTTAGTAGATGATCATCCTTGGCCAAAACTCACGCCCATTGGCCATGTGCATTTCCCGTACCGCTAATCAAACACTTGGCTGATTATTCATGTTTGAGCATCGATCGGTCTCCTTGTGAGAATCTTATGTTGTGATTTTCTTCCTAGCACCTACCTGGGGAGTGCCCAACCCACTAGACATGCCTAGGCCGTCCAGAACACATGGCAACGCCATGGCCACGCGGTGACCATGTGGCGGGCATGCGAGTTTACGCGCTCTAGAGTTGGGGGCCTCGGCCACCGCCCAAACCTCAACGTATCGCCACCAAACCATGTATTTATGATTAAATAGGTACTTCTGTAACTAGAAATGATTTTTGGAAAAAATAAATAGCAAACTATGAGGCAGCTGCAGTTCAAATTTGACCCGCTTCCAGCTGAATCGGCGGAAATTTGTCTATTTCATGAGAGGTGGATCAAAACTTTTTACACCCAACCATTTTGTCAATTGTGCATTAAATATGTCCTAGTATTTTAGAAAATTGATTTGGTCCAATTTTGCAACAATTATTTGGGAGGTCCTTCACAAAAAAACTCATTTTGGGCACTCGGAAAAATGGAAAATGAATTTTTCGTGCAAAGAAAATGAAAACTTCCTTAGGCAACATTGTTAGCCATTCCAAGACGCACCCTTGTGCACAATATGAGATCATTTGAACAAACTATGCCATGAATGCGGCCATAAGATTGATCATTTGGCTTGAAAGCCATTGATCTCCACACGTGATAGCTCATTTTTTAGAACACTTTTTAAAAATAATTACTGTATTACAAGTTTGTTATTTTTCCTAGGAACTTGGCCACATATAATGACACAATGCGAAGGTTTCCCAATTTTTTGATTTTTTTTGAATTTTTATGCCCGTTTCAAAATGCGGACAAAACGACGGGAATGGTCGTTCCTAGCTAGTGGTTGAATCTTGGAATTTTTTGGCGTTTCTCTGATTAAATAGGTACTTATGTACCCAGAAATGATTTTTGGAAAAAATAAATAGCAAACTATGAGGCAGCTGTAGTTCAAATTTGACCCACTTCCAACTGAATCGGCGGAAATATGTCTTTTTCACGAGAGGTGGATCAAAACTTTTTACACCCAACCATTTTGTCAATTGTGCATTAAATATGCCCTAGTATTTTAGAAAATTTATTTGGTCCAATTTTGCAACAATTATTTGGGAGGTCCTTCACAAAAAACCCTCCTTTTGGGCACTCGAAAAATGGAAAATGGTTTTTTTGTCCAAAGAAAATGAAAACTTCATTAGGAAAAATTGTTTGCCATTCCAATATGCACCCTTTTGCACAATATGAGATCATTTGAGCAAACTATGCCATGAATGTGGCCATAAGATTGATCATTTGGCTTGAAAGCCATTGATCTCCACACGTGATAGCTCGTTTTTGAGAACACTTTTTTAAAATAATTTCCGTATTAGAAGTTTGTTATTTTTACTGGGAACTTGGGCACATATAATGACACAATGCGAAGGTTTCCTAATTTTTTGATTTTTTTTTGAAATTTTTATGCCCATTTCAAAATGCGGCCAAAACGGTGGGAATGACCGTTCCTAGCTAGTGGTTGAATCTTGGAATTTTTTTGGTGTTTCTCTGATTAAATAGGTACTTATGTACCTAGAAATGATTGTTTGGAAAAAAATAAATAGCAAACTATGAGGCAGCTGCAGTTCAAATTTGACCCGCTTCCAGCTGAATCGGCGGAAATTTGTCTTTTTCACGAGAGGTGGATCATAACTTTTTACACCCAACCATTTGGTCAATTTTATATTAAATATGGCCTAGTATTTTAGGAAAATGATTTGGTATAATTTTGCAACAAATATATGATAGGTCCTTCACAAAAAAACTTATTTTGGGCACTCGAAAAATGAAAAATGAAATTTCCGTGCAAAGAAAATGAAAACTTCCTTAAGCAAAATTGTTTGCCATTGCAAGATGCACCCTTGTGCAATTATTTGGTAGCTTCTTCTTCACAAAAAAATCATTTTGGACACTAAAAAATGAAAAATAAAATGCTGACATGACTTTACATTTTATTTTTATTTGCCACGACCAATTTTGGATGGTCATAACGTCTAATTTTAGATGGTCATAACGCCATACACACGTACTCCGTTCTGATTGGGCCATAGCCATCTCATGCGGATCATGCATCAAACACCGTTGGATGCTCATGGATCCAACGGTAGCCCTTTCCCCCTCACCTCTCATGCACACCACAGCCCAAACCCTAGCTCACATCACACCCCTTCCCTCATCGCACCCCTCCTCCCCCCATCTCCTCGCCGCCACCGCCACCTCCCGATCCAATCTCTCCCCGCCGCCTCCCGATCCAACCTCCCACCCACTGCTGACCTCGCCGTCCCTCCCTCCCCTCACCATATCTCCCTCGTCTCTCCCTCTCCCCCGCACCACTCCTCGCCTACTACATCAACCAGATGGGCCAGACGCTGCGCCTCGTCCGCCCGCCTGTGCTCTGGGTCATAGTCGAGGCCAGCAAGCCCTCCCCGAAGGCCGCCCTCGCGCTGCACCGCACCGCCGTCATACACCGCTACGCCGGCTGCTGCGACGGCCTCAACGCCTCCCCCGCAGTCGACTTCCGCCCGCACCAGCTCAACGCCGGCCTCGAGGTCTTCGAGAACCACCTCCTCGATGGCGTCGTCTACTTCGCTGACGAGGAGGGAGTCTACTCCCTGCCGCTCTTCGACCGCCTCCGCCAGATCAGGTATCTCCCCCTCCACTCTGCCGCCCCGCTTCATCTCCGTCGTGATCCGGTGCCGCCGACCACCTGTCGGTGTACTAGAGTAGGGGTACCCTAGTACCC
Source organism: Triticum aestivum (assembly GCF_018294505.1). NCBI lineage: Eukaryota > Viridiplantae > Streptophyta > Magnoliopsida > Poales > Poaceae > Triticum > Triticum aestivum. Next base: position 365,942,144 of record NC_057803.1, read on the forward strand.
CGAACTTGTGCACGGGCAGTCGCAGCATCCCGCGGCAAGGCTTGCCGGGTGACCGCCAAGACCCTCCGTGGTTCCCTTAAAGACCATTCAAGAACAAAGTACTCAAACCCAGGCCCCGGCAAGAGGAGCTTGCCGGGAAGAGACAAGACCCCGGCAAGAGGAGCTTGCCGGGAAGGCCACTCAAGGCATACCAAGAAAGCTTGCCGCGACGCGCCCTGCATCCCGACAAGGCCCGGTGAGCGACAAGCTCCCAAACACGACAAGACGACGACCGCGGCAAGGAGCTTGCCACGGGAAACCCCCACTTCGTGCCCGCGCTCCAGCACACCTGCTAACATGTCGCTCTAGGACTCTCCCAAGCACACGTGGTAGGAGGCTGTGCAGCTAGGGGTGCGAGGTGGCAAGCGGAGATGAAGAGAAGGCCATCGTGGCAAACGGTGGCGCTCCTAACGGTCACTTTTTGCACTGTTTAGGCAACTCAGACAGGCATTTAATGCCCTTGTCCCCTGCCGTCAGAGTTAGGTAGGGTGCACTGTATCCACAGTAGCGGTAGCTGCACCTACCGCATCCTTTTCCATTTTTACCCTTCTTGTCTATGTTGCCACCTGTCGGTGACCCCTTGAAAGTATAAAAGGAGGCCCAAGCGCAACGTAGAAGGGGTTCGGAGGTTCGGCCGGCTCGGCTCATCCGGAAGCACCAGGAACACTCTCACGCTCAGTCTGGCAGCGTCCATCACTCCTGAGTAAGAATTCAACACACACAAACAAGCAGCAGTAAAGTTTTACGCATCCGTGCGGCCCAAAGCTGGGTAAAAACCGCTCGCGTGTACTGCCTCGATCCGCTCTTTGTGCGACCTCCGCCCCCCATCAAACCGAAAGGGGCCCTGTCCCCATAGGTGTTGGTGGAATCAACCTCCCCGACATCTCTGGCGCGCCAGGTTGTTTTTGTAATATAACTCTATCTTAGGCAAAGAATTGTTGTGTTACTTCCTTTACTCGACTCTTGGCTTTGTATGGTTCTGCCCTACGCTTTCTGGGGAAACTTGCCGGCGCAGGTACCTTTGCTGCGAGCGCCGAGTGTGGAACTTTAGCAGCCTGCTGGCGGGGTCGCTACCGACAAGCAACCTTGTCGCAACTAGTTGCAGCTCACTTAAGTTGTTGAGTGGATTCAAAACAAAGTAAGGGCGCTAGCGGCTCGCTTAAGTTGCTGAGCGGACTCGAAGCAAAGTAAGGGCGCTAGCAGCTCACTTAAGTTGTTGAGCCGACTCGAAACAAAGTAAAGGCGCAACTAGCTACGAGTTGGTTCCTCCGCGCACAGGTTTTCCATACAAAGCATGGTCGTTCAAAGAAAATAACTCAAAAACTTAAAAAACTGATTGCTCAAGTTTTAGCAACTTAGCTTTTTTATCGTCTGCTTCCCGGCAAGGAGAAACTTTCTTGAACGGCCTGGTCCACATCATTATCTTCTCCTTCGAGAGATGTCGGGGAGGCTGATTCCACCAACACCTATGGCGACAGGGCCCCTTTCGGTTCGGTGGGGGGCGGAGGTCGCACAAAGAGCGGATCGAGGCAGTACACGCGAGCGGTTTTTACCCAGCTTCGGGCCGCACGGATGCGTAAAACCCTACTGCTGCTTGTTTGTGTGTATTGAATTCTTGCTCAGGAGCGATGGACGCTGCCAGACTGAGCGTGAGAGTGTTCCTGGTGCTTCCGGATGAGCCGAGCCGGCCGAACCTCCGAACCCCTTCTATGTTGTGCTTGGGCCTCCTTTTATACTTTCAAGGGGTCACCGACAGGTGGCAACATAGACAAGAAGGGTAAAAATGGAAAAGGATGTGGTTGGTGCAGCTACCGCTACTGTGGATACAGTGCACCCTACCTAACTCTGACGGCAGGGGACAAGGGCATTAAATGCCTATCTGAGTTGCCTAAACAGTGCAAAAAGTGACCGTTAGGAGCGCCACCGTTTGCCACGATGGCCTTCTCTTCATCTCTGCTTGCCACCTCGCACCCCTAGCTGCACAGCCTCCTGCCACGTGTGCTTGGGAGAGTCCTAGAGCGACACGTGGCAGGAGGCTGTGCAGCTAGGGGTGCGAGGTGGCAAGCAGAGATGAAGAGAAGGCCATCGTGGCAAACGGTGGCGCTCCTAACGTTCACTTTTTGCACTGTTTAGGCAACTCAGACAGGCATTTAATGCCCTTGTCCCCTGCCGTTAGAGTTAGGTAGGGTGCACTGTATCCACAGTAGCGGTAGCTGCACCTACCGCATCCTTTTCCATTTTTACCCTTCTTGTCTACGTTGCCACCTGTCGGTGACCCCTTGAAAGTATAAAAGGAGGCCCAAGCGCAACGTAGAATGGGTTCGGAGGTTCGGCCGGCTCGGCTCATCTGGAAGCACCAGGAACACTTTCACGCTCAGTCTGGCAGCGTCCATCGCTCCTGAGCAAGAATTCAATACACACAAACAAGCAGCAGTAGGGTTTTACGCATCCGTGCGGCCCGAAGCTGGGTAAAAACCGCTCGCGTGTACTGCCTCGATCCGCTCTTTGTGCGACCTCCGCCCCCCATCGAACCGAAAGGGGGCCCTGTCCCCATAGGTGTTGGTGGAATCAGCCTCCCCGACATCTCTAGCGCGCCAGGTAGGGGGCGTCGAGATCGTGCGAACCCGATCCGGCGTGCACGCGAGCTGAATCTTCATCGTCTTCACCGACATGCCACCGAAGAAGAAGGCTTCGGGGGCAACAGCCCCGTCTGCATCGCTTCCACCACCTCCGGAGCAGGCGGACGGTGGAGTGGACGCCGACGGAAGAATGGACATCGACGAGGGTGCCCACAGCGCTGCCAAGTCCAAGGACACGGCCGCGCAGACCTCGGCGTCCATACGCCCACCGAGCCCATCTCAGGAAGGGCGGGACCAGCAGCGTCATAGCGTTCGCAGCACCATACGTCCGCTGGACCAAGATCAAGCTGGTGGTTCACGTGGCGTTCAAGACCAGCATGCACGCCAGCATGCTGGCCCCAGTGAGGTGCAGTCGCCTGGACGGGACACTGCTCCTTCTAACTTGGTTAGGAGTCCGAGCATGTCCCGCTCCTCGCACCGTTCACCTCTGCCGCCCACCACGCCGGCGGAAGCCTTGGCGCGGGCCCAGCTACTCCTGGATTACCCTCCAACGGCGGACAAGACCGACGAATGGAGGGCCACTATCCAGAGCCTCATCGGTTTCGCCAACGGCGACACTGCGCGGCAACCAAGCACCTCGCTGCCGCGGTAGGACAGCCGGACGCGAGCCGATGGCAACAAGACCGGGGGAGGTGCGACTTCCATGCACTCTCCACTATGAAGGCCAAAGTCGCCGACTCGCCGGGTCCACCCCGACAGCGGCTCCACCACGTCGTCGGACCCACGAGCTCGTCGTGACCAGCGCCAAGTTCTTCATGAACGACAACAAGAAGACGCTCGAACCCGCATCGAGCGCCGAAGAGAAGCGCGACGTCAATCCGACAAGCGCACTGGGCCCTCTGTTGACATGCATGCGCCAGGGGCACCAGGCGATCTTCCGTACACGGTAGGTTATCCTGCGTTCACCCGTGAGCTGCGGCAAGTCCAGTGGCCCAGCACAAAGAATTTCAAACCGGACGTACCAGAGAAGTACGACGGCAAGACGCATCCGTCGGAGTTTCTCAGCATCTACACCATCGTGGTGCAGGCTGCAGGGGGACGGGACGACAAGATCCTTGCCAACTACTTCCCGCTGGTACTCAAGCCCAATGTCAGATCCTGGCTCATGCACTTGCCGAACAACTCCATATCCTCCTGGGCTGATCTGTGCCATCAGTTTGTCGGCGCCTTTACAGGCGGCCACAAGCCACATGGCCAAGAAAGCGATCTTCATCTGCTCACCCAGAAGGAAGGAGAGCCACTGCGCAAGTACATTCAGAGATTCGGCCGTGTACATCACAACATCCCAGACGTCCACCCTGCCGCGATCATCAGCGCGTTCCATCAGAACGTGCGAAACCGAAGGATGAGGGAGGAGATGGCGATGTGTAAGATCAGAGACGTCAGCGAGCTTTACGCCCTGGCCGACAAGGGTGCACGCGCTGAAGAGGGGAGGAGGCTCCCCGGAGAGGATACAGGAGCAGGAGGATCTGACAGTGAGGATGCCGCCCCGACAAGGAAAGGCCGGCGGCGGAACAACAGAAGGAAAAAGGGCAAGGAAGTGCTAGCTGTCGAGCAGACCGGCAACGGAGGTGGCGCCAAGGAAGCTAAAGCTGGTGGCTCCGACAAGGAGGCCCAGCCTGTGGCGGCCGCCGACAAGCAGGTCAGCTCCGGCAAGCAGTATTGTAAGATTCACCGCACCAAGGGCCACGATCTCCAGAATTCCAAGAAAGTCGAACAGCTTGTTGAGCAACAGAAAGCTGAGTACGAGCGGCGCGACAAGGAGAAGGCCCAGGAAGGAACTGGTGGATCCGGCAAGAAACGTCCCGGCCGAGGAGGACGCCGCGGCAAGGCCAAGCAGCGGCAATGAGACAGACCTCCCCGCTGCCGCGACAAGGATGAAGATGACGATGATGACGAAGACATGGATGATGACGAGGCCGACGAGCAGGAATTTCAGAAAGCCACAGAGGTCCTGTGCGTTGACGGTGGTGCTTCTCTGCATACTTCGCACCGCCAACTCAAGCAGTGGATGCGGGAAGTGAATGCAGCAGAGCCATCCTTAGAGTCACGCAAGCCTCTGAAATGGTCCAGCATGCCTATCATCTTCGACATTGAGGATCACCCTGATCGCCTAACTACAGTCGGGTGCTTGCCGATGTTGGTTTCACCAACTATCCGCAACCTCAAGGTCACGAAGATGCTAGTTGACGGCGGGGCCGGCTTGAATCTGATCTCCTCCGCGGTCCTTCAGAAACTCCAGATCCCTGACAGCGAGCTCGAGGAGACCGGCACATTCCAAGGAATCAGCCCGGGAAGAAGCAAGCCGAAGGGAAAGATCACGCTGCCGGTCTCATTTGGCAGCGAGATGAACTTCAGAACTGAGAGGGTCACATTTGACATTGCCGATTTTCCATTACCCTACAATGGGATCCTTGGCCGTCCAGCTGTCACATCCCTAGTTGCTGGTAGTGCTCTAGGCTAGCTCATGTGTGCATCATGTTTAAATTCTGAAAATTTGAACTGAGGAATTCAGAAGCCTCAAAACTTAAATAAAAGAGGGGCAAGAAACCCTAAAATTGCAATCAGTAAATCCAAAATGCCCTAGAAATAGCTCTGACAATTTTGGCAAGAGTTATAAATCAAACCAAAATTTTGGGACATTTCTAAGGAATTATTGGGCTCTGATTTTAAATCAATATTTTATTTGAATTTGGAGTTATATTCATAATATATAATGAATATATTTTCAAATGACCTGAGATATTTTTATTATGCGTGGAGAAGTCCATTAGGTGACTTAAAAATATCCAGGGAAGTTTAGGCACTGTTTTCAAATTCTGTTTGAATTAAAATTCAGTGCCAATTAAATAAAACAGAACAAAAATAGAAAACAGTAAATAAAAAAAGAGAGAGAGAGAGAGAAGCCCAGCTTACCTGGCGCCACGAACCGGCCCAGCTTTGCCCCCCCCCCCATCGCTGGCCCAGCTGGTGGCCCAGCCCACCACCGCAAACCCCCTCGCCGCTCGTCGTCTTCCTCTGCCAGTAGGCAGAGGCGAGGCGTGGCGCGCGCCCGAGAGCCCCGACGCCACCTCCTGCTTCGCGGCCCTCCTAGCGACCCCACGACGCCGCCCCACGCTCCCTCTCGCTTTCCCCTCCTCTCCCTGGATCTCACTCTCTCCCCGAGCTCGTCTCTCTCCCTCTCTCTCCCGAACCCGAGCACTATCGCCGCCGCCGACGAACACCACCCCGGCCATCGCCTCCCCCTCGTCCCCTCGAGCAGTCCACGAGCTCCGCCGTGCCGCCCTCGCCCTCCCCGCCGTCACACGCGACCGGAGAAGCCCCGAAGCGCCGCCCCGACGTTCTTCCCCTCCTCGGACCCGCCGATCGCTGTCGCCGAATTCGCCGCCGACAGGACGCCCCCGAGCCCGCTGACCACCTCTCCCTCTCCACGGTGAACTCCTCTTCCTCTCCCCCTAGCCCCGTGTTTGTTCGGCCTCCGTAGCCGCCGTTTCCACCTCACCGGAAACTCCCCGCCGCCGGCCATGGCGCCGCCGTGGCCAGGGCCACCCCAGCTGGCGCCCGAGCATGCTACCAAGTTCGCCGCCCTCCCAGGAGCCTGCAGCGCCCTTCCGTTTCCCCTCTAGTGCACCGCAGCGTCGAGCCCGAGCTCGCCCGAGCTCCGGCGGCCGCCTAGGTCGCCGCCGGCACCGATTCCGGCCGCCCCGAGCGCAACTGACTCCACCAAGAGCTTCGGCTCGTCCCCAGCTCCTCCTAGATGCCCTCCGCGGCCCATTTGGTCGCCGGAGTGGCCAAAACCACTCTCGCCGCCGCGTCGGGCTCGCCGGCGGCTAAACGCCGGCAGCCGACTTTGACTTTGACCACGGGTGGGCCCCGGTTGACTCTCCTGAGTCAATGACAGGTGGGGCCCAGCCCTGTTAACTATTAGGATTAGTTTTAATTAATTTTAGTTAAGCTAATCACACTGACACGCGGGACCCACTGTCAGGTTTGACCCGGACCATGTCCCGTTGACCACTGACGTCACACTGACGTCAGGCTGACGCAGTAATTGATTTTCTGGATTTATTATAATTCAGGAAATTCCAGAAAATGCCTAAAACTTCAATAAATCATAGAAAATTAACCGTAACTCCAAATTAAATAATTTATATATGAAAAATTATCAGAAAAATTCAAGGAATCCATCTGTACCATTTTCATGCATGTTAGAACAACTTATAGCTGCTGTTTAGCACAAATCAATTAAAGGGCATTTATTTAATCACATATGGAGTTTGAATTTGAATTTTATATTCAAACCAACTTCATTTAATCTGTTGCTAGTTGCATTAGCCCAAAACACATTCATTTTGCCATGTCATGATCATGCATCATATTGTGCATCGCATTGATTGTGTTCCTTTCTGTGTTGCCGGTATTTGTCCCCTCTCGATAGACGTGATACCGATGATGTGATCGTTGACACTGATGAAGACTCAATGTTATCTTCAGAAGTGCCAGGCAAGCAAAACCCCCTTGTTCATTCCGATACAATCCCACTCTCTCGCTCCTGCTCTCTTTTACTGCATTAGGACAACATCGATTCATCTGTTACTTGCTGAGGTAGCTGAACCCCTTTATCCTCTGCATGACCTGTCATTCCACAGTAATTAGATGAAACCCACTAGCATGAGTAGGAGTTGTTTGAGCCCTGTTGTGCCTACTCATTCATGCTTGTTTGTCATGCCTGCTACTGCTTAGAGTTGAGTCAGGTCTGATTCATCGGGGATGAATCAGAGGCGTGTGAACATGTCCTACTGTGTGTGAGCTAAGTGTGTGAACACGATTTGGTAAAGGTAGCGGTGAGAGGCCATGTAGGAGTACATGGTGGGTTGTCTCATTGCAGCCGTCCTCAGGAACTGAGTTCTGTGTTTGTGATCCATGATTCAGCTACTACCACGCATTGGGCCCGAAACCAATGGACCCTCTCGGCTTCTTGATCACCCTTGTCCTCTGTCCAGGAGTTGCAAGTAGTTTCTGGTGTTTGTAGTATGCTGGAGGCCGTGCGCAGCGCTGACCGTAGGGGTGGGCTGTGATGCGGTAGGCACGTGGCCGGGTAAACCGGGCGCCCGTTTGGTGTCACGGAACCCTGTTCACATCGTTTGGGGCTGTGAGCGAAACTCCGGCCGGATCTCCTCATGGATGGAACCCGAATAGGCGATAAACCTGGACTAGAGACTTGAGTGTTTAGGTAGGCCGTGGCCGACACCCACGTTGGGCTTCCGCTTGAAGGTTGCCGAGTACATGTCGTGTAAACGGCGGTAAGTGGTGAGAGCGTGTGTGAAGAAGTACACCCCTGCAGGGTTAACATCATCTATTCGAATAGCCGTGTCCGCGGAAAAGGACTTCTGGGTTGCTTATATCAGTTCATAGACAAGTGAAAGTGGATACTCTAAAATACGCAAGATAAGCGTGAGTGCTATGGATGGCGTTCTCGTAGGGAGACGGGAGCGGATCCATAGTGGTGTATTGATATGGTGAATATGTGGACTCGTGTGCGCCACCTCAAAAGAGTTACTTGCAGTCGTAGTTCAGGATAGCCACCGAGTCAAAGCTGGCTTGCTGCAGTTAAACTCCACCATCCCCTTTGTTGATAATGATGCATATGTAGTTAGTTCTGATGTAAGTCTTGCTGGGTACATTTGTACTCACGTTTGCCTATTTTATGTTTTTGCAGAGAGACTTCAGTCTCACTAGTAGTTCCGCGTGGACTTCGACGTTTAGCTTGATACCTCAGCTACGATCTTGTGCCCTCGGCAGGATCTGGTAGATAGTCAGGCTTCTCAGCCTTTTTCATTTATAGATGTCTGTACCCAGACATGATAGCTTCCGCTTGTGCTTTGATTTGTATGCTCTGAATGTTGGGTCATGAGACCCATGTTTGTAATATCTCGCTCCTCGGAGCCTATTGAATAAATTACTTGAGTCGTAGAGTCATGTTGTGATGCCATGTTGTATTTGCACATATCGAGCATATTGTGTGTATGTTATTGAAATGCTTGGTATGTGTGGGATCTGACCATCTAGTTGTTTATCTTTAGTAGCCTCTCTTACCGGGAAATGTCTCCTAGTGTTTCCACTGAGCCATGGTAGCTTGCTACTGCTCCGGAACACTTAGGCTGGCCGGCATGTGTCCTTCTTCGTTCCTGTGTCTGTCCCTTCGGGGAAATGTCACGCGATGAATACCGGAGTCCTGTTAGCCCGCTACAGCCCGGTTCACCGGAGTCCTGCTAGCCCAGTGCTACAGCCTGGATTCACTCGCTGATGACCGACACGTTCGATGCTGGGTCATGGATGCCTGTCCCTGTAAGTCTGTGCCACTTTGGGTTTACGACTAGCCATGTCAGCCCGGGCTCCTTATCATATGGATGCTAGCGACACTGTCATATACGTGTGCCAAAAGGCGCAAACGGTCCCGGGCAAAGGTAAGGCGACACCCGTGGGAATACCGTGCGTGAGGCCGCAAAGTGATATGAGGTGTTACATGCTAGATCGATGTGGCATTGAGTCGGGGTCCTGACAGCGTTGGTATCAGAGCTTGACTGCCTGTAGGATTACCAAGCCAAACTGGTCGAAGTTGAGTCTAGAAATTCTTTAGTTATATAAGGGAATTGATTGTGGGATGGAACGTAAGGCTCTTTTTACTCCTTATACCTCATGGCCTTCTGATCTGAGTCATCTTATCTTTCCTACGGGGATTAAGAACTAGGCTATCTCTTCTTTCTATCAGGATCACGTGTTACTAATCCGTAGACTTATAAGATTGTTGGATTAAGCTCAGTTCAGTTCTACTACTTCCGTATGTTAATTGTTGATCTCGAAACCTTGATATTGTGCTTCTGAGTGGTTATGCCACCATTTTTGTGAATGTCTCAAATCTTTTCTGAGCATTTACAGCCGTTATGCTGTCCGAGTCATTCCAGGTTTCTAAATAGTCTGATGCATTTGCAAAATCCTTTCCCTCTGGTTTCGATGTTCCTTTATGCCAGCTCAATCACACTAATTGTTGAGTTGAGGTATTCTATTGCCTTGACATTATGTTGGAGTTACTACTATGACCCTAGGTGTCTTAGGGGATCATCTAGTAATTTAGCCATGATTTGTGTTCCCAGTGTGATGATTCTGGCCATCATTCTCGAAAGCATCCCGTGATGCTACTTAGTAATAGGTATTCTATCCCTGGGTTTGAACCCGAGATTCACCCTACTTGCTTCATGTTGATAGTTTTGCTCGTTCCTTTAGGTTATTAGTAACCTTTGCATTAGTCCTCGATGTTCGTGGTATTCCTTTCTTCCAAATACTATGAACCGCTTATGGCAGATGTTCCTCGCTGATCGAAAGATCACAATCAGAGTGCTCTCGATGGGTTCTCGATTCTACATTGTGACTCTGCCAGTTCTACCTTTCTGCATGGGTTATCCGGAAGAAATATGTGGAATTCGTTCGACATGCTAAACCATGCATCCACAACTCAGAAAATCGTATGTTCCTTTGAGTTGTCCCTCTTTAGTTGTCTTCTGACCCTCGTCTATCAATTGATAGTCAAGAGTATGCGTGCATTCGTTCGTTGATGCCTATTACCCTTGTGGTCCGCCAAGCCATTCTATTTCAGAATGAATAGGAGAAACAAACTCCAGTACCTCATCCATATTTAGGATTGGTTCAAAGTAGTTGTGTTCCGCAGATCAAGTTACAATCCAGCTTCTGGTCTGCTCTACCCTGAAGTATTACCTTCTTTATGACAGGAATTTCATGAGAATTGCACCACCTTTTGTGAATTCTTGACATGGTGATACTTCTCGCCATCCTTTTTCATTCCTCGGTTCCGTGTTGTTGCAGCCGGAGTGCCGACAAGTGAATCATGATGTGTGAACTCAATACTGCTAGCAACTCCATTGCTTGGTAGTTAAATGGACGATAACCTCATTCTTAGCGTGTTGGTTATTGAATCGTCACCCTAAGGTTGATTGTGCTACCTAGTCCTTATTTCGGTGCACCCTTCGATTGATGAGTTAGGATCTTGTCAAGTCCTCACTCATTTGATCATATCGTCTTGCCCTGAAAAGCAAGATTGTTCTCGAGCTTAGTAACATACCGGTGGTTCGTGATTTTCTGAATATCTTCTCAGAAGTATTACCAGGTTGTCACCTGACCGCTATGTTGAGTTCGTGATCAAGTTGGTTTATTCCTGTAAACCACCCCTTCTCCAAGAATCCGTGTTGGATACCCTGAGCTAGTTGAATAAGCTAAACAACAACTTGGAGAGTTGGAGGATAAAACCTTGCCTGACTTAGTTCGTTCCAAAGGGATAATCTTGTGTAGTGTGTGTTGAAGAAAGATGATATCTTCATCGATTGGTCCCTGTGATCAGTTGCTGGACCTATTGTCTTATCAATCCTTTGATTTGAGTGTGGGCTATCGTCAAATCAAGTCAGAACCAACGATGTTCGTAATGTTGTCTTATTCGTGGTTGATCCCTCGAGCATACACCATTACATCTTTGGTCTGACCAATGCTATCACCGTGTTCACTAACTATGGGAATTCCTTTTAAAAGGAAACCCGGATGAGTTGTTGTTGAGTCCATTGACAACATCCTTATCTCCTCCATGATGTTGTTGGACATTAAGTTAGTGTTGGAAACTTTGTAAACAATGCCTTCGAGTTCCGTCTCTGAGGTATATGTTTGGATGAAAGAAGTGACTCCCTTGATTCACGTGCATTTGATGTAAGTTGCCGTCGTGAATTCGAGAAAGTCTATTTTTGTTTCCTCTAGAATCATCCCAAGTCAGTTATGCACGTGCGAAGTATTCTGTGGTTTGATAGACTGATCATCTTCATTCCATATGTGTATCCTAGCACACCAAGCCACTGACTGATTTGTTCAAGGAGAAGGAGTATCTTCATAAGAGCTAATCCGGACTTATGAAAGAACTTCGATATCCTCGCTGATGGTTCCCAACCAGAACTCGGTAGTGTTTTATTGTAAGACTACCATGTGATCATGTTTGTCTGGGACAGCGTGTTCACATGTTGTAGCAGAACCAGCTCATGTTTTGGAGCTTGCTATCGTAGTTCATTTCCCGAGAATCTCGCAACGTCATCTCGTCGATTTGTGTTGCAAACTTTCATTTTCTTCCTAGACTCGATGAGTCTGGAATATCCTGACACCAACCAGATCTGAATCTCAGGCAGATATGATGGTTGGAACATTTCCCAAGAACTATAATATTGGTCCCTCGATAACCGGTAAAGTGGATGTCGTGGCCAACACACCCAGCCGGAAGACCTATTATTGTAGTATCTTGATTTGAGGAAGTTGGCCACCTCCCCATAAGGATTTCGTAGGATTTACCTCCGTAAACTGTTCCTTATGGATTCTATTGCTCCCGAAGTCCGACCTTTTACTTGATGTTCTAGTTATCAAACCATATCTATGATGGGATTACACTAGCACATCAAGGAGAACATTAGAAGCGGAGTGCTAAATGTCTCTCGGTCGATCATCCAGATTTTATTTCCTTGGCCTCGCTAAGGGTGAAATCTGAGAAGGTGTTATCTTCCTTTGCATCTGCATCCTCCATCACCATTCATCATGGTAGTAAGTTGTGTTGCCAGGACCCTTGACACGGATGTTGGTAAAACCTTGATGATTATGGAAATGCTCAAGTTCTTGAGAGCACGCACAAGCGCTACGTGTTATCATCGGCTCTAACTGGGATTCCTCTCAGTTTCCTCGGAAATGCTATGACCTTTCAAACCGTGAATTCACTCTCTATTGTTGGGTTCTTCCCCAGTTATCAGAATCATTCCCAGCATTTGCATTCTGTTCCTAGCTTGCACCGCCAATGTGCCATTCTACCATGGGTCTCTTCCATTTCCGGTGATAAGCAAATTCATCCATTACGTTGTCTTCAACAAGGTAATCCACATCATCCAAGTCCGAGTATGCCATTCTACCGACCCCCTCCAATCGATTGCTGTGAATTGCCTTAGGCTGGTATGAAGAGTTTCAATGATCTTTGAATCAAAAGTAATTCTTTTTGCCACTTAAGATAATAATCTACGAATCACCCTCCTCCAGGATGTTTCGTCGTGGTATCATGGCAACTCAACTCCTCGCTACGTTGACAATCGTTTACCACCCTCTTAAGCGTGAAATTGTTGTCTACCTAGTGAACCCTCGTCATCTGTTCCACTCCATCCCTCTAGAGGTGTGCTTCGTCTCTCAGCTCGAGAGATGTTGTTATGTCTCATTCCGTGAGTTGTTCGATCTTCGAGAAGATCGACCCTTCTAGAGTCTCCCTCTTCCCTCCATGTCATGTTGACAGGATTTCTTAGAGCAAGACGACAAGACAAAGATGGTGTTCAAATCAACGTTCATTTGAAGTGCACCCTGGATCGTGAAGTTTGTGCTAGGTCGCGTTCCCCTCCACCTTACCCTACGCTTGAATCTCGAGACGAGATTCTTGTTTAGTGGGGGTGAGTTGTCACATCCCTAGTTGCTGGTAGTGCTCTAGGCTAGCTCATGTGTGCATCATGTTTAAATTCTGAAAATTTGAACTGAGGAATTCAGAAGCCTCAAAACTTAAATAAAAGAGGGGCAAGAAACCCTAAAATTGCAATCAGTAAATCCAAAATGCCCTAGAAATAGCTCTGACAATTTTGGCAAGAGTTATAAATCAAACCAAAATTTTGGGACATTTCTAAGGAATTATTGGGCTCTGATTTTAAATCAATATTTTATTTGAATTTGGAGTTATATTCATAATATATAATGAATATATTTTCAAATGACCTGAGATATTTTTATTATGTGTGGAGAAGTCCATTAGGTGACTTAAAAATATCCAGGGAAGTTTAGGCACTGTTTTCAAATTCTGTTTGAATTAAAATTCAGTGCCAATTAAATAAAACAGAACAAAAATAGAAAACAGTAAATAAAAAAGAGAGAGAGAGAGAAGCCCAGCTTACCTGGCGCCACGAACCGGCCCAGCTTTGCCCCCCCCCCATCGCTGGCCCAGCTGGTGGCCCAGCCCACCACCGCAAACCCCCTCGCCGCTCGTCGTCTTCCTCTGCCAGTAGGCAGAGGCGAGGCGTGGCGCGCGCCCGAGAGCCCCGACGCCACCTCCTGCTTCGCGGCCCTCCTAGCGACCCCACGACGCCGCCCCACGCTCCCTCTCGCTTTCCCCTCCTCTCCCTGGATCTCACTCTCTCCCCGAGCTCGTCTCTCTCCCTCTCTCTCCCGAACCCGAGCACTATCGCCGCCGCCGACGAACACCACCCCGGCCATCGCCTCCCCCTCGTCCCCTCGAGCAGTCCACGAGCTCCGCCGTGCCGCCCTCGCCCTCCCCGCCGTCACACGCGACCGGAGAAGCCCCGAAGCGCCGCCCCGACGTTCTTCCCCTCCTCGGACCCGCCGATCGCTGTCGCCGAATTCGCCGCCGACAGGACGCCCCCGAGCCCGCTGACCACCTCTCCCTCTCCACGGTGAACTCCTCTTCCTCTCCCCCTAGCCCCGTGTTTGTTCGGCCTCCGTAGCCGCCGTTTCCACCTCACCGGAAACTCCCCGCCGCCGGCCATGGCGCCGCCGTGGCCAGGGCCACCCCAGCTGGCGCCCGAGCATGCTACCAAGTTCGCCGCCCTCCCAGGAGCCTGCAGCGCCCTTCCGTTTCCCCTCTAGTGCACCGCAGCGTCGAGCCCGAGCTCGCCCGAGCTCCGGCGGCCGCCTAGGTCGCCGCCGGCACCGATTCCGGCCGCCCCGAGCGCAACTGACTCCACCAAGAGCTTCGGCTCGTCCCCAGCTCCTCCTAGATGCCCTCCGCGGCCCATTTGGTCGCCGGAGTGGCCAAAACCACTCTCGCCGCCGCGTCGGGCTCGCCGGCGGCTAAACGCCGGCAGCCGACTTTGACTTTGACCACGGGTGGGCCCCGGTTGACTCTCCTGAGTCAATGACAGGTGGGGCCCAGCCCTGTTAACTATTAGGATTAGTTTTAATTAATTTTAGTTAAGCTAATCACACTGACACGCGGGACCCACTGTCAGGTTTGACCCGGACCATGTCCCGTTGACCACTGACGTCACACTGACGTCAGGCTGACGCAGTAATTGATTTTCTGGATTTATTATAATTCAGGAAATTCCAGAAAATGCCTAAAACTTCAATAAATCATAGAAAATTAACCGTAACTCCAAATTAAATAATTTATATATGAAAAATTATCAGAAAAATTCAAGGAATCCATCTGTACCATTTTCATGCATGTTAGAACAACTTATAGCTGCTGTTTAGCACAAATCAATTAAAGGGCATTTATTTAATCACATATGGAGTTTGAATTTGAATTTTATATTCAAACCAACTTCATTTAATCTGTTGCTAGTTGCATTAGCCCAAAACACATTCATTTTGCCATGTCATGATCATGCATCATATTGTGCATTGCATTGATTGTGTTCCTTTCTGTGTTGCCGGTATTTGTCCCCTCTCGATAGACGTGATACCGATGATGTGATCGTTGACACTGATGAAGACTCAATGTTATCTTCAGAAGTGCCAGGCAAGCAAAACCCCCTTGTTCATTCCGATACAATCCTACTCTCTCGCTCCTGCTCTCTTTTACTGCATTAGGACAACAACGATTCATCTGTTACTTGCTGCGGTAGCTGAACCCCTTTATCCTCTGCATGACCTGTCATTGCCACAGTAAATAGATGAAACCCACTAGCATGAGTAGGAGTTGTTTGAGCCCTGTTGTGCCTACTCATTCATGCTTGTTTGTCATGCCTGCTACTGCTTAGAGTTGAGTCAGGTCTGATTCATCGGGGATGAATCAGAGGCGTGTGAACATGTCCTACTGTGTGTGAGCTAAGTGTGTGAACACGATTTGGTAAAGGTAGCGGTGAGAGGCCATGTAGGAGTACATGGTGGGTTGTCTCATTGCAGCCGTCCTCAGGAACTGAGTTCTGTGTTTGTGATCCATGATTCAGCTACTACCACGCATTGGGCCCGAAACCAATGGACCCTCTCGGCTTCTTGATCACCCTTGTCCTCTGTCCAGGAGTTGCAAGTAGTTTCTGGTGTTTGTAGTATGCTGGAGGCCGTGCGCAGCGCTGACCGTAGGGGTGGGCTGTGATGCGGTAGGCACGTGGCCGGGTAAACCGGGCGCCCGTTTGGTGTCACGGAACCCTGTTCACATCGTTTGGGGCTGTGAGCGAAACTCCGGCCGGATCTCCTCATGGATGGAACCCGAATAGGCGATAAACCTGGACTAGAGACTTGAGTGTTTAGGTAGGCCGTGGCCGACACCCACGTTGGGCTTCCGCTTGAAGGTTGCCGAGTACATGTCGTGTAAACGGCGGTAAGTGGTGAGAGCGTGTGTGAAGAAGTACACCCCTGCAGGGTTAACATCATCTATTCGAATAGCCGTGTCCGCGGAAAAGGACTTCTGGGTTGCTTATATCAGTTCATAGACAAGTGAAAGTGGATACTCTAAAATACGCAAGATAAGCGTGAGTGCTATGGATGGCGTTCTCGTAGGGAGACGGGAGCGGATCCATAGTGGTGTATTGATATGGTGAATATGTGGACTCGTGTGCGCCACCTCAAAAGAGTTACTTGCAGTCGTAGTTCAGGATAGCCACCGAGTCAAAGCTGGCTTGCTGCAGTTAAACCCCACCATCCCCTTTGTTGATAATGATGCATATGTAGTTAGTTCTGATGTAAGTCTTGCTGGGTACATTTGTACTCACGTTTGCCTATTTTATGTTTTTGCAGAGAGACTTCGGTCTCACTAGTAGTTCCGCGTGGACTTCGACGTTTAGCTTGTTACCTCAGCTACGATCTTGTGCCCTCGGCAGGATCTGGTAGATAGTCAGGCTTCTCAGCCTTTTCATTTATAGATGTCTGTACCCAGACATGATAGCT
Source organism: Triticum aestivum (assembly GCF_018294505.1). Lineage (NCBI taxonomy): Eukaryota > Viridiplantae > Streptophyta > Magnoliopsida > Poales > Poaceae > Triticum > Triticum aestivum. The sequence goes on from NC_057803.1 coordinate 365,958,790, forward strand.
TCCGCTTGTGCTTTGACTTGTATGCTCTGATTGTTGGGTCATGAGACCCATGTTTGTAATATCTCGCTCCTCGGAGCCTATTGAATAAATACTTGAGTCGTAGAGTCATGTTGTGATGCCATGTTGTATTTGCACATATCGAGCATATTGTGTGTATGTTATTGAAATGCTTGGTATGTGTGGGATCTGACCATCTAGTTGTTTATCTTTAGTAGCCTCTCTTACCGGGAAATGTCTCCTAGTGTTTCCACTGAGCCATGGTAGCTTGCTACTGCTCCGGAACACTTAGGCTGGCCGGCATGTGTCCTTCTTCGTTCCTGTGTCTGTCCCTTCGGGGAAATGTCACGCGATGAATACCGGAATCCTGTTAGCCCGCTATAGCCCGGTTCACCGGAGTCCTGCTAGCCCAGTGCTACAGCCTGGATTCACTCGCTGATGACCGACACATTCGATGCTGGGTCATGGATGCCTGTCCCTGTAAGTTTGTGCCACTTTGGGTTTACGACTAGCCATGTCAGCCCGGGCTCCTTATCATATGGATGCTAGCGACACTGTCATATACGTGTGCCAAAAGGCGCAAACGGTCCCGGGTAAAGGTAAGGCGACACCCGTGGGAATACCGTGCGTGAGGCCGCAAAGTGATATGAAGTGTTACATGCTAGATCTATGTGGCATTGAGTCGGGGTCCTGACACCAGCGCTCGCCAAGTTTATGGCAGCCTCTCACTATGCATACAACATGCTCAAGATGCCAGGTCCGATAAGTGTCATCTCTATCGCCGGCGACAAGAAGGATGCCCTTATCTGCGCCGACAAAATCTACCGGGAAGCAGCAGCCGCAGCTGATCACAACACCTTGCCGTCTGTCCTCATGCGCGGCCCGTCAAGCAGAGAGTTAGGAAGCAAGCGGTGGAGCGCCAAGAGTTCATTGCAGAAGAGATCAGGAAATTGGAAGCAGCAGGCCTTGTCAGAGGAGTGCTCCATCCCACGTGGTTGGCCAATCCTATAGTCGTGCGCAAGGCGGACAGGAAATGGAGGCTTTGTATAGACTTCACTGATGTCAATAAAGCTTGTCCCAAAGATCCATTTCCCTTGCCGCGCATTGACCAGATTGTTGACTCCACAGCTGGATGTGACTTGCTTTCATTTCTTGATGCATACTCAGGATACCATCAAATCTTCATGGCAGAAGAAGATGAGGAAAAAACCGCATTTATCACCCCTTGCGGCACATACTGTTTTATACGGATGCCCTTTGGGTTGAAGAATGCTGGTTCAACATTTGCAAGGGTAGTCCATGTCGCTTTTGAGACACAGATACACAGAAATGTGGAAGCCTACATGGATGATATAGTGGTCAAGAGCAAGGACAAGGCTACCCTGATCCAAGATTTAGAAGAAACTTTTGCAAATCTGCGCAAGATCAACCTCAAGCTCAACCCCGAGAAGTGCTTGTTTGGAGTCCCTTCCGGCAAGCTTCTCGGGTTCTTTGTGTCTCAGCGGGGAATTGAAGCCAACCCCGACAAGATCAAGGCCATCGAGCAGATTGAAGCACCGAAGCGCGTCAAGGATGTGCGAAGGCTTGCCGGTTGCGTGGCTGCTCTCAGCAGGTTTATCTCTAAGTCTGCTGAGCGCGCCCTGCCATTTTTCAAAATATTGAAAAAGGCAGATCCAATGAAATGGACTCCGGAAGCGGAGGCCGCGCTGCAGGACTTGAAGAGGTACCTGTCCTCCACTCCAATACTTGTCGCACCTAAGCCACAAGAGAAGTTGCTGCTGTACCTAGCGGCAACCAATCAAGTGGTTAGTGCTGCGTTAGTAGCGGAGAGGGAGGCGGATGATGAGCCAGCGACCGCGACAAGTGAATCCAGTGACAAGCAGGGGGCTTCTCCGACAAGCTCTGGCCCCGACAAAGTTGAATCTGCACAGACGTGTAAGGAGGTGCAAAAGAAGATGGTGTAGCGCCCAGTTTACTTTGTCAGCTCCCTTCTCCAGGGGGCTAGGTCGAGGTACTCTGCTGTGCAAAAATTGCTTTTCGGCCTTCTCATGGCCTCGAGAAAGCTGCGCCATTACTTCCAGGCACACGAGATCACAGTTGTCACTCGCTTTCCGCTGAAGAGGATACTGCAGAATCCAGAAGCAACAGGCAGGATTGTCGAGTGGGCATTGGAACTGTCAAGCTTTGGCCTCAAGTTTGGGAGCACTGCAACGATCCAAAGCAGGGCATTGGCAGAGTTCATAGCAGAGTGGACGCCAACCCCAGATGAAGAAATTCCAGAAACGAGCATCCCCGTCAAGGAGACAGGCAAAGAGTGGCTGATGTACTTTGATGGTGCCTTCTCGCTGCAAGGTGCCGATGCTGGCGTGCTGCTTATCGCACCCACCGGAGAGCACCTCAAGTACGTAGTCCAGATGAACTTTCCCAAGGAGCAAGCAACGAACAATACTGCAGAGTATGAGGGTTTGCTTGCCGGCCTCAGAATCGCAGCCGACCTTGGGATCAAGAAACTCATTGTAAGGGGTGACTCGCAGCTTGTCGTCCGCCAAGTGAACAAGAACTACCAGAGTCCATTGATGGAAGCTTATGTTGATGAAGTGAGAAAGCTAGAAGAACACTTTGACGGTCTGCAAATGGAACATGTTCCACGAGCTCAGAACGACATTGCTGATGGCCTGTCAAAGTGCGCTGCACTAAAGTTACCTGTGGAACCAGGGATCTTTGTGCTCAAGCTGACTCAACCATCCGTGACACCATCAACTGGACAGAATAAGAAGAGGAAGTTGGTTTCTGGTGACTAGTTTCCGGCAGAGCTTCCCGAAGCCGCCGCCAAGAAGGTCCCCAAGATCGACGCCAAGAGTGCTGAGGAGCAGTCTGCTCCGGCGAACCTCTTGGTTTGTTCCGTTGAAGCAAACGCTCCTGACAAGTTTTGCTCCGGCAAGCTTGCCGGGGAATATCACGCTCCGGCCGAACCGCAGGTTCTTGCCGTAGAAGCGGATGTTCCCGCAGCAACAGATACGCCTTTAGTCCTTGTTGTCGAGCCACAAGCTCCAGCATGGGCGCAGCAGATTGTCCATTTCCTTCAGACAGGAGAGCTTCCCGAAGAGCAAGAAGAAGCTTAAAGAGTAGCCCGACAGTCAAGTATGTACAAGTTTGTCGACAACACACTGTACAGAATAAGACTCAACGGTGTGAAATTGAAGTGCATTCGCCGGGAAGATGGACAACAGCTGTTGGCAGAGATACATGGAGGCATATGTGGTCACCACATTGGCGCAAGAGCACTTGCCGGCAAAGCATTCCGACAAGGCTTCTTCTGGCCGACAGCCCTCCAGGATGCAACTGCACAAGTAACCAAGTGTGAAGCATGCCAGTTCCATTCCAAACAAATACACCAGCCAGCTCAAGCTCTCCAGACGATCCCTTTATCCTGGCCATTTTCGGTCTGGGGGCTCGACATCCTCGGCCCTTTCCCCCGAGCTGTCGGGGGCTTTGAGTTCTTGCACGTTGCAATCGACAAGTTCACAAAGTGGCCGGAAGTGGAACCAGTGAGGAAGGTGACAGCATAGTCAGCAGTCAAGTTCTTCAGGTCGATTGTTTGCCGTTTCGGGGTTCCTAACAGGATCATCACCGACAATGGCACGCAATTTACGAGCCGCACCTTCATGCAGTATGTCCAAGATCTTGGCACCAAGGTCTGCTTCGCTTCTGTTGCTCACCCGAGAAGCAACGGTCAAGCGGAGAGGGCAAACGCTGAAGTGCTGCGAGGCCTCAAGACCAGAACTTTCGACAGGCTACACAAGTGCGGAAGAAACTGGATCGAGGAGCTGCCGGTGGTTCTTTGGTCGATCAGGACGACGCCAAATCGAGCCACTGGCCAGACACCCTTTGCTCTAGTCTATGGAGCAGAGGCAGTTCTCCACACGGAACTCGTTTACGGGTCACCTCGAGTGCTCGCTTATGATGAGCTCGAGCAAGAGCAGCTGTGACAAGATGACGCGCTGCTCCTTGAGGAAGACCGTCTCCAGGCTGCTGTGCGAGCCGCTCGCTACCAGCAAGCTTTGCGTCGCTACCATAGCCGCAAAGTTAAAGCCAGGAGCTTCGTGGAAGGCGACCTTGTTCTTCGGCGCGTTCAGTCTGCCAAGAATTCCAACAAGTTGACACCGAAGTGGGAAGGCCCTTATCGGGTGAAACGAGTCACTAGGCCCGGCGCTGTCCGCCTTGAGACCGAAGATGGCACTCCGGTGAGCAACTCCTGGAACATTGAACATCTTCGTAAGTTTTACCCATAAGGCGCGGTTGCCGGAAGCTTTTCCGGCAACCACCTTTTGTACAAGTCTTGCCGCTGTTGCATGTAATCCTTTGTACAAAGCCGGGCGCAGACCCCGTGCACCAGTAAAGTTCATGTGCCCCGCACATCTTGTCAGTTTTTTATGCTATAATCCTTTTTTGCATATGTTATCTGACACTTTGTGCAGCACGAAATCCCGGTAAGCAATAACGAGCCCAAGGCTCCATATCATTACTTTATTTCTTTGTTTCTTTCTCAAAAGATGGAAGGTTCCCTCGCCCACAAGGTTTACCGGGGGGGGGGGGGGAAGGAGAAGATAATGATGTGGACCAGGCCGTTCAAGAAAGTTTCTCCTTGCCGAGAAGCAGACGACAAAAAAGCTAAGTTGCAAAAACTTGAGCAATCAGGTTTTTAAGTTTTTGAGTTATTTTCCTTGAACGACCGTGCTTTGTATGGAAAACCTGTGCGCGGAGGAACCAACTCGTAGCTAGTTGCGCCTTTACTTTGTTTCGAGTCGGCTCAACAACTTAAGTGAGCTGCTAGCGCCCTTACTTTGCTTCGAGTCCGCTCAGCAACTTAAGCGAGCCGCTAGCGCCCTTACTTTGTTTCGAATCCGCTCAATAACTTAAGTGAGCTACAACTAGTTGCGACAAGGTTGCTTGTCGGTAGCGACCCCGCCAGCAGGCTGCTGAAGTTCCACACTCGGCGCTCGCGGCAATGGTACCTGCGCCGGCAAGTTTCCCTAGAAAGCGTAGGGCAGAACCATACAAAGCCAAGAGTCGAGTAAAGGAAGTAACACAACAATTTTTTGCATAAGATAGAGTTATATTACAAAAATAACTTGTCGCGCCTCTAATAAAGTGTTCCCATGACATGACTGGCAGCGACAAGAAAAGAAGAAAACGGACGGCACCTGGGCCCCGGCAAGCCAGTATCGCTGGGGGCTGCGAGTGCCAAGAATCGTCCACGGCAAACCAAAGTTGCCGGGGGCTGCAATATCAGATAAGTCTTTCATCCCTCATCATGCATCCTCTTATGGACTGGGGAATGTGAAACCGCGTTTCTTCCCGGAAACTGCCGTGCTCCCTCAACTCTAGGCCCTGGGGCTCGTTCCCGGGGCCAAGTTTGGTCGTAGTCGCGGCAGCAAAGGGATGAAATGAGGAGACCGCACCCACCTCGTTCCCGCCTCCGTCAAAGGTGTGAGAAAGGTCGAGCGACGTGGGAAGGCGGCAGGGCTTGTTGCCGGGAGATGAAATGTCTGTCCGAAGGACACCAAGGATTTGCTCCTTGGCGTGGGTTCAACTCACGAGACAAATAACCCGGCAAGCATCCCCTTTTCATTAAAAAACATCCCACTCAGGTACAGTCCATAGAGGATGAAAAACATGAAAGAGAGGATTACAAGTTCTAGATACAGCTAAGGCCCGAGGGCTTACAAATTAAAAAGATAAGATGCCCGTAATCCCTTTCCTGTCCCTCGCTTCAGGAGGCAGGTCAAGGAGGCGAAAAGGTCAAAAGGAGCGCCTAGGCGAGCTACGGGTGCCAGAAGACACCAAGAGAACATCCCGAGAGCCGTCCGAAGGCTGGACGGAGATGGAGGCGCCGGAAGCGGGGCTCGAAGACGGGGCGGCAGGACATCAGCACGTTGTCGAGGGCACCACGCCCTCGTACTCCAACCTGACGGCCTTGTCGCCAACCCTCTTCCCCTTCCGCAGCCTCCCTACGCCAGCCGCCCAAGGAGACGACCCCGGGGAGTTCAAGCAGCCGGCAACACGGATGATGGGGTCGCCGGTGCCGCGCGAAGCGGCGCCCGACGCCTAGTCGGACCCGCCACCCCGCCGCCCGCTACCCTCGTCGTCGCTATCGCTCTCCTCCTCGTCACTCTCGCTCGAGGAGGAGCCTTCGCTGTCGGAGGAGCTGTCCACACAGCACTTCGCCCGAGTGCCGAAGCACCCGAAGACCTTGACGGAGAGGAGATCACCCTCCATCAACTTAAAATGGAGGGTAAACCCCTCCATCAGACTGTGGATGCGGGTGAACGTCTTCCACCCTCGATCAAGATACATCACATTAGGGGCTGGGAATACAATGCGGACTCGCGTGCCGCTGATTCCACAGCCCCTCATGTGCAGTCTCAGTGTCTCGGGCGGGTCCAACTCCATCGCGCGCGCAAACGGAGCTGGAAGCCGGAGGCGACGACGAGGCGCCTGGCGCAGCCTGACGAAGGACTCGCAAGGGTCGTCCCCTATATGGACCGCCGTGAGGGGAGGAGCCGCCGGCGGAGGTGAAGCTGACGCGCCGCCCCGTCCGCCTCTTCCCCGAGCGCCTCGACCTCGTCCGCGACCTCGCCCCTCTCTCTTCCCCTCATGGCTGGCTCTGCCACCACGTGTGCGGAAGATGGAGAGATGCGCTCTCTAGCGACGACCCTCGCCGCCACCGATGAAGGGCCTGGTTTCCCTTTCTCCATGGCGAATGAGAGAAAGGGGAGCAGAAGCTGAAGAAAGGAGGAGATGAGAGAGTGCGGGTTTCTGCGCTCCCCTCCCGCTCTTTATAAAGGAGCGAGGTGGGGGCTCGGCCGCCCCGCTCAGCGAATCAAGGCACGGGAAGAGCAGGGAGTCGAGGCCAACCCGCTGCCTCTGCTCGCGACAGCCCAGTTTCCCACTCCCACCGTCCGCGATCCCAAGCGCATGGGAGCCGCGTGGCGAAGATGCAGAACCAAGGCGACGGGTGAGGCGGCCTCGCTCCGCCCCGTGATCACGGGGAGTGGGCGTCCCGAAAACCACGCACCGGCCCCGTCCAGTAAATGCACCACGCCCCCACGCCTACCTCCATTTAGGGAGGAGGGCGTGAACCGTCCCCATCATCGTGGCCTGACGCATGCTCGAGGGGCTTAGCCCCGTGCACGCCGCCCGCGTCACCCACGACGCCGCGTTTGACGCGTGCCGTTCTGGGCGTGCACGGTGGGAGCGGAGAGATATGCGGCGTGACCTAGGCCACGCGTGCCCGTGCACTGTTTTGGGCCTGGCCCAACAGCGCTCGGCACCGTTTATGGCCCAGGCCCGGGGGCTCCTGTCGGTGTACTAGAGTAGGGGTACCCTAGTACCCCGAACTTGTGCACGGGCAGTCGCAGCATCCCGCGGCAAGGCTTGCCGGGTGACCGCCAAGACCCTCCGTGGTTCCCTTAAAGACCATTCAAGAACAAAGTACTCAAACCCAGGCCCCGGCAAGAGGAGCTTGCCGGGAAGAGACAAGACCCCGGCAAGGAGCTTGCCGCGGGAAACCCCCACTTCGTGCCCGCGCTCCAGCACACCTGCTAACGTGTCGCTCTAGGACTCTCCCAAGCACACGTGGCAGGAGGCTGTGCAGCTAGGGGTGCGAGGTGGCAAGCGGAGATGAAGAGAAGGCCATCGTGGCAAACGATGGCGCTCCTAACGGTCACTTTTTGCACTGTTTAGGCAACTCAGACAGGCATTTAATGCCCTTGTCCCCTGCCGTCAGAGTTAGGTAGGGTGCACTGTATCCATAGTAGCGGTAGCTGCACCTACCGCATCCTTTTCCATTTTTACCCTTCTTGTCTACGTTGCCACCTGTCGGTGACCCCTTGAAAGTATAAAAGGAGGCCCAAGTGCAACGTAGAAGGGGTTCGGAGGTTCGGCCGGCTTGGCTCATCCGGAAGCACCAGGAACACTCTCACGCTCAGTCTGGCAGCGTCCATCGCTCCTGAGCAAGAATTCAATACACACAAACAAGCAGCAGTAGGGTTTTACGCATCCGTGCGGCCCGAAGCTGGGTAAAAACCGCTCGCGTGTACTGCCTCGATCCGCTCTTTGTGCGACCTCCGCCCCCCACCGAACCGAAAGGGGCCCTGTCCCCATAGGTGTTGGTGGAATCAGCCTCCCCGACACCACCCCTGCGTCTCTGTCGCCCCGCCATCTAAGCAATGATGCCCACTCGTCCTCTGCGTCGCCCCTCCCCACACGCACCTGGGCCACCTCCCCTTCGCCTGCTGTACGAGGCCCAGCAGCCCTCTGTTGGATTCAGTTTTTAAACTGAACATTTTGGTGTGGTGCCCTGTATCAAGAATTCGATCTGAAACTTCTGAAACTGAAGGATCGAACAGGAGCCTTTAGTTGACAGACTAGTATTCCCTTGTCAAAAGCTTAGTCCATTTTACTAGATTCAGCTATACCCTGCAATTTTTTTACAAAGGTTATACCCTGCAGTTTAGCTCTGTGTTATGAGGTATTGACCATCTATGTGTTGATATTGATGTATCTGATAGTTCACTTGCAGCAAATCTTGCATCAATTAGGGATTCTTCAACTGAACTTCTCTTTCATTGTACCACCAAATACTGAAGTTTTGCTATATGTTTTTGTCTATATAGAATTGCATTGATTCCCTCTTCTTTCAGTAGTTACATGGCTTGAGGTCTCTGTATTCTTTTGAATAGGATTTACTATTCTATGCAAAAGATCTGATTTGCACAAACATAGTTATCTGCATGTGCTTCCTGACTTGGTATTTTGTTATATCTTGTTGGTTGAATGTATGGTGGTTCCACTATAGTGGTAGTATATTCAGGTTTGGTGTGTTGCTGTGAGGTTAATCCCTTCGGAAACATTCTTTAGAATTTTGTAATGCCTCCTTTGGGGTGTTGATACACTATTGTGCAAGTTCTATTGTATGTGAGTTTCTTTTGTTACTGCAAAGCATTGATACAATATGTCATTTGCAGGGAGCTCGCTCTGCATCCGAGTCTCAGTCATCCTGCACAGCAAGGAGCCGGACCAAGGGAGCAAGCAGCGCTGCTGGTTCCTTGAGACATGTGCATGTGTGGAGTAATTTTTCTTAGAGTATTTAACAAGATTGTGACGAATGTCACCGACACAACTTATATAGTTTGGTCTTCGTCTGATTTAGTTATTGCATCTTGTGTTCCTATAGTATACTAACAAATGCCTCACTGTGAGTTGTTGGCTATTTTCATTCTAGTCTGAATATGATCATGTATCCTGTAGAATTGGATTTCTCTGGCTGTTCCGTAAACTGAATTTGGTTCAGTTAAAAAACTGCATTACCTGACAGTTTTGGGCAGCGAGCTTCTAACTGAAAAACGAGTTTGTTATGCTCATAATTTCAAGTTGTCCTCTACATATGAGTTGTAAAGCATGTTCTAAGGTTTCCGTAGAGTACTCGTTTGCTTCGTTTGGATGTATGGTTTGAGAGCAGCCGTCTATGTAGTTTGCTATCTAGAAATATAGTACAATTTAATGTCGGTGGCGGTCTTGTCTTAGATAGATTCTGTAGTGTATTAATCTCACTGGGTAGAGTGGCCTACTTGCACATATAGTACAGTTTAATGTCGACATTATCATCATCAGGTCCTTGTTCCCTCTATTCTCTCCTGCCTTGTGATATTAGTCTGTGTGCACTCACTAGTATTGTTAGATCCTGTAAGTTGAATCGATGGTAGTGGTAGTAGAGTAGTATTTTTCTTCAGGTGAACCTGTTATAACTTACCATATCAGCACTAGTATCACATTTAGATTTAAAATGCTGACTGGAAATGTGTGTACTCGGTATTAGTCTCGTAGCATGGTCAGATTTAGAGACCCAACTCGTTTCTTCTTTTGTTCCTACAAGACGATTCAGCTTAACTTTAAAAAGTAACAGTAAATTTTGATATTGCCAGACACAAGAGAAGACTGTTACAATGATAGTATGTGCTACATTTGATCCCGGGTTGTATAACATATCTGTTACTGCAGGTCACCCATCCTTGAGGAGCAGGAGGGAGGCATCTAGCTGGCCATCAAGGGCCTGCTCTGCTCCTCTTCTTTCTTGACCATCGGTAACTCCAGGTTCCCGGGCTTCCAAGGCGCGCCAGCACACCGCCGCCATTCCTCCTCTGCTCTCCGGGCTCGGACCAATCGCTCGACCCTTTAGGTACGCACGTCTCCTGCTATTATCTCAACCCTTTGAGTGCCAACTTGCCTCTTGCCTACCAAGAGTGTTGACTGAATTGCTTCTGATACATGTATGTGTGTGTTTGTGTGCAGCACAAGCCCTGCAGCAGCCGACGTGGGTTCAGGCGTCCCCTCCCCTGATGGCTATAAATCTACCATGCTCTGCTAATTCTATGCGAGCACTATTAGGCGTCCATTTGTATTTGCAAATTAGCAGTAGCTTGCAGAATATGTGCCGTCCAAAGCGTTGCCTTAATACGATATGCGTATCATTAGCTGGTATCCATATGGAGATAGTTTAGCAGAGGAAGAAATAAACACCTATGTTTCTTGGTCCGTGAAATTGCATTGGAGAGATGGGTCTATTATATATAGGCGATACATTACACTAGTTGAATTTGACCATGCACCAACTCCAACAAGTGATACATGCATGCTAATTGTTATTAGCTTCAAAACCTAGTAAATGCCTTCTTGCACTAGGTACACCCTTGAATTTTTGTCCTTTACAACCTGATCGATGTACAACATGTTTGCTTGAAAGTAATTTTAGTTGATTCTTTGATGGAGCGCTAAGACTATGCGTGGAACATTAGTTTTTATTATCTAAAACTACCGCCGTGTGATATGCAGGTGCCTAGTTTGTTTTTATTAGTTTTTATTATATAAAGTACCTCCCTAGAACATTGTTTGTCACCTTGTTTCCACTGATATCCAGGATATTGTTTGCTGCTTATGCTTTTCTGATCGACAGTATCAGGCAGTAACACATTAATTAGTCTCTTGGTTACTTGAAATCAAATCCATGATTTTGTTATGTACTGTTTGCTCACAGTTAAGTACAAGTTAACCTTCCATGTTAAGGCAAACCTAAGAACACTTTCTTGTGAGAACCAACTGGACTTCTTAGATATATCCAAGTGAAGATGTACTGTTACTATGGCAGTGAATTTTATCTATGTGAGATTAGAATTTGAGTGCCATCATTCATCTTATGGTATCTTGTTCTCTATGATAACTGTTGACTTGCAAGATAAAATGTTGATTTACTATATATACCCGCACAACAAGTATATGGTGTTTTCTTATGGTTATGCTGCCTATGTCACCGATATTTAACTCTGCTATCTCATTCTATCTTTATTATAAGCTTGGCTAACCTTGTAGATGTTGTCCTTCGTTCATCTACAGGACACCATCATGCATATGTTTATCCGGTTTGAACTTTGCATATGTTTTTTTGGTTTGAACTTTGCATATGTTTATTTAGTTTGAACTCTGCATGACATGAAGTAATTATTTCCAGTGTTTTTTTCAACTTTTTTTTGCTGTCACTTGATATATACTTAGCTTGTACTTGAAGATGTGGTTTAATAATGGTGATTTTGTTCTACTTGGATGCATTGGTACCCCCCCATCATAGAGTGCACGGATGCAATGGCGGCAAGAAGATGATGGTCATGTGCATCATCAAGCACACCATGGTGATAATCTACCTCCTCACAAATGCTAACTAAATCCAGATCGATGTTGTCATCCACATGTGTCTCTCTCGGTTCCCTTTATCCTGTGTTTGTGATGTTAGTGTATGTGCTTTGACTAGTAATGTTAGATCTTGCCTATTGAATGGATGGTCGTGGTAGTAGAATGGCATTGTTGTTTTAGGTGCAATGTGTTGCGGTGAGGTTACAGGACCTGCACTTCATGCATATTCATAGTCTCTGTTTTCTTGTATGAATAAAAAAGCATGGTACTAGCTGGATTTGTGTTATCATTCTATATACAGAACTGTTCTTTTTTGAATGGAATGTTGATAATATATTGGTTCTATTTGTTCTGATTCTTCTCAGCTTATTCATGTAACAGGGTGGACGGCATGTTGCTGTTCTATTAGCCCAGTTCTGAATGATCGCTATCGAAGGAGCTCCATGCTGAAGAAGAAAACACTTGTAGAGCTTATGAAGTATCTAGTTGTTACCCTATAGAGCTTGTAATTGTGATTGCCATACCTGTAGAGCTTGTATCGTTATTCCACTTGTAGAGCTTGTAAAGTTTGTGTTAAGAGTATTACGTGTTATTTGGAGAGTAGGAGCTGCATGAATCTGGTTGATATGATTTGAAGTATTACATGTGTTTTATGTCAGTGCAATTTGAATACTGCCAATTTAAATACCAGTTATTTATTTACTGTTAAATTGAAATATGAATAATATGACCCTGACAGCTGGGACCCATGTGACAAGTGGACCCCTTTTTATATAAAAGAAAAAAAATAAAAACTGTTGAGAAAAAGGGCCCAGCCCAGAAATAAAAAGGCTAAAATGTGGGCTTGACCCATGTAGTCAACCAAATTAATAGGGAAAAAATACATTAAAAAGGCCGAATTGTAGGGCTAGGCCCATGTAGAAAACCGAATTGGACCGGGCTGATTCTTGTGCCACATCATATTGCCACGTCAGATGCCTACGTGGCCTGGGGGTGCTGCTAGTGACCAAAACAAAACAGTAGGCATATTTTGGTCGTAAACGTCTTCGACCATTCCAGAAGAAAGGTCGCTATAGTCAGTTTATGACGGCCAGCTTTTGACCTTATGTTTTTGGTCACAAAAAGGTCACAAATGGAAATTTGTGACCATTCAGTGACCAATAGTGGTGGTCACAAGTTGACATATTTCTTGTAGTGTATCAACTCTTGTAACCCCTATACTTATCAAAGTCAATCAAGCAGGATGTATGGTATTACCTCCATCAAGAGGGCCCGAACCTGGGTAAACACTGTCTCCCTTGCCTCCTGTTACCATCGATCCTTAGACGAACAGTTCGGGACCACCTACCCGAGATCTGCCGAATTTGACACCGACATTGGTGCTTTCATTGAGAGCTCCTCTATGGCGTCAACTAAAGGACCGATGGCTCGCCTTGTCATTAATGAAAATATCACTTCTGAAGGAGCCCTAACTCTAGGGAAAACCCTCCGGCTCGGCGACTTCATTGTTGGTGCCCGTCCGACCATTAAGCCAAAAGAAACCCCCCAAGTTGCCAAAAATCCCCTCCGTGTCATCCCTGAAAATTCCGACAAGACGGATCCGGCAGATCTATCGTCTTTGAACTAGCTGCTAGATCGCATCGCCGCCCTGGGAGTCTCAACTGACTATGATCAGATTGGGCTTAAACTCGATCAGAGAGAAATCAAATCTCCGCTGATCACCCATCAGGTAGCGGTTGTGGAGGAATAGGCTGACAATAACTCCTCTCCTACGTTGAGGACCATCTATGTTCGGATTTCTGAATCCGGAGAACAGGATACCCACCCTCGAGAGGACACTCCCTGTCCTTCGAACACACAATGGGACGTTAAGCCTGAGAATTCCCTGGACACTCCGAAGCCTGGGCTGGTAACCTCGAAAATCCTTCAAACTCCAGATTCCACGGTGGGTCAAGGTCGGAATTTGAGCCCGCCCACCCACCACAAGCAATATTCTCCAAGCAACTCTAGCTCTCCGGACACATGCGACCTAATGTATGTGTGACAACAGCCTCGAGAAACAGTCCATCACTTTTGGGCTAGATTCATCCTTATTAAAAACAAGACAAAGGACTCCTACGATGACGATGCAATTTCAGTATTTTGCAACAACTGTACGGACAAGGGAATCCTTAATGCCCTCAATCACCGTCGTCTCCTGCACTTTGTAGATTTGGCACGCATAGTACAGAAGTACTGCATAATGGAAAGTTCCTGGAAAACTCAGACAACCCGCTGGGAACCGCGGGCCTTTAAGCCATCTCCCAGACGGGCAAAAAGGGTGCACCCTCACGGGGCACCTAATCATCATCCCTTGGACAAGAAATTCAAGCCCTTTATGGGACACAAAACTGTCTTTGAAGAATGGCTCGACAGGCCCTGTCAAATACACATTACGCCGAATACAGAACCAATGCACTGCCTATGGGCATGTTGGATACTCCGGCAGGTGGCCAAGAGCGGCGAGGGCATCCTCACCAATACAACACGAGAAAAGTACTCTTCGGAACACGATCTCGAAGTACTCACAGTCTTCGAGACCTTCTCATCAAATAATAGGCGCAAACGGGCGCTTCGTGACATTGCCGAATTCTACCATGTAGCAGCAATAAACCCTTGGAAATACCCATCTCCAATGGGTTCTTCTGGTGGATCTACCCTTGGCTTGGATTTCTCCAAGGGTAGGGTTTTTGCAGATGAGGTTTTCAGATCTACTGGGCATACGGTCCACCCTTCAGGACACAGGAGGTCATTCATCTTAGTGGTTTCATTCAGCCGCCATGCCTTTCGTCTCTCGGAGGATTCTGTGGCCTCAGTTTTGGAGGCAGTAATTGGAGGTTCTGCAATTGATCTTCATGTTGATCACATCAAAGATAAGGTTTACTCCTTTCATGTCTCTTGCAAGCAAGTTGGTTTTCTTATTATGGATCTCCGTTCCTATGCATGTGATATGTTCAAGTGCTATTTTCATTTGTGGGGAAATGGGGGACCTAATTGGATTAGAGAGCTCCGGATCTGGAGGAAGGAATGTGACGCTGAATGGATTCTAGTTAGTCCTACTAAGCGTCGATCATCTTTAGGTCTTTTGGCCATGAATAAGCCTCCGGTTAGATCAGCTATTAAGACTGCTGCATCTGCTCATAAAAAGCTTTCTTTTGCCACGTTTGAGCGATACTCTGCTTGCAAGGGATATAGATATCCGGCTACGCAAGAGTGCATTGACATCATGACAGATGCGGGGTATGATCTTCCTGCTCATGAACGTGTAGTCATACATCAATCGCCACCCACGGACTTGTTTTGGACGGTGGCTCGTCCACCTATTGTTTTTGGCACAGTCACTCCTTTGCCAGCGTTGAGCCGGCCGGAATCATCTTCACCGGTAATTGATCCGGTTTCGGAGGAACTTTCCCCTGTGCATGCGGAGATTTCGCCCGTAAGTTGCACAGAGTCGGGATTGTCACCCGTTCAAAACAGTTGTCACGTTTCTGACCCAGTGGCTTTGGAGGCCCGTCAGGTTACTACCAGACCTTTGCTGCTTAGCCCATCTGCCTCTTGGCCTTCCACGCCTCCGGTCCCAACTCCTGTGGGCCATTGTCCAGATATCCCTACATCTCAGGAGGCTGCGAGGCAGTTTGAAGCTATTGTCCATGACATGGTGGACCGTGTGGTTACCTGCACTATTTATTCTCAGAAGGGCCACTTGTCAACGACTTGTGGAATGCGAGTAGTCTGTATGGCTTGCTCTCATCCTGGTCACACTAGCCATGACTGTAATGATTTTGCGCGCTCCAATGGATTGGTTTGGAGGCCAATTTCGATGCAACAAAAAATGAGTTTATCGGAATCTGCTGCTTCTCATGGGAACAAAGCCGGAGTTATTGGGATAGACTGTCTAGTCCCTTCGCTGCCGCCTCCATTGCATCTTCCCTCTACCCAAGCCAAAGAAAACGCCCGACAAGCTTCTGGCTCTTCCATGGTGAACTATGAGCTCGATCCACAGCGCTTTTTGCCCCCTGGCCACCACATCATTGACGATGGCGATCGTCGGCTACCATGCACCTTCTTCACACCCGCTGCACGTCCGCTCCGTCGGCATGAGGACTTCATGGTTGCCGAGGTGATGCCGGCGCCGGAGGGGCCACTCGGCCCGGTGCGGGAAGATGTTGTCCAGTTTCTGCAAAACAGAGGTATTTTGGTCCGATCTGCTCAGCCGTGGTTTCATGGGGTAGGGCTGTTTCAAGTCAGGGATCCGTCAGTTAGGTATACCTTGGTTCAGCATACACCTTTTCCATTGGGCAATGATCGTTTTGTAAGATTTATGAAGCATGATGAGGGAGAAAATTTCAAAGGAACACATGGTTTTCGCAAGGGTTGGTTAATGTTCATTGGGATTACCTTGGATTGCCGCACCACTGAATACATCTCACAGGCCGTAGGCACTTTTGGAAAGTTTATTTCTTGGGATAGTGAGGATCCTTATCTTGTCCGGACTTTGGTTGAAGCTAGTTTCCCAGATACGCCGTTGGTTCCAAGAGATGTTGTGTTTGGTGATTATGCGGAGTATGGAGGTGCTCAAGTGTCTTGGACTACTGCTTGCTATGTTCTTGGCGCAGATTTTGCAGACCAGATGCCAAATGACGAAGACCCTATGCCCTTGGATGGAAACCCTCACCCTTTGCCTGGTAATCTTGTTCCGGATAATTTGATGTTTGTCTTACCACCATACCCAATGTTGGGTTGGAATAATGCACCTGTCGCTCCACCTCCTCCACCGATGAATGATGAAGTGCCTAGTTGGGGCAATGCCATGTGGGGAGATGAAGCTGGGAATGAGCAGGCCCCACACCCTGCTGCTCCCGAACAGGATCAAGTTTCAATAGTGATTGATCAGCCCGAAGGATCTGCTTCTGTAGAGCAATAAGAACAAGAAGTTGAAATCCAACAACAGCATGATTTACCACTTCCAGAACTTCAGCACCCTGTCTTTGAGGAGAATCAGCTTGCCATTGTGCCCTACCATCCTCCTGTGATTCAGCAGCAGGAAATCTTTATTGGCATGGCACTCATTGTGGCTGGACCTCATCTTCCCCCGGAGATGATTCGGAAAAGGTCTTTCCAGAACCTTATGTTCGATTTCTCAGTTAAGGAAGTGCCAAGGTCTATCTTCTTCAAGCCAATGGGCACAATCATTTACTCCAAGAGGTCGTGGTCCATTCCTTTTGACGCATCAAGGATGATTTCTTGTTTGGCTGCTTCTCTGCCCGTGGTTCCTGCTGTCAGGAAACCTGTCATGGTGAAGCGCCCGGTGGCCAGAGCTTTATTTGAGGCGCTGCCGGCTGTTTCTGATTCTGTTTCTGAAGAAGTTGGGTCTGAGAGTTCTGCTGTTCCTGTATCGGTTCAATCATCACCTTTGGGTTTCTCTATGGAACAATCTTCTGCGCGTAAGCGGAGAGAGAAGAAGAAGGCTCTTGTTGTTGATACGTCACTAAGGCGTTGCACTCGGAGCGCGGCAAAGTTGGATGGCTACAAAAACGTGGTTTTTGAGCAGCTTTCTCTACAGCCATCTAAGAAGCGCCCCCGTGCAAAGCCCATGGAGGACAAGGCCCAGCCCACTTCTGCGGATATTTTGAAGATGCTCTGCCTACTGCACCACCACACACCCCACTTCATGTTCTCCAAGATGTGGGCGCGGAGCTAGAGATTGATCCTTCACTTATATCGGTGGACAAGCTTATGGCTAATCCATAGGAGGACTCGTCTGCATCTTCAACTTAGTATTTATGTTATCTTCTATGTCGAGGCCGAGGGAGCCTTTTTTGCTTGTCTTTTTTTTCTGTTGAACTGAGTCCAGTCTGGGATGTGGCACATTGGGGTTCTGAACTTTACTTTATTTTGGATGGTATGGCATTATGTGCCATGCTCTTGTTGCTACTCTACGCAATGGTTAATCATGAATCGTGTTACAACGCGTAGTTGGAAAGTTTTATGTTGGAATGTTCGCGGTCTGAATTCGGATGCTAGGCAACGCTCTGTCAGGCAGAAAGTGACAGAGAGTCAGTGTTCAGTGCTTTGTTTGCAAGAAACTAAGCTATCCTCTTGCTCGCGTTTAATCATGAAAAGCATTTGTCCTCATGGGTTTGGTCAATTCGCTGAGTCTCCCTCTAGTAGAGCCTCTGGGGGTCTTTTAACAGCGTGGCGATCTGATGTGTTCTGTGGCACCCTGCTCGAAGTCAAACCCTACGCTATCATTGTGAAATTTACCTTGGTTCATAATAATGAGCAATGGTTTCTGGTTAATGTGTACGGTCCATGTCAGGGTGAGTTATGCAATGAGTTTTTTTCCTGGATTTACATCTTGGACATTGATCCGGATCAGATGTGGATGTTGATGGGGGACTTCAACTTCATCCGTTCCATTGATAATAGGAATCTCCCCGAGGGCGATATAAATGATATGTTTATTTTCAATGAAATAATTGGCCATTCGGGACTGTTGGAACTTCCTCTAAAAGGACGAAAATTTACTTGGTCTAATATGCAGGACATGCCTCTTCTGGAATAGTTGGACTGGGTTTTTACTTCTGCAAGTTGGATTAACATTTATCCCATGACCCAACTGACCCCTTTGGCCAAGACTACGTCTGATCATGTTCCTTGTCTGGTGACCATCAGTACAGCAATTCCAAAAGCACATATCTTCAGGTTTGTAAACTTTTGGATCCATCAGGCTGGTTTCATGGAGTGTGTTCAGGAGGTTTGGACTCGTCCTCCTCGTCAGACCCATATTTCGGCAATAATTGTTGACAAACTAAAGGTGTTGAGGTTTGCATTGAAGAAATGGAAGAAAGGTTTATCACATATTAAAAGGTTAATTGAGAAGTGTAACTGGGTAATTCTTTGGTTGGACAATCTTGAGGATAAGAGATCTCTATCCAGGCCTGAGTTTAATTTCAGGAAAATCACAAAATTGCACCACGAACATCTGCTTCACATGCAATATCTGTACTGGAGGAAGTGATGTACAATTAGGTACATCAAAGTGGGAGAGGAAAACTCTAAATTCTTTCAGGCCATGGGAACTGAGAGATATAGAAAAAACTCTATTGCTAGCTTGTTGTTGTCTGATGGATCAGTAACGTCAAACCATGAGGAAATGGCCAAAGAATTCTTGTCATCCTTCAAAAGCAGAATGGGGACAGTTAAGTCAATTTCTTTGGATGAAAACATATTGTCTCTAATACCTAGGGTCCAGGGTTTGGAGGTGCTCACAAAACCGTTTGAATTAAAAGAAATTGAGCAGGTTATTAAGGATTTGCCTATTGATAAGGCCCCTGGACCTGATGGCTTTAATGGGCTTTTTTTAGAAAAGTGTTGGCATATAATTTCTGCTGATTTTATACAGCTGGTTAAGGAGTTTCATGCTGGAACAGTGCAGTTAGAAAATTTGAATGATGCATACATTACCCTGATTCCAAAGAAGCAGACACCTGAGTGTGTGGGAGACTTTAGGCCAATTTCACTAACCTCTGTTGGTCTGAAGTTCCTTACAAAGCTTGCTGCTAACAGATTCCAATAGGAGATCACCAAATGTGTGCATAAAAATCAATATGGTTTCATAAAATTGAGAACAATCCAGGATTGTCTTGCTTGGACCTTTGAGTATATCCATCAGTGCAATCAGTCTAAAAGGCCCATCCTTTTGCTTAAGTTAGACTTTGAAAAGGCTTTTGATTCTATCCAGCATGAGGCTATCATAAAGATTTTAATTGCAAAAGGTTTTGATGAACGATGGATTATTTGGATTAAGCAGTTGCTGTCTTCTGGCACTTCTTCTGTCCTTCTGAATGGAGTTCCCTGGTAATCACTTTAAATGCAAATGTGGAGTCAAGCAAGGGGACCCAATTTCTCCTTTGCTATTTGTTATTGCGGCTGATCTCTTGCAGACATTGATTAATAATCTTCTTCACCAAGGTTTAATAAGCAGCCCTCTGCCTACCCATGATCCTGATTTCCCAGTGGTCCAATATGCTGATGACACACTGCTTTTCTTAAATGCTGATAAAGATCAATTGGGGGCTTTGAAATCAGTTTTGCATTCCTTCTCACAGGCAACTGGACTTCAGATTAATTTCCATAAATCCTCCATGTATCCCATTAATGTAAGTGATCAGGATGCTTCTGACCTTGCTTCCTATTTTGGTTGCAAATTAGGCAATATGCCTTTTACTTATCTGGGTCTGCCAGTGGGGTCCACCAGGCCCAAAATTGTGGACCTTCTTCCCCTTGTGGATTGTATGGAGAGAAGATTGACAGCAAGTTCTTGGTTCTTGCGTCAAGGGAGCAGATTGCGATTAGTTAATTCTGTCATTTCTTCATTACCTATCTTCTTCCTTTGAAGTTTGTCAATTCCTCAGGGTATTTTGAAACAATTGGAAAGAATCCAGAGGCAGTGTTTATGGAGGAAATATGGCCAGGAAAGGGGACATTCATTGGCGGCTTGGCCACTTGTTTGCAGGCTTGGAATCTTAAACCTTGGTTTGCAGAATGATGCTCTCCTACTGGTTTGCAGAATCTTAAACCTTGGTTTACATAATCTTAAATCTTGAGGAAACCCTGTATGCCTTTTGCTTTATTAATAAAATGCTGTGGGGTGCAAGCCCTGTAGTCTTCATGGTCAAAAAAATAAAATAAACCCTTGGAATGATACGACAATTACTTTCAATGCCGATGACGAACCAAGATCCCGCTTAGTCTAGACACTAGCCGCTCTGGTCCTCAACCCAATTGTGGACGGTGTTCGGCTCACTAAAGTGCTAATGGACGGTGGCAGCAGACTAAACCTCATCTACGAGGACACGCTCAATAAAATGCAAATGGACAGGAGTCGCATTGAGCAGAGAAATTCATCCTTTAGGGGAATCATTCCCTGCAGGGAAGCAAGATCCTTGGGGAAAATTAAGCTGGATGTGGTATTCGGCACACCAGAAAACTAGAGGTCAGAAGAGATAATCTTCCAAGTGGCTCCTTTTAACAGCGGATATCATACCCTGTTAGGGGCGAGATGCATTCACACGCTTTCAAGCTATACCTCATTACGGGTATATGAAGCTCAAAATTCCCGGGCCCAATGGTGTCATCACTATCTCCAGTGATCCGGACATAGCACTCCACGCCGAAAATAAAACTGCATCCCTAGCCCTTGAGGCATTGTCTGAAGCCCTAGCGGCCGAGGAACTCACCGCACTGCGTTCCACAGTGGATAGGAACAACGTAATTCTTGACAAAAGGCCCAAATCAACCTCTTTTGAGCCAGCCGATGAGATAGTCAAATTACAAGTCCACCCGACGAATCCCAAGAAAACAACTTCCATTGGGGCATAGCTGGACCCGACGGTCGACGCCGCATTACGTGCGTTCCTGCTTGAGAATTGGGATATCTTCGCCTGGCACCCCTCAGATATTCCAGGAATCCCACACGTCCTGGCCGAACATAGTGTCAATATACTGAAGGGATACAAGCCAGTTAAGCAAACACTCCGGCGATTTTATGAACCCAAACGACATGCTATGGGGGAGGAGCTAGCCAAGCTAATCGAAGCCAGGTTTATCAAAGAGATCAAACATCCGGACTGGCTAGCAAACCAGGTCATGGTACCAAAGAAGGATAAATCCTGGTGCCTGTGTGTCGATTTCAAAGACCTTAACAAGGCCTGCCCTAAGGACCCCTTCCCATTACCTCGCATCGACCAGATTATTGATGCAACCGCGGGACACGATTCACTGTGTTTCCTTGACGCATAATCCGGATACCATCAAATTAAGATGAAGGAATCTGACCAAGCTGCAATGGCATTCATCACCCCATATGGGACTTTCTGCTTCAACACTGTGCTTTTCGGGCTCAAAAACGTCGGCGCCACTTACCAACACATGATTCAAACATGCCTGGAAAAACAAATTGGCAAGACTATGGAGGCATATTGTAACGCCCTCGATGCGGCTATAGCTCCCACGTGTCGAGGCACGACTTAGAGACATAACCACATTGAAAGCAATGTCGCAAGTTAGGCAATCATCACAACATCCCATGTAATATAAATAATAAAGGGGAGATACATAGTTGGCTTACACTCACCACGTCACACAAAGTACATAAATAGCATAACAACATTCAAACACTCATGGCCCAACTACGGCGCCAAAATAAAAGATAACCCAACATGCGACACGGTCCCGATCACCCTCAACTGGGCACCACTACTGATCATCAGGGAAAGACACGTAGTAACATTGAGAGTCCTCGTCAAACTCCCACTTGAGCTCAAGCGCGTCACCTGGAGTGGAATCATCAGGCCCTGCATCTAGTTTGGAAGTAATCTGTGAGCCATAGGGACTCAGCAATCTCGCACCCTCGCGATCAAGACTATTTAAGCTTAATAGGAAAGGCAAGGTAAAAATATGTGGAGCTGCAGCAAGCGACTAGCATATATGGTGGCTATCCTGTGCGCAAAAGAGAGCGAGAAGAGGAGGCAAAGCGCGAGCGAGAAACTAGAGGACAACCTGCGCAAGCATTACTCCAACATCGTGTTCACTTCCCGGACTCTGCCGAGAAGAGACCATCACGGTAACTCACACTGTTGATTCATTTTAATTAAGTTAAGATTCAAGTTATCTACAACTGGACATTAACAAATTCCCATCTACCCATAATCGCGGGCACGGCTTTCGAAAGTTCAAATCCCTGCAGGGGAGTCCCAACTTAGCCCATGACAAGCTCTCACGGTCAACGAAGGAATAGACCTCCTCCCGAGACATTCCGATTAGACTCGGTACCTCGGTAATTCAAGACACTTCGACAGGTTAAAACAAATCCAGCAACACCGCCCGAATGTGCCGACAAATCCCGATAGGAGCTGCACATATCTCTTTCTCAGGGCACACTCAGATTGTCTTAGGTACGGGTAGGCCAGCCCAGAGTTGCCCCTGGTGGCCACCGGCAGCTGACAGGTGGACCAACACTCAGAGGAGCATTGGCCCGAGGGCGGTTTAAAATAAGATGACCCTCGGGCTCTGGAAACCCAAGGGAAAAAGAGGCTAGGTGGCAAATGGTAAAACCAAGGTTGGGCATTGCTGGAAAAGCTTTAATCAAGACGAACTATCAAGGGGTTCCCATTATAACCCAACCGCGTAAGGAACGCAAAAATCCGGGAACATAACACCGATATGATGGAAACTAAGGCGGCAAGAGTGGAACAAAACACTAGGCGAGAGGCCGAGCCTTCCACCCTTTACCAAGTATATAGATGCATTAAGATAACATGGCAATATAATGATATCCCAACAAGTAAATAATGTTCCAACAAGGAACGGTCTCCAATCTTCACCTGCAACTAGTAACGCTATAAGAGGGGCTGAGCAAAGCGGTAACATAGCCAATCAATGGTTTGCTAGGACATCATGGGTTAGAGGTTTAACATGGAAATTTGGGAGGCATGATAAGAAAGTGGTAGGCATCGTAGCATAGGCATAGCAAAAGAGTGAGCATCTAGTAAAGCAAAGATAGTAGTGATTTCGAGGGTATGATCATCTTGCCTGCACAGTTGTAAGAGTTGAATGGATCCTCGAAAGCAAACTCAACAGGCTCCTCGTTAGCGAACTCGTCTCCCGGCTCTACCCAAACAAGACAAACAAGCAAACGGAACACAATCAACCACGTGCAAAGCTCAAACAATATGATGCAAGGATGGTATGCTATGCGGGATGCGATGCGGGATGCATATGCAAGATGTGACAAGGAAAGCATGAACCTGGCCTCAACATGGAATTCCAAGTGTGCCACTGGAAAGATGAGATGAAAACGCTTGAAAACGATATAAAGGACGCCGGAATCGGAGTTACGGTTTGGAAATGGTAAGCAATACAAATATGGCCACGTTCTGCGATTTACAGCAAGTAACCATCTAAATGCAACAAGATGAACATGCTACAACACCCAAACATGGCATCAAAATACATGGCAGGAAACCATTCATGATGCTTAACAAAAGTCTAGCATTGAGCTACGGCCAATTTGTCCATTAACAGGTTCAAACAAGCATGGCCAAAAATGCATTTGACAAACAGATTTCAGACTTAGTGAAATTAACACTTGTCTGGAATTTCAGATCAGATAGCACTCTTCAGAGCATGAAAACTATATTCTATAGGACCTGAACATGGCAATTTAAAGCATGGCATGGAGCTAATCAAAGAGATTAACAAAAGTCCCTTAGTGACCTTGAGCCAAAAGGGATCAGAAAGTACATTTGCAAGCATGTGAACATGGCAAAAACATAATCAGATCACAGACTTTGTGAAAACTGGAACATGCTGAAACAGATATCAAGTAGGCATGTTAACGAGCTCGACGCACTCACTACAGAGCATGTCATGACAATCTAAGCATACACCCATCAAGAATACACAAAATGCAATCTAGACATGGCAAGAACAATAAGATAGCATGCACGGATCAACTACAACATCCTCGGCAAAATCGCTAACAAGTAGACAATCTGCCCAGATTCACAAAATAGCAAAAGTAGAGCTCGATTGACTCAAGCTTGTCTGCTCCATAATTGCAAACAAAGACATGGATGGATATATAACTACAAGATTAAAAAATCATCCTTACTGATCATCCTCAAAAGAGGCATGGATCACTAGGAAACAACATGAACATATGGCCATATGAGATAAACAGACCAAGGACTTAGTGGAAATGCCAAGTCCCCGAAATCAGCATTAGCAAATGCCTCACTTTGCAAGCTCGTGCTAGTCACCACACACATCACAAAAATACATGGGTTGCACCTCTCGAAAGATGGCAAAACCCTTAACAAAACATATGTAGAGGTCATGGGCATATCATGCACACAATAATCATGGCAAAAATGACAAATATCTAAATGGAGCAGCAGATTTGACAATTATCTCAAGTAGCACTCTTCTAACAGCATTTCGGGCATCAAGATGAACTCAAATGAAAATGATGCAATGAGATGAAATGATGTAATCTCTGAGAAGAACATTTTGATATGCTATATGCCCAAAACTGAGCTACGGATGAGGAGTTACGACACGATGAACAAGAGCAAATGAATTAGGGTTAGGGAAAAGTCAACCCTCGTTTTGGATCTCAGATCCAGATCCACTGTAGCAGCGGCACGAACTCCGAGGATGGCCAGACTACTCGCCGGCGTTGGAGTCGGCCGACGAAGGAGGAGGTAGGCACGGGGGCGGGGATGGCCGGAGTGGCCGCGGTGCTCGCCGGTGTTGGCGCGGGGTCGGACGGCGTCGGTGGTGGCCGGCGGCTCCCGGGCGCCTCGGGCGGTCGGAGTTCGCGAAGGGCGGCGGCGGCACGGCTCCTGGTGGCCGGAGCCGGCGAAGGAGGCGGCGGGAGCTCGGGTGCGTGGGAGGAGGAAGGAGTTGGGCGGCGGCGCGCCGCTCTGGGCCGCGGGGGCCTTACGCGGGCCGCGCGCGGCTGAGGCGGCGATGTGGGCGCGGCTCGCCACGTGGCGCGCTGCAGTTGGGGCGGCGGTGATGTCCGGTGGCGGGTCGGACGTGTCCGGCGGCGGCGGTTAGAATTTTAGGGTTTTCGGGGGAGAAGAAGATCCGGATTCGGAGGGGTTCTATTTATAGGCATAGAAGGAGCTAGGAGAGTCCAAATGAGGTGCCGTTTTCGGCCACGCGATCGTGATCGAACGCTCTATATGATGGAGAAGGTTTTGGTGGGTTTTGGGCCAAATTGGAAGGGTGTTGGGCTGCAACACACACGAGGCCTTTTCGGTCCCTCGGTTAACCGTTGGAGTATCAAACGAAATCCAAATGATACGAAACATGACAGGCGGTCTACCGGTAGTAAACCAAGGCCGCTTGGCAAGTCTCGGTCCAATCCGAAAGTGTTTAATCCCCACACACGAAAGAAAGGTAGAATTGACCACCGGAGGAGAACGAAGCACCGGAATGCAAAAAGGACAACGGGGAAAATGCTCGAATGCACATGATGACATGATATGAGATGCATGACAACGACAACAACACACAGAGACAAAAACCCGAACCCGAGAAAATAAAATAACTTAAGGCCGAAAACGGCAAGAGTTGGAGTACATATTGGGTAAATCACATCCGGGGTGTTACAGTGATGCACTTTGATGGCTCTAAAATGTTAGCTGGACTGGGGGCTAGTGTCGTCTTGACATCCCCCATAGGAGACGCAGTTCTTTACGTGCTCCAAATACTGTATACAGACTCTAACAATGCAGCTGAATACGAGGCCCTATTGCATGGTCTCCAGATGGCTATGTCCATGGGCATACAACGCCTTGAGGTGCACAGGGATTTGAACCTCGCAATATCCCAAATAAACGGAGACTTCGACGCAAAAGATCCGAAGATGGCGGATTACCGCAATGCCGTACTCGAAATATCAGCTCGGTTTGAGGGTCTCAAAGTTATCAAGCCACGGACATCCTTGCTCGCATAGGCGTTAAACGCGACCCCGTCCCGCCTAACACCTTTGTGGAAAGGCTCTTCAAGACATCCGTGGTGTGGTAGGACGAGAACTCAGGCACCGACCGGGAGCCAATCATACCCCTCGATTCCGAACACAGTCCCGATATCATCTGTGGCTCAGGCACCGAAATAACACCATCGGCCCATGAAATAATGGCTGTAACTACCCCATGGATCGAGCCTTTCCTCGCCTACCTCACTAGGAATGAGCTCCCTGAGGATCAGAATGAGGCCCGTCGCATCGTTCATCGTTTGAAAGCCTACAAAGTTCATGAAGGAGAACAGTACAATAAAAGTACTACCAGGGTCCTTCAACAATGTATGTCCAAGGACGAGGGACGATAGCTCTTGGCTGAAATACATGTTGGTCTTGGCGGCCATCATGTCGCAGCCTGGGCCCTTTTAAGTAAAGCCTTCCGCACGGGTTTCTTTTGGCCTATAGCCCGGTCAGATGCATAAGACCTCGTGCAGCGCTGCGTTGGATGCCATCTTTTCGCTAACCAAAGCAATATACTACCGACTGCCCTCCGAACAATCCCCATTACTTGGCCCTTTGTGGTCTGGGGGCTCGACATGGTCGGACCTCTTAAAGGGGGAAGGCATAAGAAGAAATACTTGTTGGTAATAGTCGACAAGTTCACTAAGTGGATAGTAGCCACACTAGTTGAAACGGCTGAAGTCGGACTGGTGATAGACTTCATATCCGGCGTCGTACAAGGTTACGGTGCCCCGCATAGTATTATTACTGACAATGGCTCTAAGTTTACAGTTGACGAGGTGAAAACTTGGTGCGCCAACTTGGGCATCAAGCTTGATTACGCCTCCGTATACCACCCTTAGACAAACGGTCAGGTCGAATGGGCTAATGACATGATAATGAGCGGCATCAAACCCAGACTAGTGAGATCTTTGCAAGAATCAGACAAACACTGGGTAGAGGAACTTGATTCTGTACTCCGGGGGCTGCGGACCACGCCCAGTCACACAACCTGATATACACCCTTTTTCATGGTGTACGGTGCAGAGGCAGTCTTGCCTTGCGACATTATTTATGACTCACCTCGAGTGCGCATGTATGAAGAGAGAGAAGACGAGCTCGATTGGCAGGACAACCTGGACGGCCTGGAGGAGGAGCATGATGTTGCGAAGGTCCGTTCCGCAATCTCTCAACAGCAGGCTCGGCGATACCAAAGCAGAGAAGTACGGGCAAAGACCTACAATGTTGGGGAACTAGTTTTACGCCTACCAGAAAAGAAAAAGGACAAG
Source organism: Triticum aestivum (assembly GCF_018294505.1). Taxonomy (NCBI): domain Eukaryota; kingdom Viridiplantae; phylum Streptophyta; class Magnoliopsida; order Poales; family Poaceae; genus Triticum; species Triticum aestivum. Next base: position 365,986,396 of record NC_057803.1, read on the forward strand.
CTCAAGCCCAAATGGGAGGCTCGCTTCATTATAGATGAAGTTCCCAGTAGAGGACCCCATCGTCTCCGTAATTCTTCGAACAATTGCTTGGAGCCAAACTAGTGGAATGCCCCAAGGCTCCGAAGATACTACGCCTAAGTCCGCACATATACCTTTTTTCTCGTTCTGTTTTTTGTCCTTTTATAGTTTTTCCTTTTTTCCTTGTTTCTATACAACTTCTAGCTTGTGTTCTGATAAACCGTACACCTAAAGGGTAGACATCCTCAAATGTACTTACCCAACAATACCTGGGGGCTTCCTTTCACAAGAAGCTTATTCTTGTTATTATTTTTCGAGCATCAAGCTCACCATATATATGTGTCATCTATCCATATATGTCTTTCATTATATGCACCTTTATGACTTAAGTTTTTGTCAAGCTGGGTTGCTTGGCTCCTGTGCTTATACCCTACGTTCCCACTTGTTAGGCTAGGGCATAAAGGGACCATCTCTACGATTGTCACAGCCGGGTCATCCGGACATGTACCTAAGACGGGTGAAGCCGAAAGCTATCGTTCTTAAGAGAATGATTGGTCGGTGAGTGAAATACAAACTGCCCTTGTGGCACTACCAAACACCAGAGTATAAACATGTATTGTGATTTTTCAGCATCACAGCTTCGGTATGCACAAAAAACCGCATACTACCCCATGGAAAGGAACCCTTAACGAAATTGTTCTCTCTGGAAGATGTTTCTTACAATCAAATGTAATATAAGATAACTCCTTGAATACAACTTGTCTGTTCAAGCAACGATGACCGGACTGCATAGTTTCCGAACATACTTTTGTGTTTACCTATGGTATGGTATTCGGAAACACTCCTAACCTAGGTTTTTCGGAGGTCAAAGTAGAAAGTCTACCATGACAATCGTTTTACAAATTCGGCTAGAGACAAGTTTGTTGACTAAAGTACATTGCTACTTAGACTCAAAAACTTCTTATTCCTCTAGACCCTCTAACAGGTTGTCTAGTTTACAATCTTGTTGGGAGAACTTGGCGGCCACCTTCACTTGGTCATACACCAGGCTCACCGGAATTTCCTGTCCGTCGGATCCTCGAGGTCCGACCCAGGCCATATGATTGGGATCAAGTCCGGTGTACCATGTTTTTACCATGGCCCAGGATTCCCGAGCACCTTCTCGGCATGCCGATATCTTCCATAGCCCAAAACGGCGATGAGCTCCCTTGAATAAATTCACAAGGTCCTCCATACTTCCTGGAGGAGAATCAGCTGGCCATAAAGCCTTAACAATGCTTCTCATCGCCATTTGTGCTCGGTCATGCACCTTGGACAGCTCTTGTAGCAGGCCACCTTGAAATTTGGACACCTCTTCTTCAGGCCACCCAGTCAACATACCTACATACATAAAACTTGTTAGGATTCACATCAGCAAACTATACGACAATAAGTTAAAAGGCATATTGAATATGTCGCCTCTCAGATTTTTGTTCTCCTTCAAGGCGTCTGCTAATTGGGATCGCACATCTTTCAGCTCTCCGTCGAGCTGGGTGTTGGCGTCCTGCAGCTTGTTCTTCTCGTCCCTGGTCCATATTAGTACATGTTGACCAGCGGCCTCTTGCCTTTCGGCATGTTCTTTGTCTGCCTACACGGCCTTCAGTTTCTCTTCCAGCTGCACCGTCGATCCTGCCATTGCAAAATGAAATTGTGCTCATTTGCATACACATGACTGGCACATGATTATTTTTCTGGACAGAAGGGAACATTACCAATCGGTGCCTCCTTGGACTTCTCCAGTTCAGCAGTAGCAGTAGTCAGCTGCGTCCGACACTGCTCCAGCTCCCGAGATACCACGCTGTTCTTCTCCATGATTACCTGATCAATCCTTAAAATCAGTTGCTTCAACTGTTTTCAAGTCTCGGGGGCTACTGGTATATGGATATTAAATCTACACAAAATGATCTTACTAGCATATCCTTTGAAAGATGGCGAGTGGCCCCAGCAAGCCCATCCCGAGCAGCTCGGATGTATGCATCCACCAAAATAAAGGCATTAAATGCCTCTTTAGTAAAGGTAGGATCGCTCATGGCGGCCCTCCAGCGCCGATGGTTCATGGAACTCTCGACCTCGGAGTTGGTAACGGATACATTATCCGAATCGTTGGAGAGAGGACAGCCCGGCATGGAAACCGTATCGACTCCAGCCCTAGAGGTAGGGTCCGGGGTCGGACTGATGGATGTGTGTCTGACGAGGTCTCCGGATATAGTCCGGTGAGTGCTCTTATTGAAATATGGGGGTGGAGAAAAGCGTCATAGTTCGGTATGTTTACTACAAGGCATATCAAAAGCCGTACCTTTTTGATGAAGGACGGAGCTTAGAAGAATCGTCGGCCACGTTTCTTTTCGAAGATCCGCCTTGTGTCGGCATACCCTTTTCAAGGGACGATCCCGATGTGGCGTGGCGAGACGAGCGCCGCCCCTTCAAAGCACGACATAGTGCAGCAGGTGAGGCACAATGGGAAGACTCTTTTGGAAGAGATGCTTCATGGACACTTACATGGGAAGACAGAAGAAGGCCAAGGTAATCGGCTTCGATGGCCACTTCTGTGCCATCATAGCTCGCCTGATAAAAGACCCCCTACTTGAGCTCCACGGATATAGCCGGATCCTCCTCGAATCAGGGATCCAAGTCCAGATTATGGTCCTCTAGCTGCGGAGGGGGGCTGTAGATCCCCGCAGTAGCCTTTCTCCATTCCTGGTTAAAATGGTCGCGTTAAGATTGACTAATTACGACTTAGTAGGAAGATAAAGTGAGGTGTTGGATTGAAAGCTTACCCGGCTAGGGGGTTGTACATGGAAAAGCCATCTCGGCACTTGAGGCGAGTGAATTCTTCTTTCTCCCCTTTATAAAGATCAACTAACATGGCGGCCAGGGCGGTGAAGTTATCCGGACCCTTGCGCCCATAGCGGGATGTATCATACTCCCCGTTGTAGTTCCACATGGGGAGTCCTCTAGATTGGAGTGGTTGGACACCGCGCGTTATGGAAATTGCCATGGCTTCAATTATGGACAGTCCAGACTAGGCAAGTACCCTTATCTTGTCCATTAACTTCTTTACTTCCGCACTGTCTTCCTCCTCGAGGCTCCGGGGGCGCCAGCTGTGGCATTTCTTTAACGGGCTATTGGAAAATTCAGGTAGGCCGCATCGGATTGGGTCTGAAAGAATGACGTCTTCAATATAGAACCACTCCGAGGGCCACTCCTCGGATGCCTTCTTCGGAGTGCCGGACAGTTATCCTGTTCCGGCTATGCGCCATACTTTGGCACCGCCCACCTCGAATATGGATCCCTTTTGGGAGCGAGGTACGAGGCAGAAAAGCTTCCTCCATAGCTCGAAATGGGCCTCGCAGCCAAGGAATAGCTCGCAAAGAGGGACAAAACCCATGATTATCAGAATGGAGTCCAGCGTGATATTGTCCAGTTGAAGGCCATAGTACTCCAGGAGACCTCGGAGGAAAGGATGGATTGGAAATCCAACGCCTCTCAAAAGAAAAGACACGAAGGACACTCTCTCCCCTTTTGAGGGATTCGGGAAATTTTCCGCCAAGGCTTCGCCAGTAAAGTTGGTTAATCCAGCCTGAACGGGAAATAGATTCGCGGGTGGGAGATAACCCTGCACCTGGAGCTTGGTCAGCTAGGCATGTGATATGGAGAAGCTCTCCCAATCGCCTTTTTGAGGGCCGTGGGGGCGCGAGGAAGAACTAGGAGCGCTGGCCATGATTGTGTGGTTCCTTGAAGCAAGTTCGAAGGATTTTTTGCCTGGTGTCAAATGGCATTTGAGATTTGATCTCCTTAAATAGACACCTTTTGTATGATGTCGAGGGGCTATCTGCAAAAACATTTGGGCCCTTCGTATTCGTTTGCCACGTGGAAGCTAAGGCGGCGAAAGCATAGAAGCCGAAGGGTATGACATTTAATAAAATCTGAGTTGTTCAAAGAATTCACCTTACTAAGGTCAGAGATGTAAAGGCCGAATATTGCCCCTCGGCTCAGACGCTTTGAAGTATTCGGTGGAAGAACCCGCCTTGAAATGCCGAAGACAACTTGCGCGCCAGACACGTCGTCATTGAAGACTGGTTCGGGGGCTACTTAGGGAGTCCTGGATTAGGGGTCCTCAGGCGTCCGGGGTATGTGACATGGGCCGGACTGATGTGTTGTGAAGATACAAGATGGAAGTCTTTTCAATGTGTCCGAATGGGACTCTCCTTGGCGTGGAAGGCAAGCTTGGCGTGCGGATATGAAGATTCCTTTTTCTGTAAACCAACTATGTACAACCCTAGCCCCCTCCGGTGTCTATATAAACTGGAGGGTTTAGTCCGTAGAGACAATCACAATCATAATCATATAGAATAGACATCTAGGGTTTAGCCATTATGATCTCGGGGTAGATTAACTCTTGTAACCCCTATACTCATCAAAGTCAATCCCGTAAGACATAGGGTATTACCTCCATCAAGAGGGCCTGAACCTGGGTAAACACTGTGTCCCTTGCCTCCTATTACCATCGATCCTTCGACTCATAGTTTCGGACCCCCTACCCGAGATCTGCCGGTTTTAACACCGACAACGGGGTCCAGCGGACCAGCAAGAACACTAAGGCTTTCAGACTTTGCCGGAGCAGCGAGAGCATGACGCGAACCCGACCCTAGCGATGTCTACGGCGACTGATTTGCAGCAGGAGAAGAGAGAGGGGGAGCAGGTATACCTAACTCACCCTAGGACACGATGGGGTCGACGAAGATGAGCCGGAGACGACACAAGGGAGCTCTCAACGCTATGCGATTCCTATCCGAGGAAGAAGGCGATAGAGGAGGACGCCGGGAGCAGGACTTGGCGATCCCTCGGCGAAGTAGTGGAAGAAGAGGCGAAGAGGACGTCGGGAAGGCGTTCTAGAGTGCGTGGCTGACGTAGGGGACCCGGCGACACGTGTTACGCTGGAGACAAGCACGAGCTCGTCTCGGCCATGGCGAATCGGGGCATAAGGGGCACGTGGGCAACTACCTGGAGCGGCGGTGGCACGGATAGGGGAAGGGGGAAATCCTAGAGGTGCTGGGGGTTGGCTTTATAGCACCACAGGCGCCAAGGCTGCCCTTGTAGCCATGGTGGTGCCATGGCAACAATGCAGAGGGGAAAAGGAAGAAGAAAAGGTGGGTGTGGGAGAGCAGGGAGATGCGGACAGGCGGGTCCGACGCGGCCACGTGGCGAAGGGCTAGCAGGGGTGTGCGCACGCGGGTGAGAAAATGCAGCGAGAGGGAGGCCGCGCTGGCTGGCTGGCGCACTGGTGTCGAGCGAGCTGGGCCGCGCTGGGAGGCCGAGGCCTAGGTAGGCTGCTGATGTCTTTCCCTTTTTCTTTAATTTTCTTCAAACAGAAAGCAAAGAGCAAAGCACAAGGTGGAAGGAGAGGTGTATGATGAATATAAAAATACCTTCATGACCCTGGATTAATATCCTATTTGATAAATTGGTTTGGACAATTTTAGAGGTAGAAAAATAAAACAAGTTTGAATTAAATTCAAACATGGAGCATTTTTTAACCTAACCAAAACAACAACAAATGAGCTGAAATTTGGGAGAGAGGTTTAGTCCATGGTGTTATAATATTGGGGAGAAAAATGAACATTTATGGAGGAGGGAAAAGATGGCACTTGCAAAAATGGAGGAAAGGGGAGGAAGGAGAAGTGATGGTGCAAGAGACACACATGGGCATGCAACAATACAACATGCATGACTATGACCATGCACATGGTCATAATGAGAACGCAAAGATTACAATTTACAAAAACATGACAAGGAACATGATGCATTACATGATGGCATAAGCAAAAATGACAATGATGCACAAATGCAATATGACAAGTGGTGAGTAATGCATAGCAATTAATAAAACAACACATAAAAACAAAAGAGGCCAAAATGATGGAGCCCAAATTGGAATAAGATCAAGTGGATATATTGCCCATAAAGGGAAGTTTTACATATGGGGTGTTACAAATCTCCTCCACTACAAAAAGATGTCATCACGAGATCTAGGACTGAAAGAACTCCTGATATTCGGAACGGAGGTGCTCCTCGCGCTCCCAAGTAGCTTCTCAGTCAGAATGGTGTGGCCACTTAACTTTCAGGAACTTGAACGACTTGTTGCGAGTTTTGCGCTCAGTTTCTTCAGGAATGTCAATGGGATGCTCATGATAAGACAAGTCCTATTGGAGATCAATCTCTTCGAAGTTGAAAGTGCGCTCGGGCATTTTGAAGCACTTGCAAAGTTGTGACACATGAAACTCATCATGCACATTTGAGAAGTTGGAAGGGAGCTCAAGTTGATAGGCAAGATCGCCTCTTTTGCCAATGATCTTGAAAGGACCCACATATCTTGGGGAAAGCTTCCCTTTGATACCAAAGCGTTGAGTTCCTTTCATTTGAGAGACTCGGAGATCGACATGGTCTCCAATCTCAAAAGGCAAGTCATGGTGCTGTCTATCATAGTAAATCTTCTGGCGCGATTGTGCGGCTTTGAGATTTTCACGGACGACTTTGCATATTTCTTCAGCTTCTGTGATCAAGTCATTGCCAAGAAGTTGGCGTTCACCAGTCTCAGACCAGTTGAGAGGAGTACGGCACTTTCTGCCATATTGGATTTCAAAAGGGGCCTTGCCTGAACTTGCTTGATAGCTGGTGTTGTAGGAGAACTCGGCATATGGGAGGCAATCTTCCCACTTCATACTGAAAGAGATGACACAAGATCTGAGCATGTCTTCGAAGATTTGATTGACTCTTTCAACTTGGCCACTTGTTTGAGGATGAAAGGCCGTGCTGAAATGAATCTTGGTGCCCATGGCCTTCTGGAAGGAGTACCAGCACTTGGAAGTGAAAATGCTTCCACGGGCTGAGGACAATTGAGGAATCCTGTGCAACGAGACAATTCTGGAGGTGTATAGCTCTGCCAACTGAGCTGCCATGATAGATTCTTTGACCGGAAGGAAATGAGCCACTTTTGTAAGCTTGTCAATGAGAACGAAGATAGCATCATTCCCTCACTTTGACTTGGGAAAGCCAGTGACAAAGTCCATCTCGATATGATCAAACTTCCATTCTAGAATAGCAAGAGGTTGGAGGAGACCTGCTGGTCACTGATGTTCTGCTTTCACCCTTCGATAGACATCACATTCATTCATGAATTGAGCAATCTCTCACTTCATTCGTGTCCACCAGAACAACTACTTGAGGTCATCGTACAACTTCAAACTGCCTGGATGGATGGAAACAAGAGAATTGTGTGCTTCGTTCATTATGACCTTCCTTAGATCACCCTTAGGAACCACTAGCCTGTCCTCGAAGAATAATGTGTCTTTGTCATCAATGCAATTGCACTTGTATTTGGGTAAGCCCTTGGCAACACCATGTTTCACCTTCTTCACCATGGTATCAAGGAGTTGTGCCTCACGAATGTAACAACCACGATCCGGCTATATCTCCCACATGTCGGGGCATGACATAGAGGCATAACCGCATGGTAGGCATGTCGCAAGAGCGGTAATCTTTACACATCCCATGTACTGAATAAGAAAGGGATAAAGAGTTGGCTTACAATCGCCACTTCACAGAATACATAAATATATCATACATCATCCAAGAATACAATCAAGGTCCGACTACAGAACCAAATAAAGAAAGACAACCCCAAATGCTAGATCCCTGATCGCCCCGACTGGGCTCCTCTACTGATCATCCGGAAAAGAAACATAGTAACAGCCTGAATCCTCGTCGAACTCCCACTTGAGTTCGATAGTGTCCCCTGCACTGGCATCATCGGCACCTGCATCTGTCTTGGAAGTATTTGTGAGTTACAGGGACTCAACAATCTCACACCCTCGCGATCAAGACTATTTAAGCTTAAAGGTAGGAAAAGGGTAGTGAGGTGGATCTGCAGCAAGCACTAGCATATATGGTGGCTAACTTACGCAAAAGAGAGCGAGAAGAGAAGCAAAGCACAGTCGAGAAGGTAACAAGTGATCAAGAAGTGATCCTAAAACTACTTAAGTTCAAGCATAAAACGAGACCGTGTTCTCTTCCCGGACTCCGCCGAAAAGAGACCATCACGGCTACACATGTGGTTGATTCGTTTTAATTAATTTATGTGTCAAGTTATCTACAACCAGACATAAACAAATTCCCATCTGCCCATAACCGTGGGCACGGCTTTCGAAAGTTCAAAACCCTGCAGGGGTGTCCCAACTTAGCCCATCACAATCCCCCATGATCAACGAAGGATATTCCTTCTCCCAGGAAGACCTGATCAGATTCGGAATCCCGGTTACAAGACATTTCGACAATGGTAAAACAAGACCAGCAAAGCCACTCGATGTGCCGACAAATCCCGATTGGAGTCGCACGTATCTCGTTCTCAGGGCACACCGGATGAGCACTCCGTACAACTAAAACCAAACCTCGAGTTTCCCCGAGGTGGCGCTGCAAAGGACTCTAGTTCAGACCAACATTCAGAGGAGCACTGGCCCCGGGGGCTTAAAATAAAGATGACCCTTGAATTTGCCGAACCCAAGGGATGGTATATGGTGATAGGTAGGCAAATGGTAAAACCAAGGTTGGGCCTTGCTGGAGGAGTTTTATTCAAGGCGAACTATCAAGGGGTTCCCATAACACCCAACCGCGTAAGGAACGCAACATCAAGGAACATAACACCGGTATGACGGAAAACTAGGGCGGCAAGAGTGGAACAAAACACCAGGCATAAGGCCGAGACTTCAACCCTTTACCAAGTATATAGATGCATCAAAGTAAATGAGATATAATAATTATCTCCCAACAATAACCATGTTCCAACAAGGAACAAACTCCATCTTCACCTGCAACTACCAACACTATAAGAGGGGCTGAGCAAAGCGGTAACATAGCCAAACAACGGTTTGCTAGGAAAGGTGGGTTAGAGGCTTGACATGGCAATATGGGAGGAATGATATAGCAAGTGGTAGGTACCGCAACATAGCAATAGAGCAAACAACTAGCAAGCAAAGATAGAAGTGATTTCAAGGGTATGGTCATCTTGCCTGCAAAGTTCTCAGAGTTGATGAAAGCTTGATCCTCATAAGCGTACTGAACGGGTTCCTCGATTACGTACTCGTCTCCCGGCTCTATCCAGAGCAAGAACACAAGCAAAGTACCAACAATCAATCACGATGCAATGCACAAGCAACATGATGCAAAACATGGCATGACATGCGGGATGTGATATGCAATGCATATGCGTGCTCTAGAAGGGAAAGATTGAACAAGGAATCAACTTGTCAAACCAAGTGTGACGCTGGAAAGATGAGTTGATTTCGGTCGAAAACAATATAAAGATCATCGGAATCGGATGCACGGTTTGCAAATGGCAAGCATAACAAGAATGGCACAATTTTGCGATTAACAGCACGATGCCATCTAGAATGCAACAAGAAACTAAGCTACTACACTCCAACATAGCAACAAAGCACATGGCAGTGATCTACTCAAGATGATTAACAAAAGATGAACACTGAGCTACGGCTAAATCACACAAAAGTAGGTTCATACAAGCATGGCAAAAGTGCAAAAGATATCAGCATCACAGACTTTGTGAAAATACTAACATGTCAGGAATAACATCAGGAAGCAATGTTTAGAGCAAGCTTACAACATGCTACATGAGCAGACCATAGAAAACAAAGGCATGGCATCATCTACTAAATGCATAGAACAAAAGTCCCTTACTGAACATGAGCGAAAAAGGCACAGAAGATAAGATGGCACCCATGTAAACATAGGAAGTTTTATAAATAGATTCAGACTTAGCAGAAAACTAAGCATGGCAAAAACAGAGTTATGAAGGCATCTTTCCGAGCTCGATTTACTCAACACAAGGCATTTCATGACAAGACAAGCATACCTACAGCAAGAATACATGTTCATGAAGCTCACCATGGCAAGATAAAGTGCATAGCATGCATGGATCAACTACAACAACCATGGCAAAATTGATTAACATGTAAACATGCTAGGGCACTCCATAATTGCAAACAGGGGCATGGATGGATAGAGCATAACCATATGTCCAAATCATCCTTAAGCAACTCAAAACAAGCATGGATCTCACTGTAGCATCTAGTTTACATGGCATAAAAATAACAGCAGAACAAGGACTTAGCATAATCCTAAGTCCCTGAAATTAGCAATATCACGAAGGCTACTTTCCATGCTTGTGCTAGTCACCGCAAAGATGCCAAAAATACATGGCATACACCCCTGTAAATATGGCATGACATAGACCAAAACACATGTAGATCTCATGTTCATATGAAGCACACAACAAATGTGACAAAAATGACAAATCCTCATAATCTGCTAAGTAACAGGAGCAAACATATTATAGCACTCTTGCATCAATGATTTGGGCATACATATGAACTCAAACAAGCATGTCACAATGGAACAAAATGAAGAGCACATCATGATGAACATTTTGATATATTATGCGCATGAAACGGAGCTACGGTGATGAAGTTATGATGCGTTGAACAGAGCAATAAAATATGAGGGGGAATGACTTAGGAAAAATAGACCTCCCAAATTCCCAGATCTAGGGTTTCGTCTTGCACGTATGTTGAGGCGAGGCCGGCTCGCCAGATTTCGTCCCGCGGTGGCAAGAGAGGTGAGATCCGGCGGGGGGAAGATCTGCTCCAGCCGGATCTGATAGGGGTCGAGGCGGAGGGAGGTGGTGCGCGGCGGCGGGGAGCTCCGGCGTCGAGCTCGAGCGGCGGAGGCGGCGAGTGCGGGTGGCGCGGGTGGTGGGGAGACGGGCCGGCGGCGCAGAAGGCAGCGGTGGACACGTGGCAGGCGGCGCAGAAGGCAGCGGTGGACACGTGGCAGGCGGCGCGATTTGTCCGGCCAGACCGGACGCGTCCGGCGGCGGAGACAGAGCGGGGCTAGGGTTTCGGGACCCGGATTTGGAGGAGGGGGTGCACGTATTTATACCTAGAACAAGGTAGGAGTGTCCAAATGAAGTGTAGTTTTCGACCACGTGATCGTGATCCAACGGCGGAGGACATGGGAGTGGTTTGGAAGGGTTATTGGGCCATTTTGGAGGGGTGTTGGGCTGCAACACACACGAGGCCTTTATGGTTCCCCGGTTAACCGTGGGAGTATCAAACGCACTCCAAATGACACAAAATTTGAGAGGCGGTCTACCGGTGGTGTACCAAGGCCGCTTGGCAAATCTCGGTCCATTCCGAGATTGTTTAACACCCATTCACGAAAAGAGACAAAGGGGGACACCAAAGGACATAGGAGTGTCGGATTGCAAAATGGACAACGGGGAAAATGCTCGGATGCATGAGACAAACACGTATGCAAATGAGATGCACATGATGACATGATATGAAATGCATGACATGAAAAAAATGCAAAACAAAGACAAAAACCCAACCACGAAGGGAATCTCATAACTTAAAGCCGGAAAAGGCAAAGTCAGAGTTACAAATATGGTAAGTTACATCCGGGGTGTTACAACAAATTTGGTCTTCAAAAGTTGGAGCGACTTGAAGGTTGGCAAGAAAACCTTGAGGAACAACTTGGAGGTTGAGCTTGCGGAATGCTTCACAAAGATCAGGATGAAATGGCTTGAGAATTAAGCTATTGCAATATGCCTTTCTGCCTTCCACATCTGCCATCACATTCACCTTGCCTAGAGTATATTCAATGCTTGGATTGTACTCTTTGATCATTTTGACCCAATGAGTTTGCCGCAGGATGAGGTTGGGTTGAGTGAAGATATATTCGAGGCTTTGTGATCGGTGAAAATGTCCACTCTCCTGCCCAAAAAGATATGCCTCTATGTGATCAATGCATGGAAAACTGCCGCCAACTCAAGATCGTGTGTGGGGCAGTTCTTCTCATTTGGCTTCAACTAACGAGAAGTGTAAGCTACAACTTTCATTCTTTCATCAGAACAACACCAGGACCTTGAAACAAAGCATCACAAAAAACTTGGTAGGGCTTGGACACATCAAGAGGACCTAGGACCGAAAATGTGACGAGTTTCTCTTTGAGAGTATTGAAGGAACGTCACACTCATGAGTCCAAGAGTACTTGACATTCTTCCGGAGGAGGTTGGAAAGAGGCTTTGCGATTTTTGAGAAGTTGTCGACAAATCTTCTACAATAACTTGCAAGCCCGAGGAAACTGTGAGGCTGCTTGACGTTCTAAGGAGGCTCCCAGTTCGCAATTGTAGAAACATTCTCTGGTTTAGAAGAAATGCCCTTGGTAAAGAACTTCATCAAGCCAAAAGTCACATTTGGAGAACTTTGTGTCGAATTGATACACTCTTAGTTTGTTGAGCACCAATCGCAAATGTTCAGCATGATCCATTTTATTCTTGGAGAATAGCAGGATATCATCGAGATACACCGAGACGAATTCATTGGTGTTGGGGTTGAAGATGAAGTCCATCATACGACAGAATGTTGGAGGGGCATTGGCAAGCCCAAAAGACATGATAGTATATTCATAAGAACCAAAGCTCGTTCTAAATGATGTCTTTGGGATATCTTCTTCACGAATGTGAATTTGGTGATACCCCATACGGAGGTCAAGCTTGGAAAACACCTTTGCACCTTTGAGCTGCTCGAATAACTCATTGATATTGGGAAGTGGATACTTATTCTTGATTGTCTTCTTATTCAATGGGCGGTAATCGATGTGAAGTCATTCTGTGCCATCCTTCTTCTGGACAAAGAGAACACCACAACCCCATGGAGATGAACTTGGTCTGATGAGACCCAGACGTTCTTGTTCATCGAGTTGTTTCTTCAATTTTTTCAGCTCTTCTGGCCCAAGCTTGTAAGGGAGCTTGCAAATTAGTTCTGTACTGGGCTCAAGACCAAGAACGAACTCGACTGGCCGCTGAGGGGGCATACCCGGAAGCTCTTCTGGAAAGACATCTTGATACTCACAAACAACTGGAATCTGAGAAATAGCCTTGATCTCGCCTTTCTTATTTAGAGAGAACAACTGAATGGTGTCATCACGAGCCCCAAAGATAATCATATCTTTAGACGGATGAGTCAGTTTAATCTCCTTGGCAGCACAATCAAGAAAAGCCTTGTGCTTAGAAAGCCAATCCATGCCGTGGATATATCAATATTGGAATTGCCGAGAACAATTGGAAAAGCCAGAAAAGAATAATCGTTCATCTTGACGGAGACATCCAGAATGATGTAGCGAGAATTCATTTGCAAGCCCGGTGAAACCACAGTTAAAGACCTAGGCAGCTCTTGGAACAAAAACTCATGCTTTGATGCAAAAGGTCTTGAGACGAAGCAATGCGATGCAATAGTATTGAATAATACTTCTGCAGGAATGTCATTAACTAAGAGATTACCCATGATCACTTCTGAAGAGTCCTCTTCTTGAGATGAATTCATCATGTTCACCTTTGCATACTTTGGGTTGTGCTTCACAACTTCATTGCTTGCTGACCTAACTAGTGGAGGAGGCGGAAGGCGCCTCTGGGTGCACTTGTTGGGGTAATGCCCTTTCAAACTACACTTGTGCCAAGTGACCTCTGAAGTGGACAAAAGGTGGTGGAGGAGGACCGCCTGTCCTTGTAGCCTAAGACTGAGACTTGTTCTAATAGCTTGCTTTGGGTGGGTGGGAAGATCCACGACCACCTTCATGCTTCTTCTGATAAGGCGGGCGAAATGGAGGAGGTGGAGGGAGCCAGAACTTCTGTTGCTTTCAGGCCACTTGAGAGGAAGAAGGCGAGTGGACTACATTCCTGAGTCTCTTCTTTGAAGCCTCACAATTGAGTTGGGATGCCTCTTACTTGAGAGCCATGTTATAGAACTGATCAAACTGAGTAGGCTCAACAAGAATAAGAGCTAGCTGAAGATCCTCTTTGAGGCCACCCCTAAAGTAATAGATCATGCTCTTTTCATCAAAAACATCTTGCCTTGCATAGCAAGCAAGATTCTGAAACTTTATTTTGTATTGATACACGGACATGCTTCCTTGCTTCAGATTTCGGAATTGCTCACGCATGTTCTCGACAACACTTGTTGGAATGTGATGAGCTAGAAAGTCCCGGCAGAAGTGAGTCCAAGTAATCACGCGACCCCCTCTAGAGTCTTTGAACTGCTGATACCAATCTACTGCTTCGTCCTTGAGCTGGAAAGAATCAAACTTGACGTAGCCCTCAGGCCTGACATTGCTGTATTCAAAATGCTTGTTGATGCCCACGAGCCAATCATCAGCGTCCATGGCCTCAACACAAGCGTTGAACATCTTTGGCTGATTTGGGAGGAACTAATTGAGTGTGGCAAGCTGAGGCAGATTGTTGAATTGCCCTTGACCTTGATTTCCTTGGTTGCCTTGGCCTTGGTTGCGCTCTTGTAAGAGTTGAAGAAGCATCTGAGTATTGGCGTTGTTTGCCGCCATCACAGCTTACCATGCCTCCAGAGGTGGAGGGTTCGACTGCTCTCCATTGTTATGGTCTGGGTTCAGATGCGTTGGGCGAGACATCCTGAAGAAGATGACATCCGTTAGAACCACCATAGAAATGATAGATAAGTTGAATAAAAGGCTAGATATTTGCAATGTAGTCTTCACAATTAACATCCAAACAGAGATTGAACGAATGCATTCCAAAGTTAATATGATACGACCATTTGAATGAGAAACAACTTTAAAGGATGTTGAAGAATAAAACAACAAGGTAACAACTGGAACAAATATATGGTAAAGATTCCCCAATCTCATACAAAATATTTGTCTGAAAGATAACTAATAGCTACTTGAATTCCCACCTATTAACTCCTGAAACTTTATGATTATGCAATTTGGTGTTGGGGATACATGGCAGCACAAATATCTCAAACAACTAACAAGCCCTATGCTCCAACTGTATCCATCCGTCAACACATAACCAAGAAACCTCCGAAAATCGTGCACCTTAGACCTTCGAAAAGCATCTGCTATGCTTGTTGTGGCAATACTCTCGAACTCCCTCCCTAGTACTAGGTGGCGTCGAGGTTATCTCACCACTAACACGCATAGAGGAGTTTTCGATGTCGGCAACCTATGGTATACCGAAACTGCAACCATACAAGTGTGACGACAACACCTCGGAGCTCAATTCCCCAGGACACTGCCACAACCCCTAAATGTCGGGAGGCACCAAGAACAATGTTCTCATCACAATAATATCGGAACGATCCCAAGATACTCGCGTGATCCTAAACAAATTGAGTGAAAAAGAGGAGAGTGAAGTCAAAACATCTACGTTGGGAGTCCTCACTAGAGTGACGAATGGGATAAGGAGTAAAAAGAATCCTAGTCCCTGATATATATATATACCTAAGACTCAAAATTGTTTTGCTTCTAGACTCAACAACGTCAGCAGTTCGATCAAGCAGGGGCTCCTAAGTTGGTATGGCTCTGATTACCAACTTGTAACGCCCAATATGGGACTATACTCCACACGTGTCGAGGCACGACTTGGGGCATAAGCGAATATTGGTATGGTCGCAGGAGTGCTTGTATCTTTGCGCATCACATGTACTGAATAGATAGAGTAGGAGCTTTGGCTTACAATCACCACAATGTCACACAAATAGCATCAAGATAATACAATCATTCAAGATGAACACAGAATCTGGCTACGGACGAAATCAAACGAATAAAAGACAACCGCCCAAGCTAAGTCCCGAACGACCCTACTGGGCTAAACTAGTGATCACTAGAAAGGAAACATAGTAACGACCAAGGTCTTTGTCGAACTCCCACTTGAGCTCAGTGGCATCACCTACATCAGTCTCAATGGCACCTGCAACTGTGTTTGTAGTAATCTGTGAGCCAAGGGGACTCAGCAATCTCAACACCCTCGGTAGCAAGACTATCAAAGCTTAAAGGTAAGGTATGTATATATTGTGGATTTGCAGCAAGCACTAAGCATTGTATGGTGGCTAACTTACGAATGTAAGAACAAGATGAGAAGCTACGCGAACGGGCTTAATCTAGTAATGATCAAGAAGTGATCCTGGACTACTTACAATCAAACATAACCCCACCATGTTCTCTTCCCGAACCTCGTTGAAAAGAGACCATCATGGTAACACACGTGGTTGGTGTGTTTTAATGAGATTAGCTTCAAGTTCACTACAACCGGATATTAAAAACTCCCATCTGCCACATAACCATGGGCACGGCTCTGGAAAGTTTAAACCCTGTAGGGGTGTCCCAACTTAGCCCATGATAAGCTCACGATCTGCGAAGAAAATCCTCCATCTCGGGACCCTTCGATCAGTCTCAGAATCCCGGTGCACAAGACATTTGGACAATGGTAAAACAAAACCAGCAAGACCTCCCGATGTGTCGACACCCTGATAGTAGCCACGAGTATCTTGTCTCACGCCACGATCGGGTTGTCCAAACTTCCGGTAGGCCAATCCAGAGTTTCCCCTGGCGGCCACCGGCGGTTGATAGGTTGGACCATCACTGATGAGGAGCACTGGTCTGGGTTGTTGATTAAGAATCCTCATGTTAATTACTCCCTAGCAAAATTTAGTTTTTTGTAGGCAAATGGTAAAGCCAAAGTTGGGCCTTGCTGGAAGAGTTTTATTCAAAGCGAACTGTCAAGGGGGGCCATGAACCCCCACTGTGTTAGGGACACAAAATTCAAGGAACATAACACTGGTATGACGGAAACTAAGGCGGCAAGAGTGGAACAAAACACCAAGCAAAAGGCCAAGCCTTCCACTCTTTACCAAGTATATAGATGAATTAATTAAATAAGAGGTATTGTGATATCCCAACATATCCATGTTCCAACATGGAACAACCTACACTGCACCTACAACTAGCAACGCTATAAGAGGGGTTGAGCAAAAGCGGTAATATAGCAAAAAACGGTTTGCTAGGAAGGTGGGTTAGAGGATTTCATTGAAACATGGGATGCTGTATAAAACAAGTGGTAGATAGCGCAACATAGAGATAGAATGAACAACTAGCAAGCAAAGATAGAAGTGATATTGGGGGTAATGGTCATCTTGCCTGAATTATCCTTAGAGGGAACAAAAGCTTGCTCATCGGAAATGTACTCGACAAGGTCCTCATACATGAACTTGTCTCCTGGCTCTACCCAAATCAAGAACACAAGCAACGAAACAACAATCAATCACGGTGCAATGCGCGAGCAACATGATGCAAGACATGGCATGGAATGCAAGATATGATGTGCAATGCATATGGGAACTCTAGAAGGAGAAAAGATGAACATGGCACTATCTTGGCACACCAAGCATGCCACTAGATAGATTGGGAGATTTCGGTTGAAATTGATATAAAGATCACGAGGAACGGATGCACACAACTCAAACGGTGAGCAAAACAATTACAATGCAAAGCTGAGATTAACAGCAACATGGCACTTGAGATGCAACATAAAAATATGCTACAATACTCCAGCATGATAAATAAAGGCATGGAAGTGAAGTACATGTAGATCACTACAAAATATGAACACTGAGCTACTGATAGAAACCACTAGAACATGCTCAAAGCATCATGGCAAGATTGCAAATGATAATAGATCCACAGACTTAATAAAACTCCCTCACTGAAGTTAACATGGAACATATTATAGCAAACAAGAGCATGAGATGCTAGTACTGAATGTACTTAATAAAACTCCCTCACTGAACTTATACTAAAACCTCATGGCAAAGATGCTAGCTCCATGCAAATAGAAGCAAGTGATATAAACTATTTCATACCTGGTCAAATAAACTAGCATGACAAAACAAAAATAAGTAGTCATGTATGCAAGCTTGTTTTACTCACTACAATGAATAATATGGCATGCAATTAATTCTAGCAGCAAGTAGGCATGATGAAGACCATGTTTACATACGAAGTTACCACATAGCATGATTGCAGTTTAATACAAAAAATGACAAAACAACGATGTAATGTAAAATGGCATGTCTGCAAACTTGCTCAAATGAAGAAATGGATGCCACAAATGGATTCGTTGGATTTTTCTAGTGTGAAATGATATATAACATGTATATGTTGCTGTAGATAAATGCCCACAAATGCTCTAAGTGAAAAATACTGCCCTAAATGGAAACCTCGGCATATGCCAAATCTGGCATATTCCGCAAATGGTAAAGAAACAGAAAGAGAAAAAAACAAAACAGGAAAGGAGGGAGCTGTGTGCGTGCCTATATGACAGTGGGCCTAGGAGGGTGTGCCTGGGACTCGAACCCAAGTCTCCCTGGTGCTGGGCATGAGCAGCAACCAGTCGGGCTACGTGCATGCTCGTGGCAATGAGGGCATCCTGCCTCTTTTGAACTAGCCCAAGACGGAGATGGCTTCCAGTTTTCATGCCAGAGAGGAAAAGCGACGATGCCGGCGAGCTACGACGACGACTGGCGGGGCATCGGAGCTCTTGCGGGCGCTCGGGATTGACAAGGGGCGTGTGTGTGGTCACTCCCGTGCAACAGAGAGTTGGGGCACTCGAGCACGAGCATGACTCGGCTCAGGCCATGGCATCCACGACGAGCATTTAAGCGAGCACGGCGACACGAGGTAAAGCCGAGCGCACGGGGAGCGGTCGGGGTGTGGCGGTGCGAGGCGAGCGTGTGCGTGCAACAGAGGGTTGGCTGCCGATCTGCTAGAGGCCTCGGGTGTGGTAGATCAGCAAGAACGCTAAGGCTTTCAGACATTGCTGGAGCAGTGAAAGCACGATGCGAACCCGACCCTAGCGACGTCTACGCCGACTGATATGCTGCAGGAGAAGAGAGAGGGGGAGCAAGTATACATAACTCAAGCTAGGACATGATGGGGTCGACGGAGATGAGCCGAAGACAACAAAAGGGAGCTCTGAACCCGACGCGATTCCTGTCCGAGGAAGAAGGCGGCAGAGGAGGACGCTAGGAGCGGGACATGGTGATCCCTCGGCGAAGTAGTGGAAGAAGCGGTGAAGGGGACGTCGAGGAGGCGTCCTAAAGCGCATGGTCAACGTAGGGGACCTCGCGACACATGTTACACCGGCGACGAGCACGAGCTCGTCTCGACCATGGCGGATCGGGGAAGCAGGGGCGCGTGGGCAATTACCTACATCGGCGGTGGTGTGGAGAGGGGAAGGGAAAACCCTAGAGGCACTGGGGGTTGGCTTTATTGTGGCGCGGGGGCCCTGGCTGCCCTTTGTGGCCATGGTGGCGCCATGGCAACGAAGCAGAGGGGAAAAGAAAGAAGAAAAGGTGGGTGCGGGAGAGCAGGGAGACGCTGACAGGCGGGTCCGAAGCGGCCACGGGGCTAGGGGCTAGCAGGGGGTGTGTGCGTGCGCGGGTGAGAAAAGGCAGCGATAGGGAGGCCAAGCGGGCAGGCTGGCTACTGGTTCCGGACTAGCTGGGCCGCGCTGGCAGGCTGAGGCCCAGGTAGGCTGCTGCTGCCTTTCCCTTTTTCTTTAATTTTCGTCAAACAGAAAATACGAAGAGAAAAGCACAGGGTGGAAGGAGAGGTGTATGAGGAATATAAAAATACCCTTATGACCCTGGATTAATACCCTATTTGATAAAATTAGTTTGGGCAATTTTAGAGGTAGAAAAATAAAATAAGTTTGAATTAAATTCAAACTTGGAGCATTTTTGAACCTAACCAAAACAACTCCAAATGAGCTGAAATTTGGCAGAGAGGTTTAGGCCATGGTGTTAGAATATTGGGGAGAAAATGAGCATTACTGGAGGAGGGAAAAGATGGCACTTGCAAAAATGGAGGAAAGGGGAGGAAGGAGATGTGATGGTGCAAGAGACACACATGGGCATGCAACAATACAACATGCATGACTATGACAATGCACATGGTGATAATGAGAACACAAAGATGGCAATGCACAACAACATGGCAAGGAACATGATGCATCACATGATGGCATAAGCAAAAATGACAATGATGCACAAATGTAATATGACAAGTGGTGAGTAATGCATATCAATGAATAAAAAAAACACATAAAAACAAAAGAGGCAAAAATGATGGAGCCCAAATGGAATTGGAATAATATCAAGTGGATATATTGGCCAAAAAGGGAAGCTTTACATATGGGGTGTTACATTGTGGCCCTTCCGTGGCTCTTCTAGACTCCTCCTGAAGCTTCCTAGGTGTCTTTTGGTCCAAGACAAAGTTTCAAAAAGTTTCATTTCATTTGGACTCCATTTGGTATTGATTTTCTATAGAAGACAAAAACAAGGAAAAACAACAACTGGCACTTCACACTATGTTAATAGGTTAGTCCCAAAAATTGATATAAAATAGCCTAAAAATGCATATAAATCATCCAGGATGGATAATATAATAGCATGGAACAGTAAAAAATTATAGATGCGTTGGAAATGTATCAAGCATCCCAAGGCTTAATTCCTGCTCGCACTCTAGTATGTAAATGATAAAAATAGAATTTTTGATGTGGAATGCTACGTAACATGTTTATCATGTAATATTTCTTTATGTGGTATGAATATTCAGATTATAATATTCAAAACAAAAGTTTAATATTGACATAAAAACAATAATACTTCAAGCATACTAAAAATCAATCATGTCTTCTCAAATATCATGGCTAAAGAAAGTTATATCTACAAAATCATATAATCTTGTCATGCTCTATCTTCATCACACAAAGTATTTATCATGCACAACCCCGATGACAAGCCAAGAAATTGGTTCATACTTTTAACGTTCTAAGCTTTTTCGACTTCAATGCAATACATGAGCGTGAGCCATGGATATAGTACTATAGGTGGAATAGAATATGATGGTGGAGGTTGTGTGGAGAAGACAAAAAAAGAGAAATTCTCACATCAACGAGTCTAATCAATGGTCTATGGAGATACCCATCAATTTATGTCAATGCAAGGAGTAGGGATTGCCATGCAACGGATGCACTAGAGCAGTAAGTTTATGAAAGCTCAAAAAGAAATCTAAGTGGATGTGCATCGAACTTCCTTGCTCATGAAGACCTAGGGCATTTTAAGGAAGCCCATCAATGGAATAAACAAGACAAGTTCTATAATAAAAAATTCCCACTAGTAATATATGAAAGTGACAAAATAGGAGACTCTCTATCATGAAGAAGATGTGCTTCCTTGAAGTTAATGTGTGGAAAAGGATAGTAACATTGTCCATTCCCTCTTTTTCTCTCTTTTTTTATTTTTTTTATTTTTTCTTTCCTTTTTCTTTCCTTTTTCTTTTTGGGCTCTTTGGCCTCTTTTTTTATTTTGGGCTCTTTTTATTTTTTTAAGTCCGGAGTCTCACCCGACTTGTGGGGGAATCATAGTCTCCATCATCCTTTCCTCACATGGAACAATGCTCTAATAATGATGATCATCACACTTTCATTTACTTGCAACTAAAGAATTACAACTCGATACTAGAGCAAACATATGACTCTATATGAATGCCTCAAGCATGATCATGCAATAAATATGAAAAGGATTGTATGTGTCATAATAAAATGGAACGGTGGAAGTTTCACGGTAATATATCTCGTAATGGCTATGGAAATGCCATAATAGGTAGGTATGGTTGCTATTTTGAGGAAGATATAAGGTGGCTTATGTGTGAAAGAGGGTATTATATCACGTGATTTGCATGCACTGGCAAAGTTTGTACCAACTCTCAAGGTGAGAAAGGGCAATGCACGGTACCGAAGAGGCTAGCAAGGGTGGAAGGGTCAGAATGCGTATAATCCATGGACTCAACATTAGTCATAAAAAATCACATACTTATTGCAAAAGTTTATTATCCCTCAAAACAAAGTACTAATATGCATGCTCCTAGGAGGATAGATTTATAGGAAAAGACCATCGATCGTCCCCGACCGCCACTCATAAGGAAGACAATAAAAAATTAATCATGCTCCAACTTCATTGTATAATGAGAGACCATACGTGCATGCTTCGGGAATCACAAACCTTAACACAAATATTCTTACTAATCCACAATTAATCACTATCATGACTCTAATATTCCCATCTTTATATGTCAAAACAAATGGAAGGAATCAAACTTCTCATGTATTCAATGATCTTCATGAAAGTTTTTATTATGTCCCTCTTGAATACCTTATCATATTAGGACTAAATTCATAACCCAAGAAAATTGCAATACTATTTATAAGACTCTCAAAATAATTTATGTGAAGCATCAGAGTTTGTTAATTTCTTCAAAATAAAACCACTGCCGTTCTCTAAAAAGATATAGGCGAAGGACTAGAGCAACTGCCTAGCTCATAAAATATAAGTGAAGCACATAGACTATTCTAATAAATTCACGGTTAATGTGTGTCCCTCTCAAAGTGTACAGTAAGGATGATTCTGGCAAGCTAAAAAGCAAAGAATCATATAATACAAGATGCTCCAAGCAAAACACATATCATGTGGGGAATAAAAATATAGGCTCATGTAAATTACTGATGGATCATAGACAAAAGAGGGGTTGCCATTCGAGGCATCCCCATGATTAAAAGCTTGGTTCTCCTTGAATATTACCTTGGGGTGCCTTGGGCATCCCCAAGCTTAGGCTCTTGCCACTACCTATTCCATAGTCGATTGAAACTTCACCCAAAACATGAAATCTTCACAACAGAAAACTCAAGAGAAAACTCGTGATATCCGTTAGTGAAACAAAGCAAAGAACCACTTTTATATACTGTTGTAAACTCATTCCAAATTTATATTTGTGTTATATCTACTGTATTAAAATTTCTCCATGGCTCATAGACCCGATACTACACATAGATTCATCAAAATAAGCAAACAATACAATGATAACAGAATTGTCAAAAACATAACAGTTTGTAGTAATATGGACTTTAGCCAAACTTCTGTAACTCCATAAATTATGAAAAATTAGGACAACATGGAAAATTTTCATAGAAAACTTGAGTAAGAAAATCAGATCAATAACATGTTTCTATGAATTTACTAAATTCCAGAACTCAGCCCAAACTTTTAGTGTTGTCATAGAATCAAATCAACAATCTTCGAAATCATCCCAAAGGTCTTGGCCCAAAAACTAACTAAGACACTAAAACACAGTCATAAAAGAACCTTAATTGCCTATTTATTGAAAAACCAAAGCAAAAGCATAGAAAAAAATTGGGTTGCGTCTGAACAAGCATTATTGTTTATAGCCATTAAGCTAGGCTTTGAGATTTCGATGATGCTCACAAGTAGGATAATAATTGAAACACAAAGAGAGCATCATAAAACATGTGACAAACAAGTTTAAGTCTAACATGCTTCCTATACATAGGAATTTTATAATCACACAAATTATCAAGGGAAGCAAAAACTAGCATATGCAAGGAAGAAGAATAAAACATTGACAATCTCAACATAACGAGAGGTAATTTAGTAACAATATAGCTATCACATAGTAATTACAACCATATTTCCCTCTCTCATAATAATTATTTGAGGGATCATATTCAAATTTAACAAGATAGATATCACATAACATATTCTCTACATGATCCATATGCATGAAAAGTTGACACTCTTCCAAAATAGTGGGATTATCATAAAATAAAGTCATGACCTCTCCAAGCCCAATTTTATCAAAAATTTCATAAGATTGATCATTCTCCAAAGTATTGGGATCATTATTACCTAAAGTTGGAACTCTTCCAAACCCACTTTCAATATTAAAGCAAGAATATTCATCATGAGTCTTAAATAAAGTTTTGAGATCATAAGAAGAATCATCCCAATCATGATTACTGCACTAAGTAGTGGACATATCAAAATTAGCATCCCCAAGCTTGGGGTTTGGCATATTATTAGCACAATTGACATTAATAAAATTTATAATAACATCATTGCAATCGTGCTTTTCGTTCAAGGAGCTATCAAGTGTGGATGGAATAGCAATAATTTCATGTTTAACATAGGGAACTATAGCAAGTTCATCATCATAAGGATAGCAAGTTCTTTTGTTCCAATCAAATCAAGAAAATAATAATTATCTATAGATTCATGCATATCGTTATTTTCTCTCAAAGGAGGGGACATTCTCTCAACAAATTCTTTAACATAGGCATCAGAAGCATAGTTTTGATAGCAATCACTACTGTAGGATGCTGCTAACGCGGCACTACAATTAGAGACCCTTCGAGAAACTGTGTGTGATGCCATAATTGCAAAAAGTGGTGTATGATAACCATCAGAAATCTATAAAACATTTGCGATGGAGGACGCATCAAACACGGTTCAGATTTTAGTTGCATGTTCGATGAAGGGCATATGGTTTAGTTCAATTAACTATTTGTGGTGAGGAGGAACAAAATAAACGGGTAGCCAGATGAAGGCATGTGCAATACACAACATACGGTTCACTCGGATGGACTGTTTGTGATTAGGCAACACAAAAGAAACAGGCAGCCAGATCAAGGTGTGTGCGATATACAACATATGGTTCACTCGGATGAACTGTTTGTGATTAGGCAACACAAAAGAAACGGTCAGCCAGATCAAGGTGTGTGCAATATACGACATGTGGTTCACTCGGATGAACTGTTTGCATTGACACAAGCGAAAAGAAACAGTTCAACTTAACAAGACATGTGTGTTGTGCAATGGGATTGCATGCGGTTCACTCGGACCTTGTCGTGAGTGTGTGACCTCCCTGGCAACCGCTCGCTCCCCAGGCGCCTCTTCGTGTACCGTGGCAACCGTCCACCGACTCTTCGCCTTTCCCTCTCTATTTGGAACTGTTGTCGCACACTAGCTCTTCCTCCCTCCTCCATTTGCCTTCACCCTTCCTTCTGCCACTGTTTGATCGTCTTCTCCATGGAGGGAATAACCCAGAAACGACCCCGTTATTCTTGACCCAATCTGAATGATCACGCGGTGGAGGAACTCATTTATCAGTGCGACGTCATCACATCGGCTAGCATGGAAGGGTCGTTCAAGACCATTCTTGAGTCAACTAATAACATCATTACAAGGAACCCAAGGGTCCAGGAGCAGTTTGATCTCCCCTATCTTCTTCGTTGTGACCCTTCTGACTGGTGCGGGGATGAGGGAAGCCTCGCCTTGTGTAAGTTGATGCCGCTTGATAATGATACGTATGATGTTAAGATGCCATCACTTGAGGGGAAGGCTTGGGCAGGCGCAAATGGAGATTGGGTTGTTTATATTGGGTACAACGGCGAGTGGGAACTTGTGAATGTGTACACTCATCACCGGGTTCCACTTTGAAAAATCTCAGACGACTGCCCAGAGGTTGAGAACACCTGTATTCTACATGAGTTCAAATACGATCATGCTGACTGTCGTCTACGGAAGATAGCAAGTTGTCGAGTTCCCAACCGCTCTTGGGGTTATAGGAATGCTTATGTTGTCGCTATCTTCGACAAGCTTGTTGCTATCCATCATGGTACGACTCGATGGATATTGCTCAAAAATTAGTTTCTATACATGGATGAGTACTTTGATGCAATTGAATACGAGGGTCTTGTGTTTTCTGCCACCACTCGTGGCACTATTTTTGCATGGAATCCTCATGATTTCAGTACATTTGTCTTCCACCATAATTATAATTGTTTCATCCACACGCAATCGGGTTAGCTAGTTTCCCTTTACTAATTAACCTTCTTGTGTTTCCAAGGTCCTGTGAACATTCCACCAGCTATACTTGAAAATTTTATTCATGAGCATGAGGACGAGCAGGACCCATTTATTCAGTGGCGCCTGGCAACTTATTCTGATGGATCACCTGTTCTTGTCTGTATACGGTGCACTACTCATGTTACTAAGGAAGCAGGTGTTGTCTCGTCTGGTCGCACTCTACGGACCTATTCCAACACGGGTTGCAGGGTATTCGGGATGGATACTGGTATACTAGTGCCAACTCCTTCTCCCTGGTTCAGTATTGAAAATCTTGGAGGAAACTCGCTCTTCCTTGGACAAAACTATCCAATGATGGTGGAAGGCGATCCAGCTACTGTTGACACAACGTTACTACTATTTATGATAAGCAACTGTATCTATACCTTGGACATTACTATGCTTCCCTACCATCCCAATATGGGTATTGAAATAGGCCGCTTCAGCCTGGATGATCAGTACTGCGTTGGTCTCGAGATTGACAGTAGCTGGCCCTTCCCAGAGAATCAATTCTAGTTCAAAGCAAGCGTTTCCAATGCCGATGAGTGGTTGAGCTGAAGTTCATTTCATTGCTTTGTTTTTTGTTGTGTCAGAAAAACTTTACTGGAATGTTTTGTTGGAACTGATCTATAATCCAACGTGTATCCTCGTTCTCGTTGTGGGTTGATGACTTGTTGTATGTAATCATTGGTACATTTGCATCTGGGTCCATGAAGTCATGCCTGCTAGTTGTGTCCGTATGAACAGTGCTAGTGATTTTAGTTGCAAAAATTAGATAGTGCTAGTGATTTGTAGCTGCATATTTTGACAAATCGCAGTGTTACAAGGTTAACAAATGGCAATGTTACTAGAAAAAAGGTCAATCTTTCCATTTTGAGAAATGGCAACATACCCAAAATGACAGATATGCAAATCTTACCCAATTGTTTGTACGTGGTTGCACATGGGTCATGCAAAACAACCGTTTGCGTTGAAGGGATGTAGAAATCCTGCTCGACACATTTTCCCTTGGCTTCCAAGGGAAGCTGTCTGGTTGCATACGGGTGTTCTAACTAAAACGTTTGTGATCAGTGTTTTATATTTAAAAACTGTTGACGTTTTTTTGAAAAGAAAATCATTTGATAAGTCTGTACATTAAGAGAGAAAAATGCAAGTTCATTCAGACCATATATTTCATTCAGTCACACTACGAATTTATATTCATATGATCAAGAATCCGAGATACAGTATTAAAGCCCAAAAAACTATTTCCGGTGGCGGCGGAGGCAGCGTGCCACGCCGTCATTGTCGTTGTCATCCTCCGGGACTCTGTTGTTGAAGTCTTCAAGGTAGGACAAAATGTTCTTCATTTGAAAATCAAACAACATGTCATCACGCGATCGATGGGCGAGGAGTGGGAGGACAGCAACTGGCGCCGCTGAGAGGTAGCAGTCGATGGCAGCGTCCCACGCCGCCGAGGGGGTGTGCACACGGGCACGGGCGAGGCAGGTGCAGGCAAACGCACTGGGACCAGCGCCGCGGTGGGTGGAGGGGCGCGCACGGGCGCGGCGGGTGCAGCCAAACGCACGGGGGCTGGTGCCATGGTGGCTGGAGGGGGGTGCACGGGCATGGGCACTGGCGCTGGCATGTACACGAGCTCGCACGGGTCCACGGAGACCTCGCTGACACCTGCGGCTTCCAGCTCTGCCATAGTGATCGGCGACCAGCCTGTCAATGCTACGGGGATGGTCGCTGGCACGGGCGCGGGGATGGGAGCTGGGACGGGAGCGGGGGCAGCAACCGCCGCGGCCAGCTCATTTTGGGCCATGTCCATGAGGCCCCATTCCTCCTTATTTTGTATCTCCTCCGGCTCAGAGTCGACTTCACCAAACTTGAAGACTAGTGGCAGATTATCATCCTACGCTATGGCGGTGGAGGTCTGCAGGGGGAGGGGAATGGGAGGCGAAAAGTAAGGCCGCCTGTATTAAACTGCGGCTCAGGCGCCATTAATGGAGAGGAAGGCGGGCGGCCATGGAAATCAAAGAGCTCGCTTCCCAATGAGCCTGCACAGCCTACAGCTCGCACGCTTCCTAGTGAGCCTGCGCACTGGAGGACAGCTTGCCTGCCTCTCGGTCAGCTTGCACACCGGACTGCGCTCACACGCCTCCCGTTTAGTCAAGGTCAAGCAACTGTCCGCACGGCCCCTCCTACAGCCATTGAAACCAAGACATGTGGCGTCACATGAATGGTTAATAGAACGCACACGGTTTGAATTATACAAATGTTTGAGATATTAATGTGGCAGCTATTTTTTCAAAATGCCTTTGTTGGCTGTCATTATTCAAGTGCGCCTTCTCTCAAAATGGACACGAAAAATACCACATCATGTCGGGTGCCATTCCATTATAGCATGCCAAGTTCCATGAATTTCAGACGAGTTTCGGATTTACTAGAATTTAAAAACCAGACATCTCAATGTTTTATCGGCATTCAACGGTGCCCTGTTCTTTGTAATTCATTCACATTTCTTGCATGGGACCTAATCATGCACCCAACGACACAGATTTGACTTCTCAACCAATTTATATGCACTGGAGCATGTGCATGTAGTTCAAATTTGAATTATGCACATAAATGCATTGAAAACTCAGCTAATGCATAAAAATGTCTAAAAGAACCCCGAAAAATTTCAAAAATTGACACAACACTCCTGTTGTTCTATGTTGACACGGGAAATTTTTTGGAAGCAATAAGAGGCAGTGGATATCATTTCGTCCCCAAAGGTGGGACGTTCCCTACCGAAACCATGATGCTTGTTGTGAGAAGCTCTGGTTTGTGAGAAACATATACCCAAACCTGCACCAAACCGGACAAATTTTTTACAACAACATCTTGACGTCGCTCCATGAAAGCATGCCAAGTTTTATGAATTTCAGACGAGTTTTGGATTTACTAGAATTTAAAAACAAGGCATTTCAATGTTTTGCCGGCAATCAATAGTGCCCTGGTGTTTGAATTTCATTCCCATCTCTTGCATAGGACCTAGAAATTCACCCAAGGTCACACATGTGATTTTTCAACCAACCTTAGTGCATTGGAGCATGTGCTTGTAGTTCAAATTTGAATTATGCACATAAAATGCCTAGAAAACCCAGTTATGCATAAAAAAGGCCAAATGAACCCCGAAAAATTCCAAGATTGAACACAACTCTCCTGTTGTTCTATGTTGACACTAGAAATTTTTTGAAAGCAATAAGAGGCAATGGATATCGTTTTGTCCCCAAAGGTGATACGTTCCCTACCAAAACCATCCTGCTTATTGTGAGAAGCTCTGGTTTGTGAGAACCTTATACCCGAACCTGCCCCAAATGGGACAAAATTTTCACCACGGCATGTTGATGCCGCTCCATGATACCATACCAAGTTTCATGAATTTCATACGAGTTTCAGATTTACTAGAATTTAAAAACCAGCATCTCAACGTTTTTCTGGCAATCAATTGTGCCCTGGTGTTTGAATTTCATTCCCATCTCTTACATGGGACCTAGAAATTCACCCAATTACACACATGTGATTTTTCAACCAACCTTAGTGCATTGGAGCATGTGCTTGTAGTTCAAATTTCAATTATGCACATAAAATGCCTAGAAAACCCAGTTAATGTATTAAAAAAGGCCAAAGGAAACCTGAAAAATTTCAAGATTGAACAGAACACCCCTGTTGTTCTATGTTGACACTAGAAATTTTTTGAAAGCAATAAGAGGCAACGGATATTGTCTCGTCACCAAAGGGGGTATGTTCCCTATCAAAACCATCATGCTTGTTGTGAGAAGCATACACCTGAACCTTCCCCAAATGGGACAAAATTTTCACCATGGCATGTTGATGCCACTCCATGATATCATGCCAAGTTTCATGAATTTCAGACGAGTTTTGGATTTACTAGAATTTAAAAACCAGGCATCTCAATGTTTTTCCGACAATCAATAGTGCCCTGGTGTTTGAATTTCATTCCCATCTCTTGCATGGGACCTTGAAATTCACCCAAGGACATACATGTGATTTTTCAACCAACTTTGGTGCATTGGAGCATGTGCTTGTAGTTTAATTTGAGTTATGCACATAAAATGCCTAGAAAACCCAGTTAATGTATAAAAAAAGGCCAAACGAACCCTTAAAAATTTCAAGATTGAACAGAACACCCCTGTTGTTCTATGTTGACACTAGAAATTTATTGAAAGCAATAAGAGGCAATGGATATCGTCTCGTCACCAAAGGGGGTATGTTCCCTACCAAAACCATCATGCTTATTGTGAGAAGCTCTGGTTTGTGAGAATCTTACACCCGAACCTTCCCCACATGGGACAAAATTTTCACCACGGCATGTTGATGCCACTCCATGATATCATGCCAAGTTTCATGAATTTCATATGAGTTTCGGATTTACTAGAATTTAAAAACCAACATCTCAATGTTTTTCCAGCAATCAATTGTGCCCTGGTGTTTGAATTTCATTCCCATCTCTTACATGGGACCTAGAAATTCACCCAATGACACACATATGATTTTTCAACCAATCTTAGTGCATTGGAGCATGTG
The DNA here is from genome assembly GCF_018294505.1 of Triticum aestivum. Classification (NCBI taxonomy): domain Eukaryota; kingdom Viridiplantae; phylum Streptophyta; class Magnoliopsida; order Poales; family Poaceae; genus Triticum; species Triticum aestivum. The sequence goes on from NC_057803.1 coordinate 366,016,734, forward strand.
CTTGTAGTTCAAATTTGAATTATGCACATAAAATGCTTAGAAAACCCAGTTAATGCATAAAAAAGGCCAAACGAACCCCGAAAAATTCCAAGATTGAACAAAACACTCCTGTTGTTCTATGTTGACACTAGAAAAAATTTGAAAGAAATAAGAGGTAACGGATATCGTCCCATCCCGAAAGCTGGTACGTTCCCTATCGAAACCATCATGCTTGTTGTGAGAAGCTCTAGTTTGTGAGAAGCTTATACCCGAACCTGCTCCAAATGGGACAAAATTTTCACCACAGCAAGTTGATGCCGCTCCATGATAGCATGCCAAGTTTCATGCATTTTATACGAGTTTTGCATTTACTAGAATTTAAAAACCAGGCATCTCAATGTTTTTCCGGCAATCAATAGTGCCCTGGTGTTTGAATTTCATTCCCATCTCTTGCATGGGACCTAGAAATTCACCCAAGGACACACATGTGATTTTTCAACTAACTTTGGTGCATTGGAGCATGTGCTTGTAGTTCAAATTTGAATTGTGCACATAAAATGCCTAGAAAACCATGTTAATGTATAAAAAAAGATCAAACGAACCCTAAAAAATTTCAAGATTGAACAGAACACCCCTGTTGTTCTATGTTGACACTAGAATTTTTTTGAAAGAAATAAGAGGCAACGGATATCGTCTTGTCACCAAAGGGGGTATGTTCCCTATCAAAACCATCATCCTTGTTGTGAGAAGCTTACACCCGAACCTTCCCCAAATGGGACAAAATTTTCACCACGGCATGTTGATACCACTGCATGATATCATGCCAAGTTTCATGAATTTCAGACGAGTTTTGGATTTACTAGAATTTAAAAACCAGGCATCTCAATGTTCTGCCGGCAATCAACAATGCCATGTTGCCTAAATTTCATTCCCATCTCTTGCATGGGACCTAGAAATTCACCCAAGGACACACATGTGTTTTTTCAACCAACGTTGGTGCATTGGAGCATGTGCTTGTAGTTCAAATTTGAATTCTGCACATAAAATGCCTAGAAAACCAGTTAATGTATAAAAAAGGCCAAACGAACCCCGAAAAATTCATTTCCATATCTTCCATGGGACCTAAGCATGCACTGAAGGACACAGATTTGATTTTTCAACCAATTTGTATGCACTGGAGCATGTGCATGTAATTTAATTTTGAATTGTGCACTTGAAATGGCTAGAAAACCAGTTTAATGTATGAAATGTCCAAACGAACCCTGAATAGTTCCAATTCTTTTATGACACACGTACAGTTGCATGTTCACTATAGATAAAAGGTCTAGCAATTCAAACACCATCCATTGCCGTTGTGACCCCATTTTGTAATTCAAATCAAATAGACCCCACACAGTTTGTTCTCACCAACCGTGTGAGATGTAGTACAAAATATCTTGGAGCACCATCAGTGTGTAGTACGCCTATGGCTTACGCAAGAACGTGCGTCGGCTATAGTCCATAGCCGTTGTGTCAAGCACACTAGCTCGCTCCCCCAAAACTCCCGCCTCTGCATCCCTCTCTGCTTTAGTCCCTTGATTCAGATTTTTAGTACCCCCATCATTTTACTCCCACCTCTGCATCCCTCGCAATCTCAAAAATATCTGCTCGCCCTTGATCCAAATTTTGAGTAGCCCCGCCTTGTTACTCCCGCCTAGTAAAAATTTCAGTTGCCGCAGTATTTCCTCAAACGCAACCTCTGCTCACACAGACACACACAACCCTCGAAACCATTGGTAGGTCGCCGCCATCGCCGGTGCCTCCATCCTCAACCTCTGCCTGTGTGCCGGGGAGCTCAAGTAGGCAATGGCTAAAAAGAGGTTTATCGCAGCCTTTTCGCCCGACGCCGGCGAGGTGGCCGCTGAGGTGTCCCCATCGTCCTCCATGGGCCCGATCCGCCGTTGTCAGTCCCTCGATCTGCCTGCCGCCGCGCCCCTACGCCGGTTTGAGGACTTCCCCATGCTCTCCTGCACCCGGCAACCAACAAAGTCCTACCTCGGTGTCCGGTAGCGGCGGTGGGGGAAGTGGTCGCCGAGATTATAGATCGAGAGACCCGCACCCGCCGGTGGCTCGGTAGCTTCCACACGGCTGACCTCGCGGCCATGCAGTACGACCGCTAGTAGGTCCGCTACCATGGCATGACGGCTAGGCTCAATTTCCCCTTCCGCACACGTCCGGTCCACCTTGTTCCACCGGAGCCATGGGTGGTGAGCTCGGCTATGGTGCCGGAGGACCGCAAGGCATGGGAGTGTCTTGAGGCCGAGGCCGTCGACGAGGCCTACATGCAAGAGCTCCACTGGCAGCACCCAGAGCTCGTGGAGGCGGAGCGGGCGATCTTTGCCGGCGCAGAGGGTGGCGAGGTTATCATGCTCTCATCCGATGATGAGGTCAAAGGCGGCGAGGACGGCGGCACGGAGGGCGGTGAGGTTATCGTGCTCTCATCTGATGATGAGGTCCAAGGCGGCAGCGACGGCGGCACGGAGGGCGTCGAGGTGGGACCCGAGTACAAGGAGATCGACATCGACGAGTGGAGGAGTGCCTTCCCAACGACCTCGATGATAGTACTTGCCCGGACCTCAACGCAGTAATACTTTCTGGATTTTAAATAAATTAGAAATGATTTATTTAATTCAGAAAATGTCCAAAACTTCCAAAAATCATAGAAATTCAACCGTAACTCCAAATGAAATAATTTATATATGAAAAATTATCAGAAAAATTCAAGGAATCTGTTTATGGCATTTTCATGCATGTTTGAACAATATTTGTCCTCTGTTTTGGACAAAACAAATAAATGGCATTTAACTAATCATATATGGAGTTTGAATTTGAATCTTGTATTCAAACCAACTTCATTTAATTGTGTTGCTAGTTGCATTAGCTCAATCAACAACATATTGCCATGTCATTATCATGCATCATGCTATGCATTGCATTGATTGTGTTCCTTCTCTGTTGCCGTTGGTTGTCCCCTCTCGGTAGACGTTGTTCCGACGCTGTGATCGTTGACACTGATGAAGACACAACGATATCTTCAAAAGTGCCAGGCAAGCAAAACCCCCTTGTTCATTCCGATACAATCCCACTCTCTCGCTCCTGCTCTCTTTTACTGCATTAGGACAACAATGATTCATCTGTTACTTGTTGCGGTAGTTGAACCCCTTATCCTCTGCATGACCTGTCATTGCCACAGTAAATAGATGAAACCCACTAGCATGAGTAGGAGTTGTTTGAGCCCTGATGTGCTTACTCATTCATGCTTGTTTGTCATGCCTGCTATTGCATAGAGTTGTGTCAGGTCTGATTCATCGGGAATGAATCAGAGGTGTGTGAACATGTCCTACTGTGTGTGAGCTAAGTGTGTGAACACGTTTTGGTAAAGGTAGCGGTGAGAGGCCATGTAGGAGTACATGGTGGGTTGTCTCATTGAAACCGTCCTCAGGAACTGAGTTCTGTGTCTGTGATCCATGAACAGCTACTACCACTCATTGGGATCCTTAATTGACCCTCTCGGCTTCTTAATCACCCTAGTAGTCTGTCCAGGAGTTGCAACTAGTTTCTGGTGTTTGTAGGTTATGTGTTGGCGGCCGTGCATAGCACTGACCCTAGGGGTGGGCTATGTTGCAGTAGATACACCGTGGCCAGGCATGTCGGGCGCCCGTTTGGTGTCTCGGAACCCTGTACACATCGTTCGGGGCCTTATGTGGAAACCTCGGCCGGACTCCCTGCGGATGGAACCTGGATAGGCGATAAACCTGGACTAGAGACTTAAGTGTTTAGGTAGGCCGTGGCCGACACCCTCGTTGGGCTTCCGCTTGAAGGTTGCCGAGTACATGTCGTGTAAACGACGATAAGTGGTGGGAGCGTGTGTGAAGAAGTACACCCCTGCAGGGTTATCAATATCTATTCAAATAGCCGGATTCCTCAGATATGGAAACTTGGACCCCTTGCATAGTTGATAGACAAATGAAAGTGGATGCTATAAAACTTGCAAGATAAGTGTGAGTGCTATGGATGGCCTTCTCGTAGGGAGACGGGAGCGGATCCATAGTGGTGTATTGAATGGTGAATATGTGGACTCGTGTGCGCCACCTCAAAGAGTTGGTTGCAGTCGTAGTTCAGGTTAGCCACTGAGTCAAAGCTGGCTTGCTGCAGTTAAACTCCACCACCCCCTTTGTTGATACCGATGCATATGTAATTAGTTCTGATGTAAGTCTTGCTGAGTACAATTGTACTCACATTTGCTTAATTTATGTTTTTGCAGAGAGGCTTCAGTCTCGCTAGTAGTTCCGTGTGGACTTCGACGTTTAGCTTGATACCTCAGCTACGAGCTTGTGCCCTCGGTAGGATCTGGTAGATAGTCAGACTTCTTAGCTTTTTTTTCCATTTGTAGATGTCTGTACTCAGACATGTTAAGCTTCCGCATGTGCTTGATTTGTATGCTGTGATTGTTGGGTCACGAGACCCATGTTTGTAATATCTCGCTCCTCGGAGCCTAAGGAATAAATACTTGAGTTGTAGAATTATGTTGTGATGCCATGTTGTATTTACACATATCGAGCATATTGTGTGTATGATTGAAATGCTTGGTATGTGTGGGATCCGACAATCTAGTTGTTTATCCTTGACAGCCTCTCTTATGGGGAAATGTAGTCTAGTGCTTCCATGAGCCATAGTAGTCCGCTACAGCCCAGTTCACCGGAGTCCTGCTAGCCCAGCACTACTTCTCAGGACACTTGACTGGCCGGCATGTGTTTCACTTCGTTCCTTTGTTTGTCCCTTCGGGGAAATGTCACGCGGTGACATCCAGAGTCCTGCCTAGCCTGCTATAGCCCGGGTTCCCAGAGTCCTGTTAGCCCAGTGCTATAGCCCGGATTCGCACGCTGCTGACCGACATGCTCGATGTGATTCATGTATGCCCGTCCCCATAGGTTAGTGCCGCTTTGGGTTCATGACTATCCATATCGGCCCGGGTTCTCTGTCATATGGATGCTAGCAACACTATCATATACGTGAGCCAAAAGGCGCAAACGGTCCCGGGCCATGGTAAGGCGACACCCATGGGAATACCGTGCGTGAGGCCACAAAGTGATATGAGGCGTTACCGGCTAGACCGATGTGACTTGGAACCGGGGTCCTGACAGCTGAGCAAAGCGGTAACATAGCCAAACAATGGTTTTCTAGGACAAGGTGGGTTAGAGGTTTGACATGGCAATATGGGAGGCATGATAAGCAAGTGGTAGGTATCATAGCATAGACATTGCAATAGAGCGAGCATCTAGCAAGCAAAGATAGAAGTGATTTCAAGGGTATGGTCATCTTGCCTGCACAGTTCTCCGAGTTGACGTTAGCTTGATCCTCGTAAGCGTACTCAACTGGTTCCTCAATCACGTACTCGTCTCCCGGCTCTACCCAAAGCAAGAACAAAAACAAAGGGAACCACAATCAACCATGTGCAATGCACAAACAACCTGATGCAAAAACATGGCATGATATGAGGGACGTGATATGCAATGCATATGCATGATTCGAAAAGGAAAGATTGAACCTAGACTGAACTTGGGAAACCAAGAGTGCCGCTGGAAAGATGAGTTGATTTCGGTCGAAATCGATATAAAGATCACCGGAATCGAATGCACGGTTTGCAAATGGCAAGCAAAAAAAATGGCACAAAACTGCGATTAACAGCACGAGGCCATCAAAATGCATCAAGAACAACAAGATACTGCACTCTAACATAACAACAAAACACATGGCAGGGATCCACTCAAGATGCTTGATAAAATATGAACACTGAGCTACGGCTAAGTCACTCAATAGCAGGTTCAAACAAGCATGGGAAAAGTGCAAAAGATAACAGGTTCACAGACTTAGTGAAATTAACATGTCAGGAATTTAGCATCAGGAAGCAACCTTTAGAGCATCATAACAACATGCTACACGAACATATCATGGCAAAGCAAGTCATGGCATGAAACTACTCAAAGCATACAACAAAAGTCCCTTACTGACCATAAGCCAAAAGGAATCAGAAAAAACAATGGCAACCATGCGAACATAGCAAGTTTCATTAACAAATTCAGACTTGGTAGAAAACTGGAGCATAGCAAAACAGATTCACGTAGGCATGTTTACGAGCTCGATGCACTCACCACAAGGCATTGCATGACAAACTAAGCATACACCCGGAAAGTAGGCATGGCATAGAAACTAAACATGGCAAGAACACTCTCATAGGATGCATGGATCAACTACAACAACCTCGGCAAAATTGCTTAACATGTAAACATTCTGCCAGGAACATTTTGTAGCAAAAGTAGAGCTCGATTGAGTCAAGCTAGGTTGCTCCATAATTGCGAACAAAGACATGGATGGATAGAGCATAACATCATCTCCAAAACATCCTTACTGATCATGCTCAAAACAGGCATGGATCACTCTATAGCAACAAGAATACATGGCATAAAATTATTAACAGGGCAATGACTTGGAAGATTTCTAAGCCCCTGAATTCAGCAACATTACAAGAGCTACTTTGCATGCTTCTGGAAGTCACCACAGAGATTAAAGAAATACATGGCATACACCCCTGTAAAGATGGCATGGCAAACTTCAAAACACATGTAGGGCTCAAGTTCATAGCAGACACACATTAATCATGGCAAAAATGACAAATGTCCAATTACTGATAAGAATCTGAAACTAACATTGCATAGCACTCTTGCAACGGCATTTAGGGCATCAAGATGAACTCAAATGAACATGGTGCAATGGAATGAAATGAAGTACACATCGATATGAACAATTTGACATGCTACACGCCCAAAACGGAGCCACAGATGCAAAGTTATGATGCGATGAAAAATGCTAAAACTTCTGGGACTTAGGAGAAAAAGTCAACCCTCGAGATTCAGATCTAGGGTTCATGCATGCCTCCCGAGGACGAACTCGAGCTCGCCAGAGTCGTACACGAGGTCGCCGGAGTTGCGGGATGGAGCTCGCCGATGCGGGGGGACGTCGGGACGCCGACGATGATGGACGGGGAGGCCGACGAGGTGGCCGGCGCGGCGAGGGCGTGGCGACTCTGGGCCGGATGCGTGTGGCGGCGGGGCAATGTTGGCGCGCGGCGGCCGGAGCGAGGGGTCACCGGCGCGAAGGAGGAAGCGGGGCGGCGCGGCAAGGCCCGGGCGCCTCGGGCGCGCGGCAGCGGGATCGGGCCGCGGGGGCTCTCCGCGGGCTTCGGCGGGCTGGCAGTGGAGGGAGGCGGCTGGTGCCACATGGCGCACGGGGAGTGGTGGCGGCGATTGTGTCCAGCGCGCCCGGACGTGTTCGGCGCGCGGAAGGACGAGGGAGCTAAGGTTAGGGGTGGAAGAGACCCGGGATTTCGGGGGGAGATGCCTTTTTATAGGTAGAGGGAGCTAGGAGGCTCCAAATTGAGCACGGTTTGCGGACACGCGATCGTGATCGAACGACCTAGATGATGGAGGGGTTTTAGGTGGGTTTTGGGCCACTTTGGAGAGGTGTTGGGCTGCAACACACACGAGGCCTTTTCGGCTCCTCGATTAACTGTTGAAGTATGAAACGAAATCCCAATGGGACAAAACTTGACAGGCGGTGTACCGGTAGTAAACCAAGGCCGCTAGGCAAGTCTCCTTCCAATCCGAGAACGATTAACACCCGCACACGAAAAGAGGTAAAAGGAGACACCAGAGGACATAGGAGCGCCGGAATGCAAAACGGACAACGGGGAAAATGCTTGGATGCATGAGATGAACACGCTTGCCTCTCCCGCCCGGCCGCCACGCCTCCTCCCGGCTCGCCGCGCCGTCCCGGCACCGCGCCCGCTCCGGCCCCGCGCCACCTCCGGCGACCTCCGATGCCCCAGCCGGCTTCTCCTTCCCCTTCCTCCGGCGAACCCTCCTACTCCGGCGAGAAGCTCCGGCAAGCTCGAGATCCACCTCGATCCGCGTGCCCGATCAAGATTTAAAATATTAGGGTTGACCTAATTTCTTCTCTAAGTCCGAGTAATTTTTAGCATAGTTCATCACATCATAACTTTGCATCTGTGGCTCCATTTTGGGTGTGTAGCATATCAAATTGTTCGTCTCGATGTGTACTTCATTTCATTCCATTGAACCATGTTCATTTGAGTTCATCTGGATGCCCTAAATGCTGTTGCAAGAGTGCTATGTAATGTTAGTTTCAGATTCTTAACAGATTTTGGTCATTTGTCATTTTTGCCATGTTTAATGTGTGCCTCCTATGAACATAATCCCTTCATGTGTTTTGAAGTATGCCATGCCATCTTTACAGGGGTGTATGCCATGTATTTTTGTGATCTTTGTGGTGACTAGCACAAGCATGCAAATTAGCTCTCGTGATGTTGCTGATTTCAGGGACTTTGAATTCTTCTAAGTCATTTCCTTGATAATATTGTTATGCCACGTTTTCATGTTTCTACAGAGTGATCCATGCCTCTTTTGAGCATGTTCAGTAAGGATGATTTTGAGATAATGTTATTGTAACGCCCTCGATGCGGCTATAGCTCCCACGTGTCGAGGCACGACTTAGAGGCATAACCGCATTGAAAGCAATGTCGCAAGTCAGGCAATCATTACAACATCCCATGTAATATATAATAAAAGGGGGAGATAACATAGTTGGCTTACACTCGCCACGTCACATCAGAGTACATAAATAACATCCATCATACAAATCACTCATGGCCCGACTACGGTGCCAAAATAGAAAAGACCCCCAACATGCGACAAGGCCCTGAATCGATTACCCCAACTAGGCACCACTACTGATCATCCGGAAAATACACGTAGTATCGCTGAGAGTCCTCGTCGAACTCCCACTTGAGCTCGTAATCGTCAACTGGAGCAGAAACACCTGGACCTGCATCTGGAGTTGTAGTATCTGTGAGCCACAGGGACTCAGCAATCTCACACCCACGCGATCAAAACTATTTAAGCTCATAGGAATGGATAAGGCAAATATATGTGGAGCTGCAGCAAGCGACTAGCATATGTGGTGGCTAACTTATACGCAAAAGAGAGCGAGAAGAGAAGGCGAAGCACGAGCGAGAAGCTAAAGGAACATCCTGCGCAAGCATAACTCCAACACCGTGTCCACTTCCCGGACTCCGCCGAGAAGGGGCCATCACGGTAACACACACGGTTGATTCATTTTAATTAAGTTTAGTTCAAGTAATCTACAACCGGACATTAACAAATTCCCATCTGCCCATAACCGCGGGCACGGCTTTCGAAAGATCAATCCCTGCAGGGGGGTCCCAACTTAGCCCATAACAAGCTCTCACGGTCAACGAAGGAATAGACCTCCACCCAAGACACACCGATCAGACTCGGTATCTCGGTACAACAAGATGATTCGACAGGTTAAAACAAGTCCAGCAACACCGCCCGAATGTGCCGACAAATCCCGATAGGAGCTGCACATATCTCTTTCTCAGGGCACACTCAGATGAGCAATCCGTACAACTAAAACCAACCCTTGAGTTTCCCCGAGGTGGCGCTGCACAGGGCTCTAGTTCGGACCAACACTCAGAGGAGCACTGGCCCGTGGGGGGCTAAAATAAAGATGACCTTCGGGCTCCGGAAACCCAAGGGAAAAAGAGGCTAGGTGGCAAATGGTAAAACCAATGTTGGGCATTGCTGGAAAAGCTTTAATCAAGGCGAACTATCAAGGGGTTCCCATTATAGCCCAACCGCGTAAGGGACGCACAATCCGGGAACATAACACCGATATGACGGAAACTAGGGCGGCAAGAGTGGAACAAAACACTAGGCGAGAGGCCGAGCCTTCCACCCTTTACCAAGTATATAGATGCATTAAGATAACATAGCAATATAATGATATCCCAACAAGTAAATAAATGTTCCAACAAGGAACGGCTCCAATCTTCACCTGCAGCTAACAACGCTATAAGAAGGGCTGAGCAAAGCGGTAACATAGCCAATCAACGGTTTGCTAGGACAATGGTGGGTTAGAGGTTCAACATGGCAATTGGGAGGCTGACAAGCAAAAGGTAGGCATCGTAGCAGTGGCAAAGCAAAAGAGCGAGCAAACTAGCATAGCAAAGATAGTAGTGATTTCGAGGGTATGATCATCTTGCCTGCACAGTTGTCAGAGTTGACTGGATCCTCACAAGCAAACTCAACGGGCTCCTCGGTAGCGAACTCGTCTCCCGGCTCTACCCAACAAGACAAACAAGCAACAAGGATACAATCAACCACGGGCAAGACCAAGCAATATGATGAAATGACGATATGCTATGCGGGATGCGATGCGGGATGCAAAATGCAAGATATGACAGGAAATGCATGAACCTGGCATCAACTTGGAAAACCAAGTGTGCCACTGGATAGAGGGGATGAAATCGCTTGAAAACGATATAAAGATCATTGGAATCGGAGTTACGGTTTGGAAATGGCGAGCGTTTTAAGATATGACACCGGTCTGCGATTTACAGCAAGTAGGCATCTAAATGCAACGAAATGAACATGCTACAACCACCAAACATGAAAACAAAATACATGGCAGTGATGTACACAAGATGGTTGACAAAACACTAGCACTGAGCCATAGGCAAATTCATCCCTTAAGAGGTTCAAACAAGCATGGCTAAAACGCAAATGCAAAACAGATTCCAGACTTAGTGAAATTAACACTAGTCTGAAATTTCAGATCACGATGCTCTCTTCGGAGCAGCAAAACAACATGATAGAAAATCTGAACATGACAAGTAAGAACATGGCATGGAGCTACTCAACAAGCTTAACAAAACACCCAAAGTGACCTGGGGCCAAAAGGGTTCACAAAATACTCTACCGAGCTCACGAACATCGCTCGAACACAATCAGTTTTCAGACTTAGTGAAAACTGAGACACGCTGAAATATAACTCACGAAGGCATGTAAACGAGCTCGATGCACTCACTACGGTGCAAGTCATGGCAAGGAAAGCATATAACTAGCAAGAAGGCACAATGTGCTAGCTACACATGGCAAGAACAAAGGCATAGCATGCATGGAACACTAACGGTAGCATCGGCAAAATCGCAAACAAGTTGACGATCTGCCCAGATTAACAACGAAGCAAAAGTTGAGCTCGATTGAGTCAACCTAGAGCACTCCACATATGTAAACAAAGACATGGATGGATAGAGCATAACATAAATATCAAAACTCCCTTACTGATCATCCTCAAAAGAGGCACGGATCATTAGGAAACAAGCTGGACATATAGCATCATGAACTAAAATATCCCAGACTTAGGGAAAAATCACTAAGTCCCTGAAATCAGCAATCTCAGGTACCTCTCTTCGCAAGCTTGCACAAGACAACACACACATCCTAAAAATGCATGGGTGACACCTCTGGAAAGAAGACAAAATGCTTAACAATTCATCCCAAAGGAGCACAGGCATATCATGCACGAATTAAACATAGCAAAAATGACAAAAGTGCATGATGAACTAACGGATCTGCAATTTAACTCATGAAGCCTCCTTCTAACAGCATTTTGGGCATCAAGATGACCTCAAATGCAAATGATGCAATGGAATGAAATGATGTACATGTCGAGGCGAAGATTTTGATATATCATATGCCCAAAACGGAGCTACGGTTGCGGAGATACAAGCAGTCAAAGGTAGCAAAAAAAATAAGGGGGAGAGGGAAAGTCAACCCCTAGGGTTTCAAAATTCCAGATCTGAGATCCAGATCGAGGCACGGGAACCGAGGCGGCCGGGGTACTGTAGCTCGCCGGAGTCGGAGCTCGCCGGAGACGCGGGCCGTCGGTCGGGGAGGAGGTTGCCGGGGCGGCGCCGGCGTGGAGGCGGTCGGCGCGGCGCGGCGCCGGGGACGGCGAGGCGGCGGCGGCCGGCTCGGACGGGGAGGCGTGCGCCGGCGGCGGAGTTGCGGCGCGGCGGCGGCGGCTGCTCCGGCCGCCGGAGCCGGAAGGGGCGGCGGCGCTGGAGGCGGGGAGGCGCGGGGGCGCCTGGGCCCGGGAGACGGCGCGCGGGGGCCGGGCGCGGGCCAGGCGGGCCGGCGGCGATGCGGTCCCGCCCTGGGGACAGGTGGCGGGCGCTGGGTGGCTGGCGGCGGTGGGCGGACGTTGTCCGGTCGGATCCGGACACGTCCGTCGGTGGGGGGGGGGGGTTGATCTGTTTTTTTTTCGAGGAGGACGGGGAGGAATCTGAGATTAGGAATGGGGGGGGGGTGTATATATAGGCATAAGTGGAGCTAGGAGAGTCCAAATGAGGTGCGGTTTTCGCCCACACGATCGTGATCGAACGACCGAGACGATGGAGCAGAGTTTGGTGGGTTTTGGGCCAAATTTGGGGGGTGTTGGGCTGCAACACACACGAGGCCTTTTCGGTCCCTCGGTTAACCGTTGGACTATCAAACGAAGTCCAAAAGGTACGAAACTTGACAGGTGGTCTACCGGTAGTAAACCAAGGCCGCTTGGCAAGTCTCGGTCCAATCCGGAAATGTTTAATTCCCAAACACGAAAGAAAGCTAGAAATGACCACCGGAGGAGAACAAAGCGCCGGAATGCAAAACGGACAACGGGGAAAATGCTCGAATGCATGAGATGAACACGTATGCAAATGCAAGGCACGTGATGACATGGTATGAGATGCATGAAAATGAAAACAACACACGGAGACAAGGACCCGAACCCGAGAAATAAATATAACTTAGCGCCGGAGACGGCAAGAGTTGGAGTACAAATGGGGAAAGTTACATCTGGGGTGTTACAGTAATGCTCTATCCATCCATGTCTTTGTTTGCAATTATGGAGCCCCCTAGCATGACTCAATCTTGTTCTACTTTTGCTATAAAATGTTCCTGGCAGATTGTTTACATGTTAAGCAATTTTGCCGAGGTTGTTATAGTTTATCCATGCATGCTATGAGAGTGTTCTTGTCATGGTTAGCTTATTTATCATGTATACTTGCTTGGTGTATGCTTAGTTTGCCATGCAATGCCTTGTGGTGAGTGCATCAAGCTCGTAAACATGCCTACGTAATTTTGTTTTGCCATGTTCCAGTTTTCTGCTAAGTCTGAATCTGTTAACGAAACTTGCTATGTTCACATGGGTGCCATTGTATTTTCTAATCCCTTTTGGCTTATGGTCAGTAAGGGACTTTTGTTATATGCTTTCAGTAGCTTAATACCATGCCTTGCTTTGCCATGAAATGTTCTTGTAGCATGTTGTTATCTTGCTCTAAACATTTCTTCCTGATGTTAAATCCTGCCATGTTGTTATTTTCACAAAGTCTGTCACCGAATATCTTTTGCATTTTTGCCATGCTTGTTTGAACCTGCTATTGTTTGAATTAGCTGTAGCTCAGTGTTCATCTTTTGTCAAGCATCTTGATTGGATCACTGCCATGTGCTTCGTTGCTATGTTAGAGTGCAGTAGCTTGTTGTTCTTGATGCATTTAAATGGCCTTGTGCTGTTAATTGCAGCTTTGTGCCATTATTGCTTTGCTTGCCATTTGCAAACCATGCATCCGATTCCGGTGATCTTTATATCGATTTCGACCGAAATCAACTCATCTTTCCAGCGGCACTCTTGGTTTTCCAAGTTGAGGCCTGGCTCAATCTTTCTTTTCTGAAGCATGCATATGCACTACATCTCACATCCCGCATATCATGCCATGTTCTGCATCATGTTGCTTGTGCATTGCACCGTGGTTGATTGTGTCTCCCTTTGCTTGTGTCTTGCTTTGGATAGAGCCGGGAGACGAGTACGTGATCGAGGAGCCCATTGAGAATGTTTACGAGGATCAAGCTTACGTCAACTCGGAGAACTTTGCAGGCAAGATGACCATACCCTCGAAATCACTTCTATCTTTGCTTGCTAGATGCTTGCTCTATTGCTATGCCTATGCTACGATACCTACCACATGCTTTATCATGCCTCCCATATTGCCATGTCAAACCTATGACCCACCTTGTCCTAGCAAATCATTGTTTGGCTATGTTACCGCTTTGCTCAGCCCCTCTTATAGCGTTGTTAGTTGCAGGTGAAGTTTGGAGTTTGTTCCTTGTTCGAACATGTTTATTTTTGGGATATCATTATTATATCTTGGTTACCTTAATGCATCTATATACTTGGTAAAGGGTGGAAGGCTCAGCCTTATGCCTGGTGTTCTGTTCCACTCTTGCCGCCCTAGTTTCCGTCATACCGGTGTTATGTTCCTTGATTTTGCGTTCCTTACACGGTTGGGTTATAATGGGAACCCCTTGACAGTTCGCCTTGAATAAAACTCTTGCAACACGGCCCAACATTGGTTTTACCATTTGCCACCTAGCCTTTTTTCCCTTGGGTTCCGCGGACTCAAGGGTCATCTTTATTTTAAACCCCCGGGTCAGTGCTCCTCTGAGTGTTGGTCCAACTTGTCAGCGGTCGATGGCCACCAGGGGCAACTCTGGGCTGACCTATCGGAAGTTTGGACAATCCGGTGTGCCCTGAGAACGAGATATGTTTAGCTCCTATCAGGATTTGTCTGCACATTCAGGTGGCTTTGCTGGTTTAGTTTTACCATTGTCGAGATGTCTTGTAACCGGGATTCTGAGTCTAATCGGGCTGTCCTGGGAGAAGGAATATCCTTCGTTGACCGTGAGAGCTTGTGATGGGCTAAGTTGGGACTTGAACTTTCGAAAGCCATGCCCGCAGTTATGGGCAGATGGAAATTTGTTAATGTCCCGTTATAGAAAAACCTGAAACTTAACTTAATTAAAATGAATCAACAACGTGTGTAGCCGTGATGGTCTCTTTTCGGTGGAGTCCGGGAAGAGAACACGGCCTCGTGTTATGCTTGATCGTAGGTTGTTCTAGGATCACTTCTTGATCATAGATTCTCGACCCTGCTTTGCCTTCTCTTCTCGCTCTCATTTGTATATGTTAGCCACCATATATGCTAGTGCTTGCTGCAGCTCCACCTCATACCTTTTTCCCTACCTATAAGCTTAAATAGTCTTGATCACGAGGGTGTGAGATTGCTGAGTCCCCTTGGCTCACAGATTACTTCCAAAACCAAATGTAGGGACCGATGATACCATTCCAGGAGATGCGACTGAGCTCAAGTGGGAGTTCGATGAGGATTCAGGACGATACTACATTTCCTTTCCAGACGATCAGTAGTGGAGCCTAGTTGGGGCGATCGGGGACATAATGCATTTGGGGTTGTCTTTATTCTGGTTCCGTAGTCGGACCTTGATTGTATCTGGATGATTGTAATGATATATTTATGCTATTGTGTGACGTGGCGATTGTAAGCCAACTATGTACCTCTTTTCTTATTCAGTACATGGGATGTGTAAAGATTACCCCTCTTGCGACATTTCCTACAATGCGGTTATGCCTCTAAATCGTGCTCCGACACGTGGGAGATATAGCCGCATCGTGGGTGTTACACCGTGACTCCTGCCCTGGGTTGACAGTTGAGGGGGCGAAAAATCCGCTGCTCCTGAGGCCGAAGCCTTCGAGGTCTTAGTAGGTCATCATGAGGCGGAGCCAAAGGGATCGCCTCATCCCAGCACTCCCAAGGTCGTCTTCTCGGGTGCCTCACCAGCCGCACCCTGCGCGGGTTGCCGTGTCCAAGGCTTCGGCCGACTCTGTTTGGACTTTGATGGGCTCCGTGGGAGGAAAGGATCCCCAAGCTGCAGCAGTGATGCCTTCCGGCCGTTGAAGCAGAAGAAGTATATCACCAATGACGAGTGAGTACCTTATCTTTGTAATTTCTTGAGTGCTGCTTCCCCTCCTAATCGTGGCTCCTCAGGGTCCCTTCTGCTAAGGCAGTAAAGTCTCCCGAGAAGCAACCTCCTCCTGCCTCCAATCCCCCGCTGGCCTTGAGCGCCCCAAGCCAGCATGCCGCTCCCGGCGGGAGGTCGGCCGGAGAAGTAAACACGCTAGCCTGGCTCCTTGAGCCCGCGACTTTTCCGTCTCTCCTTCGTGGCCTCACCTGGGGTTTGGCAAGTGTGCCAAGGGCTCCTCCTCTGGTTATGGATGGCGGCTGGGTCGATTCGATCCTGGCTTCTTCTTCGAGCAATGGGCCTCAACCCATCTGGATCCCTGCCGAAGCCCGTTCGGCGACCCGGGAGGCGCCAGCCCCCAGCCCCTTGCCGAAAGGTGGTGAACCGCTTTGGATCCCGTCAGCAACTCCCACTACGGGGGGCGGACCCAGTCGCGCGCTTAAGTTTGCGCATGAGCGGAGTGTCGTCCGCCATGAGCTCCTTCAGGAGGCAATGGGCACGATGTGCCGGCTCGGTGGAGAACTTGTGGATGTTGACGCTTGCCTTGAAGCCGAAGGCCTCTAGCTGGTGGAGGAGCGGCATCAACTGAAGGTGGCTATCAACCTCGGGCACCTCCAGCGTGAGCACGCCAATGTGAAGGCGGAGGCATCACTAGCAACCTCGCGAGAGGCTAGCGCCCCAGCCTTGGAGGAGCCGAGGGAGGAGGACAATCGCCCACTATCAGATCCATATGCTGCACCTAGATCCCCAATCCGTCTCCCTTCTTGCCGTTTTCGCCTTCACCTGCGAGGCCATGGTGGGCATTGCTCCTTTCGTGGCCCTACTGCACCATTTCTTCTCGCTGCACCTGACTGATCCTCGACAATGCTCGGGATGCCTGAGCTTCCAGGCCATGGATGCGATGGCCGTCTCGGGGATTGACTTTGAGCTCCCAACATCTGCGAGCGGGTTTCGGACACGGTGGGTGTTTGTCGAAGTTGGCGTGCTCAGCCCCCTGCTCTCGCCCCCTTCGGCGCCCGCTGTTCTCAGCTCTGGCTAGGGCCACGAGAAGCTTGCGGACCCCCGCCTTGCCTTCGTTTGGCTCCGGTTGAAGAGGCGGAAAGATCTCGGCGTGACTACACCCATGGTGATGAAGGAGTTCCTCTAACGCCGCGCCTCCCCACTCTAGCGCCATTCCCGGATGATGTGGGACCTGTCCAGAAGCCAGGATCTCATGAGGCTTCAGGAGTCGGGGCTTCCACCCAAGGCGCGAAGAACGGTGCTCGATGTCCTGACAGGCGACCCCTCGCCAGCCGATATGCCGCAGGAGGGCTGTCTTTTGTACTGCTGCTCAAACAGGGTGGAGTTCATGGGGCAGATGCCCCCTTCGATGAATGGGGGCTACGTCCAGTCGGCCTTGAAGGGCCCCGCGAGAACCCTGTCTCCGTGGTTCCCCTCCTTGCCGGCAGCGCTGAACTTACCCCAAGAGTGGATGCAGGGGGGCGAGCACCGCTGAAGGCCGGAGGCGCGGGTGCTGAGGCGTTGACACCGCTCTAGGCTCCTGAGGTGCCATCCCCGGGAGCCGTGACTCTTGCCCTGGGGTGACAACTGAGGGGGTGACGCAATCCATTGCTCTTGAGGCCGAAGCCTCCGAGGTCTCAGCAGGTCATCATGAGGCGGAGCCAGAGGGCTCCCCTCAGACAACACTCCCGAGGTCGTCTTCTCGGGTGCCTCACCAGCCACACCTTGTGCTAGTTGCCGTGTCCAGGGCTACGGTCGGCTCCGTCTGGACTTTGATGCGCTCTGCAAGAGGAAAGGGTCTCCAAGCTACAGTAGTGATGCCTTCCGGCCGTAGAAGCAGAGGAAGTATATCGCCATAGACGAGTGAGTACCTGCAACCTCTTGAGCACTGCGTTGGTTTTCCCTTGAAGAGGAAAGGGTGATGCAGTAAAGCAGCGTAAGTATTTCCCTCAGTTTTTGAGAACCAAGGTATCAATCCAGTAGGAGACCACGCATGAGTCACCTCGTACCTACACAAACAAATAGGAACATCACAACCAACGCGATAATGGGGTTGTCAGTCCCTTCACGGCCACTTGCAAGAGTGAGATCTGATAGAGATGATAATAATAAGATAAATATTTTTGGTATTTTTATGATATAGATTGAAAGTAAATATTGCAAAATAAAAAAGATTGGAAACTTATATGGTGGAGAATAGACCCCGGGGCCGTAGGTTTCACCAGTGGCTTCTCTCAAGATAGCATAAGTATTACGATGGGTGAAGAAATTACTGTCGAGCAATTGATAGAAAAGCGAATAATTATGAGAATATCTACGTATGATCATGTATATAGGCATCACGTCTGTGACAACTAGACCAACTCCTTCCTGCATCTACTACTATTACACCACACATCGACCGCTATCCAGCATGCATCTAGAGTATTAAGTTCATCAGAACAGAGTAACGCCTTAAGCAAGATGACATGATGTAGAGGAATAAACTCATGCAATATGATGTAAAACCCATCTTTTTATCCTTGATGGAAACAATACAATATGTGTCGTTTCCCTTTTTGTCACTGGGATCGAGCACCGCAAGATTGAACCCAAAGCTAAGCACTTCTCCCATTGCAAGAAAGATCAATCTACTAGGCCAAACCAAACTGATAATTCGAAGAGAGTTGCAAATACAAACCAATCATCATAAAAGAATTCAGAGAAGATTCAAAAATTGTTCATAGATATACTTGATCATAAACCCACAACTCATCAGATCTCGACAAACACACCGCAAAAGAAGATTACATCGAATAGATCTCCAAGAAAATCGAGGAGAACTTTGTATTGAGATCCAAAGAGAGAGAAGAAGCCATCTAGCTACTAGCTATGGACCTGAAGGTCTGAAGTAAACTACTCACACATCACCGGAGAGGCCATGGAGTTGACTTAGAGGCCCTCCGTGATCAACGCCCCTCCGGCGGAGCTCCTGTGGTGCTCGTGGATGTTTGCGGGTTATATGGATATATATAGGAGGAACAAGAAAGTCGGTGGAGCAACAAGGGGCCCACGAGGGTGGAGGGCGTGCCCAGGGGGTTGGGCGCACCCCTTGCCTCGTGGCCTCCTCGATTGTTTCTTGGCATCCACTCCAAGTCTACTGGATCACGTGTGTTCAAAAAATAACACTCTTGAAGGTTTCATTCCGTTTGGACTCCGTTTGATATTCCTTTTCTGCCAAACACTAAAATAGGCAATAAAACAGCAATTTGGGCTGGGCCTCCGGTTAATAGGTTAGTCCCAAAAATAATATAAAAGTGTAAAATAAAGCCCATTAACATCCAAAACAGATAATGTAATAGCATGGAACAATCAAAAATTATAGATATGTTGGAGACGTATCAAGCATCCTCAAGCTTAATTCCTGCTCATCCTCGAGTAGGTAAATGATCAAAACAGAATTTTTGATGTGGAATGCTTCCTAACATATTTCTCAATGTAATATTTCTTTATTGTGGCATGAATGTTCAGATCCGAAAGATTCAAGATAAAAGTTTAATATTGACATAGAAATATAGTAATTCAAGCATACTAACTAAGCAATTATGTCTTCTCAAAATAACATGGCCAAAGAAAGTTATCCCTACAAAATCATACAGTCTGGCTATGCTCTATCTTCATCACACAAAATATTAAATCATGCACAACCTCGATGACAAGCCAAGCAATTGTTTCATACTTTTGATGTTCGTAGACTTTTTCAATTTTCATGCAATATTTGAGCGTGAGCCATGGATATAGCACTATGGTGGAATAGAATGGTGGTTGTGGAGAAGACAAAAAGGAGAAGATAGTCTCACATCAACTAGGCATATCAATGGGCTATGGAGATGCCCATTAATAGATATCAATGTTAGTGAGTAGGGATTGCCATGCAACAGATGCACCAGAGCTATAAGTGTATGAAAGCTCAACAAAAGAAACTAAGTGGGTGTGCATCCAACTTGCTTGCTCACTAAGACCTAGGGCAATTTGAGGAAGCCCGTCATTGGAATATACAAGCCAAATTCTATATTGTAAAATTCCCACTAGTTTATGAAAGTGACAACATAGGAGACTCTCTATCATGAAGACCATGGTGCTACTTTGAAGCACAAGTGTGGAAAAATGATAGTAACATTGTCCCTTCTCTCTTTTTCCCTCATTTTTTATTTGGGCCTTGTTTATCTTTTTTGGCCTCTTTTCTCTCTTTTTTTTATTTTATTTTTCGTCCGGAGTCTCATCCCGACTTGTGGGGGAATCATAGTCTCCATCATCCTTTCCTCACTGGGACAATGCTCTAATAATGATGATCATCACACTTCTTTTTTTACTTACAACTCAAGAATTACAACTCAATACTTAAAACAAAATATGACTCTATGTGAATGCCTCCGGCGGTGTACCAGGATATGCAATGAATCAAGAGTGACATGTATGAAAAAGTTATGAATGGTGGCTTTGCCACAAATACAATGTCAACTACATGATCATGCAAAACAATATGACAATGATGAAGCGTGTCATTACAAAACGGAACAGTGGAAAATTGCATGGCAATATATCTTGGAATGGCTATGGAAATGCCATCATAGGTAGGTATGGTGGCTGTTTTGAGGAAGGTATACGGTGGGTTTATGGTACCGTCAAAAGTTGCGCGGTACTAGAGAGGCTAGCAATGGTGGAAGGGTGAGGGTGCATATAATCCATGGACTCAACATTAGTAATAAAGAACTCACATACTTATTGCAAAAATCTATTAGTTATCGAAACAAAGTACTACACGCATGCTCCTAGGGGGATAGATTGGTAGGAAAAGACTATCGCTCGTCCCCGACCACCACTCATAAGGAACGCAATCAACAAATAAATCATGCTCCGACATCATCACATAACGGTTCACCATACGTGCATGCTACGGGAATCACAAACTTCAACAAAATTATTTCTCAAATTCACAACTACTCAACTAGGATGACTCTAACATCACCATCTCCATATTTGAAAACAATCATCAAGTATCAAACTTCTCTTAGTATTCAATGCACTTATACGGAAGTTTTTATTATGCCTAAAAGCAAATTGCCCTGTTATTCTAAAGGACTCTCAAAATAATATAAGTGAAGCATGAGAGATCAATTATTTCTATAAAATAGAACCACCGCCGTGCTCTAAAAGATATAAGTGAAGCACTAGAGCAAAAACTATATAGCTCAAAAGATATACGTGAAGCACATAGAGTATTCAAATAAATTCCAATTCATGTGTGCTTCTCTAAAAAGGTGTGTACATAAAGGATGATTGTGGTAAACTAAAAAGCAAAGACTCAAATCATAAAAGACACTCCAAGTAAAACACATATCATGTGGTGAATAAAAATATAGCTCCAAGTAAAGTTACTGATGAACAAAGACAAAAGAGGGGATCCCTTCCGGGGCATCCCCAAGCTTAGGCTTTTTGGTGGCCTTGGATTTACCTTGGGGTGCCTTGGGCATCCCCAATATTAGGCTCTTTCCACTCCTTGTTCCATAATCCATCAAATCTTTACCCAAAACTTGAAAACTTCACAACACAAAACTTAACAGAAAATCTCGTGAGCTCCGTTAGCGAAAGAAAACAAAACACCACTTCAAGGTACTGTAATGAACTCATTATTTATGTATATTGGTCTTAAACCTACTGCATTCCAACTTCTCTATGGTTTATAAACTCTATTACTAGCCATAGATTCATTAAAATAAGCAAACAACACGTGAAAAACAGAATCTGTCAAAAACAGAACAGTTTGTAGTAATCTGTAACTAACGCAAGCTTATGGAACCTCAAAAATTCTAAAATAAATTGCCGGACGTGAGGAATTTATCTATTAATCGCATGCAATTTTTTTTAACGAAATAGCACTCTCCAATAAAAAATGGCAGCAATTCTCGTGAGCGCTAAAGTTTCTGTTTTTTACAGCAAGATCAAAAAGACTTTCCCCAAGTCTTCCCAATGGTTCTAATTGGCACAAACACTAATTAAACACAAAAAACACAACCAAAACAGAGGCTAGATAAATTATTTATTACTAAACAGGAGCGAAAAGCAAGGAATAAAAACAAAATTGGGTTGCCTCTCAACAAGCACTATCGTTTAACGCCCCTAGCTAGGCATAAAAGCGAAGATAGATCTAGGTATTGCCATCTTTGGTAGGCAATCCACAAGTGGATCTCATAATATATTCATATGGTAATTAAATTTTCTTTCTAGGGAAGTGTTCCATCCGTTTCCTTAACGGAAATTGGAATTTAATATTCCCTTCCTTCATATCAATAATTGCACCAATCGTTCTAAGGAATGGTCTACCAAGAATAATAGGACATGAAGGATTGCAATATATATCAATAACAATGAAATCTACAGGCACATAATTCCTATTTGCAACAATAAGAACATCATTAATCTTTCCCATAGGTTTTTTAATAGTGGAATCTGCAAGGTGCAAGTTTAAAGAACAATCATCAAATTCACGGAAACCTAGCAAATCACACAAAGTTTTTGGAATCGTGGAAACACTAGCACCCAAATCACACAAAGCATAGCATTCATAATCTTTAATTTTAATTTTAATTGTAGGTTCCCACTCATCAAAAAGTTCTCTAGGGTTAGAAACTTCCAACTCAAGTTTTTCTTCATAAGATTGCATCAAAGCATCAACGATATGTTTAGTAAAAGCTTTATTTTGACTATAAGCATCATGAGAATTTAGCACGGATTGCAACAAGGAAATACAATCTATCAAAGAGCAATTATAATAATTAAATTTCTTGAAATCCAAAATAGTGGGTTCGTTGCTATCTAAAGTTTTAACCTCTTCAATCCCACTTTTAAAAATTTTTGCATCAAGATCTAAAAACTCCGATTCATTGGGACGCCTTCTAACTAAAGTTAACTCATCTCTAGTCCCATCATTATCAAGATTCATATTTCAAAACAAAGATTTAATAGGGGACACATCCATCACTTTTAGATCTTCATCCTTATTATCATGAAAACTAGAAGAACACACCTTTACAAAGCAATCTTTCTTAGCACGCATCCTAGCAGTTCTTTCTTTGCACTCATCAATGGAAATTATCATGGCTTTGAGAGACTCATTGATATCATGTTTAGGTGGAATAGATCTGAGTTTCAAAGAATCAACATCAAGAGAAATTCTATCCACGTTCCTAGCCAACTCATCAATCTTAAGCAATTTTTCTTCAATCAAAGCATTGAAACACTTTTTCGAAGTAATAAATTCTTTAATACTAGATTCAAAATAAGAGGGCATATTATTATAATTTCCACAAGAATTTTTGTAGGAATTACCATAATTATTAGAGAATTACTAGGAAATGGCCTAGAATTAAAATTACCTCTATAAGCGTTGTTACCAAAATTGTTCCTACCAACAAAATTCACATCCATAGATTCATTATTATTCTCAATAAAAGTAGACAAAGGCATATCATTAGGATCAGTAGGAGCACTCTTATTAGCAAACAATTTCAAAAGTTCATCCATCTTTCCACTCAAAACATTAATCTCTTCAATTGCATGCACCTTTTGACTAGTAGATCTTTCCTTGTGCCATTGAGAATAATTAACCATAATATTATCTAGGAGTTTGGTAGCTTCTCCTAAAGTGATTTCCATCAAAGTGCCTCCCGCGGCCTAATCTAAAAGATTTCCAGAAGCAAAATTCAATCCGGCGTAAAAACTTAGTATAATCATCCATAAATTCAAACCATGTGTAGGGTAATTACGTATCATTAATTTCATCCTCTCCCAAGATTGTGCAACATGCTCATGATCAAGTTGCTTAAAATTCATAATATCGTTTCTAAGAGAGATGATCTTAGCGGGAGCAAAATACTTAGAGATAAAAGCATCTTTGTACTTATTCCATGAATCATTACTATTTTTAGGCAAAGACGAAAACCAAGCTTTAGCATGATCTCTAAGCGAAAACGGAAATAGCTTAAGCTTAACAATATCATTATCCACATATTTCTTATTTTGCATATGACACAAATCAACATAGTTGTTTAGACGGGTAGAGGCATCTTCACTAGGAAGGCCAGAAAACGGATCTTTCATGACAAGATTCAGCAATGTAGTATTAATCTCACAAGATTCAGCATCGGCAGGAGGAGCAATCGGAGTGCTAATAAAATCATTATTGTTGGTATTGGCAAAGTCACATAATTTAGTATTATCTTGAGCCATTGTGAATCCAACAGACAAGCAAACAAGCGAAGAAAAGGCGAACGGAAAGAGAGGGCGAAAGGGAAAGAGGGCGAATATAACGGCAAGGGTGATGTGGGGGAGAGGAAAATGAGAGGCAAATGGCAAATAATGTAATGCGAAGGATAAGAGTTGTGATGGGTACTTGGTATGTCTTGACTTGGCATAGATCTCCCCGGCAACGGTGCTAGAAATCCTTCATGCTACCTCTTGAGCACTGCATTGGTTTTCCCTTCAAAAGGAAAGGGTGATGCAGTAAAGCAGCGTAAGTATTTCCCTCAGTTTTTGAGAACCAAGGTATCAATCTAGTAGGAGACCACGCGCGACTCACCTTGTACCTACACAAACAAATAAGAACCCCGCAACCAACGCGATAAATGGGTTGTCAATCCCTTCACGGCCACTTACAAGAGTGGGATCTGATAGAGATGATAACAATAAGATAAATATTTTTGTAATTTTTATGATATAGATTGAAAGTAAAAATTGCAAAATAAAATAGATTGGAAGCTTATATGATGGAGAATAGACCCAGGGGCCATAGGTTTCACTAGTGGCTTCTCTCAATGTAGCATAAGTATTACGGTGGGTGAACAAATTACTGTCGAGCAATTGATAGAAAAGCGAATAATTATGAGAATATCTAGGTATGATCATGTATATAGGCATCACATCCGTGACAAGTAGACTGACTCCTGCCTGCATCTACTACTATTACTCCACACATCGACCACTATCCAACATGCATCTAGAGTATTAAGTTCATAAGAACAGAGTAACGCCTTAAGCAAGATGACATGATGTAGAGGCATAAACTCATGCAATAGGATGTAAACCCCATCTTTTTATCCTCGATGGAAACAATACAATTCGTGTCATTTCCCTTTCTGTCACTGGGATCGAGCACCGCAAGATTGAACCCAAAGCTAAGCACTTCTCCCATTGCAAGAAAGATCAATCTAGTATGCCAAACAAAACTGATAATTCGAAGAGACTTGCAAAGATAAACCAATCATGCATAAAAGAATTTAGAGACGATTCAAATAATGTTCATACATAGACTTGATCATAAATCCACAATTCATCAGATCTCGACAAACACATCGCAGAAGACAATTACATCGAATAGATCTCCAAGAGAATCAAGGAGAACTTTGTATTGAGATCCAAAGAGAGAGAAGAAGCCATCTAGCTACTAGATATAGACCTGAAGGTCTGAAGTAAACTACTCACACATCACCGGAGAGGCCATGGAGTTGATGTAGAGGCCCTCCATGATCAATGCCCCCTCCGGTGGAGCTTCGGAAAAGGCCCCAAGATGGGTTCTCGTGGGTATAGAAGGTTGCGGCGGTGGAAATAGGGTTTCGTGGTGCTCCTGGATGTTTACGGGGTATATGGATATATATAGGAGGAAGAAGTAGGTCGGTGGAGCAACGAGGGGCCCACGAAGGTGGAGGGCGCGCCTAGGGGGGTGGGCGCGCCCCCCTGCCTCGTGGCCTCCTCGATTGTTTCTTGACATCCACTCCAAATCTCCTGGATCAGGTATGTTCCAAAAATAACGCTCCCAAAGGTTTCATTATGTTTGGACTCCATTTGATATTCCTTTTTCTGCGAAACACTAAAATAGGCAAAAAACAGCAATTTGGGTTGGGCCTCCGGTTAATAGGTTAGTTCCGAAAATAATATAAGAGTGTAAAATAAAGCCCATTAACATCCAAAACATCCAAAACAGATAATATAATAGCATGGAACAATCAAAATTTATAGATACGTTGCAGACGTATCAGTACCTTATCTTTGTAATTTCTTGAGTGCTGCTTCCCCTCCTAACTGTTGCTCCTCAGGGTCCCTTCTGCTAAGGCAGTGAAGTCTCCCGGGAAGCAACCTCCTCCTACCTCGAATCCCCTACTGGCCTTGAGCGCCCAAACCTAGCATGCCGCTCCCGGCGCGAGGTCAGCCGGAGAGGCAAACACGCTAGCCTGGCGCCTTGAGCCCGTGCCTTTGCCGTCTCTCCTTCGTGGCCTCGGCTGGGGTGTGGCAAGTGTGCCAAGGGCTCATCCTTTGGTTATGGATGTCGGCTGGGTGGATTCGATCCTTGCTTCTTCTTCGAGCAACGGGCCTAACCCATCCGGACCCTTGCCGAAGCCCAGTCGGTGACCCAGGAGGCGCCAGCCCCCAGCCCCTTGCCGAAAGGGGGTGAGCTGCTTTGGATACCGTCAGCAACTCCCACTACGAGGGACGTACCCGATCGCGCGCTTAAGTTTGCGCACGAGCGGAGTGTCGTCCGCCGCGAGCTCTTTCAGGAGGCAATGGGCGCGATCTGCCTGCTCGGTGGAGAACTCGTGGATGTTGACGCTTGCCTTGAAGCCAAAGGCCTCCGGCTGGTGGAGGAGTGGCATCCACTGAAGGTGGCTATCAACCTCGGGTGCCTCCAGCGCGAGCTGGCCAATGAGAAGGCCGAGGCACCCCCGGCAACCTCGCGAGATGCTAGTGCCCGAGCCTTGGAGAAGGTGAGGGAGGAGCGCAGGCAGGAGCTCCAGGTCTTGAACGCCTCCCTGGAGCAGCAGGTGGAGGCACGCAGACTTGCCCTGGGATCGATGAAGGGCGCTCCGTCCGACGAGAGGGAGATCTTGAGGCGTGAGGAAGCACTGTTGTTGGAGGCCACGGAGCGCAGCCTTGAGCTTGAGCGGTTGGAGACGAGGGAGTGCCAAGTCGCCCAAGCAGAGGATGCTGTCAGCGCGCGTGAGGCCAGGGCCCAAGAAGAGGTCGACCGCAGGGTGGCCGAGGCTCGCACGGATCTTGTTGGCACGTACGACCTGAAGCTTAACCTCGTGGAAGCCGAAGGTGTGGGCAGGACCGCTGCCCTCATGTCAGGGCTGGCTGAGGTGGAACAGCGCGAGAAAGTAGCCGCAACCGCCATGATCTTGGTGCAGGATGAGCTGGCCTCTGCCCATGCCGAGCTACTCTCTCTTCAGTAGCGGGATGACAGCGCCGGGTCCTTCATGCAGCAAAGCATGGAGGAGGCACTTCACTGGCAGATGCTACTGCGCAAACACGCTCCCATGCTTCGGGACCTCAGGATGAAGGCCAACCAGGCACTTGGTACCATCTGCGATGAGCATGCCCCTCATCCCCACACCGAGGATTACGCCAGCCATCTTGCTTCTTCATTGATGTTGTGACGCGCCTGGAGAGCCGTGCTGAGAAGGATCGCGAGCTTGGTGACGAAAAGAGCCGAGGCCTTCTTGGGCGCGCGGTCTCCCATGTCTTCAGCCATCTCCTGAACACCAATCCTGACTTTGATTTTGCCGCTGCCATTGCCCAGTGCCTGAGGTCATCTAGGGCAACCTAGCGCACTGGGTGGACGACAATGTGGACGCTCTAGTTAGGGCCTTTGCTTCTGATGATGACGTGGTGGTGGTTGCAGCGGATGAGGGCGACGTGGTTGATGGCGGTGTGGTTGATGGCGGTGTGGCTGATGGCAGTGTGGACAATGACAACGACGGCGCCAACAACCTGTCCGGAAGTGATTCGAGAGACGAGGCGAGCGATATGTCCGGCTGAGCCCTCGCTCCTTTATTTTGAACCTGCATGCAAAAGCTTGGGTACGGCCTCTCACAATGTAAGAAAATTTTGGAGAGGGTAAGCCCCTCATGTAAATAGGCTAGCACTTCATTCCTTAGGATAGGCTGAAAGAGCGCTTTTGGGTGCTTGCGACTCCCCTTGCGGGCTTGATGTCGTAACTTACTTTGGTTTAGCCGGGCTTCAAACTGATTTGGCAGCTGTGGACGTGCATTCCTTCTGAGAGGAGCCCCTCACGAGCTTGCAATGTTATGGTTTCTGAGAGGTCCGGCGGTCTGCCCGAGAGGGTCTCGCGAGAAGCGAGCAACAGTAATGGCAAGGTGTGCGCGTAGTGCGTGTGCGCCGCTGCCAGCCCCCGCTCGTGAGGTTCTCGGAAGGGGGGAGGTAGCGGACGCGAACCTCAAACAAAACACGAATCTAGAAACTCGCAAAATCAACATGAACGAGAAAGGATCGCTCCCCCGCCCACGATTGCCAATGCAAATGCAACTTCAAATTCAAGATCAAAAGCTGCAAGTCTGAGCTACAGAAAAGAGGTCAAAATCAAATGGCCGCGTCTGGCACCTAGCTAGTCTTCTTGTCTTCGAGTCTTCTCACCAGCACGGAGCTAAGTGCTTTCACAGGCCGTGACCATAGGCATTGGGGGACAGTGTCGACGGCCAGCGCGGAGCATTGTGCTTCCACTAGGACATGGGTGGGAGCCCTCGAGGCCCGAGGGTGGCACTCCGGATACTCCGGGGCGTGTACAGCCCTAGTCATTATTACGTGTGAGTGTCACGAGCGGAGACCTTCACAGGCGTGGGCCTTGCTTCATATCGCCAGAGGAGGGCCCCGCCTTGCACCGCCCTCGACCTCCACTGGGGCGTCCAGAAACCAGGACGATGCCAAGGGGCAAAGGGGACACTAGCGGCACTCTCGGCGACCACGGGCCCTCTGCCAGGCGAAGGCTCTCCAGTGCCTCCCCGGTAGAGGACCTACCTCCGGGCGAAGCCTTGCTCCATACGATGCAGGGAGGGGCCTTGCTCTGGGCTCCTCCCCCGCAGCCCCCAATGCGCTTCCCCAAGTGGAAGGGTGAATGCCATGATGGGGCCGTCGTCCACCACTGTAAACTGATTCACTTGCGACCCATGGTTAGCGTAAGCCTACTCCTGAGAGATTAGTGGTACCATGTAGCTGTTGTCGCCGGCGTGGTCGGCGAGGCTCCTAGGCGGCTCTTGGAAGGCCTCAGCTTCTAGAATCTTCTCTTCCCAACCCGGCTCGAGGAATAAGCCGGGGTCATCTTCCGGTGTGTACTCCTGGTCCATCATGCGTGCCACATAGGCCTCCGGAGCCATCGCCACGGAAACCTCGCTAAGGTGCCCCACGCTCCACGTCGCTTGGCTCGGCGCACCAGGATGGTAGGGCGGTATCCTGTCGGGACCGTGGGTGGCGAAGCTTACGCCTGCGCCCATTGGGGGAGGCATAGGTCCGGCACATCAGGTTGTGCCAATGTCCATTTTCATATAAAATTTGGATGTAACTTTTCGAGTAGATGATTTTTCATATAAAAAACTTTTTCATCCGAGTTAGTATGCAAAAGTTATGCCCATTTTTACAAATTCTCGCGAGATTTTGCAAATGAAGTCAAAATTCATATTTGCAAATTTTCCCAATAACTAGGCCACATATCACATGGGAAACTTATTTTCCTTTATTTTTTTGACATTTTTATCATTTTGTTTTATTTTTTTTAAAACTGAAAAGGCGATCCACGGGGGGGGGGGGGGGTGCATTCGGTGGAAGTGGTGGCCAAGGTTACTAATGGTGCACCGTGGCATGGTGCGCCATTACTAGTTTAACTAGTAATGGCGCACCACACCCACGGTGCGCCATTAGTATGTTTGGACAGGCGCACTAGTTCAAAAAAAAAAATTTGGTACTAATGGCGCACCGTAGGCAGGGTGCGCCATTAGTAGTTTCAACACTAATGGCGCATCAGAAGGTGGTGCGCCATTAGTATATACTAATGGCGCACCACATGTCTGGTGCGCCATTAGTGTCATTTCCATCTATAGCCCTTTTCCTAGTAGTGATATAACGGGAATTAACCAATGCAAGTCCAAGAAGGATTGGCCAGTGCTGCCGGCTAGAGTCAAGTTCGATCCCATGGATCAGGAGTTGATCGAGCGCCTTGAGGCCAAAGTGAGTGCTGATAGCATGATATCTCACCCTCTCACCGATTTGTTCATACCAACCATCAACAGCGAGCACAACATATGCTACATCCATCGTGAGAAACTTCCAGGTAAGACACCGATCGGCCGTCTACGTGCACAAACATATTCCTTTGTTTATAGCTCTATATTTTTTAGACGCAGATCTAGTGAAGGAATTACCATTTGACAGTTAATAAAAAGTGAAACAAGTGACTGCAACATGCCAAAGATGTTATGAAAATGCCAACGACGTACACTAAAACCTGTATTCTACAATACTGCAGGTATCACATTGAGTTTCCTAAGCAAGCATTTCTTCCAGCGCAATTCTAGGGCATTCAAAAGGGCACTTGGACGCATGGCAAGATACAGTCGGAGGTCGGCATGCATGCGATGCGGCACAAGACCGGAAATACCTTGCCGGTGATGGTCAACGGCCGGTAGACGGGCAGCAAAAAGATTATGGTGCTGCACACCAACTAGAACTTCGACTAGCAGAGGACCAACTTGGTGATGCTAGAGCAAGAGAAGGAGTGGGAGCTGGTCCTCTGCAATATTTTCTACCAGACGAACACTAGGGCCAGGAGTAAAAACATTATAAGTAAGTTTGGTATTGGTACTTGTACTACCTTGTCGTCCACAATTTGGTATTGTTGTTAACGATCTTTCCGTATGAACTTGGATTTGCTTCCAACCATCATGCCGAGTGTCAACGTGGATATAAAGCTGAATCATTTGTTTCGAAATGAATTTTCAGGCACCAGATTTTTATTTGATGGGTAGCATAAGCACCTGCCGTTCGAATTCCCGGTTCTCCAAATTTTTCGAAACAAGTGCATTATCATGATGAAAAGACAACACACTGTTGCATTCTAGTTATTAGTCTGTACTTACAGAATTCTCTCGTTTATTAAGCAGGTGTGTTGTTTTTTTCAGGTCGAGCAAGTTTCAACTTGGCTATAGACTGCCCAGGCTTGGTTTTGTATTTCATAGGACCATCCCATGATGACAACGAGGCACAAAGATCCAGCAGGTATCTACTGGCCTCTGGCCCGCCAGCGTTAGTTATATTTTGTCCTACAACATCTGCAGATAGTTTTTTTTACTGAATCAAACACACGGCCCAGTTCTATTGTCCTCTTGAAACGCCATGTCCTACTTCTGTTTTATAATCTCTACCTATAGTTTTACTAGTTCATATACATGTATCATTATATTGAAAAGACATAAAGTTCCTGTTTTCATATTTACATCCTTATTTTTGTTGTTGTTTTCCCTCCGAACGCTGATTTTTTTACCACTGGTTTTCCCTTAAACAAACTCAATTGTCCCACGTCTTATTTCCTTAGAAAAACAAAACGAGTTTTTGGCAAATCAATAAGTTCTTAAAAAATGTTTATCATTTTGGGGTTACAACAGTTCGGACTCCACCGAAATATGCAAAATAAGATTGAACTTTTTGACTGTGGTCCTGGGCAGAAAATGGGATGTAATAAATTACTTAAGAGTGAGCAAACGGACTGCAAATTATAAAAAAATAGCAAATGGGCTATATGTTGTCTGCCATTGATTTGGAGGTTGACTTGTGGGCCTACTAACTTCATGCGTACACAAGGCTTCTCAAAAATAGAAACTTAGTCAACAATCGACTCTACCAGCATTAGACCATTAGATGTCAATGTGGCACCGCGGCTCAGAGAAACCAGAATGCCCCATATTCCAGCCCAAAGATCAAGGAGAAGTCTTCTGGAATACGGCATAGCTTAGCATAGAACAACTCAGCTCTTTATTACAATCTATATGGGTACAAGGGGATTACATCGGCAGGGCGACACTGCACCTGCCAGAGTTGCTCCATGAAAGCAGCAAAACAACTCGATGTAGCGAAATAACTCATGTCAGCAGAACAACGTCGGCGGTGGTGAACTCCACTCCGCAGGGAGTCTGGCTGGAACACTTATCCTCGCTCGCAAACAAGGAATCCACGACAAACAAGCAATCAAATATGGCATGACCTGCAAACTGGCATGACACGCCAGGTTAGTACATTGAATGTACTTGCAAGCTCGCAGCAACCAAAGCAATCAAGACAAGCAATAGCATGGAAATTATATATTATTAGGCAATGATGAACACGATACTATCAGAACAACATGGCATGTACAACATGATACAGCTAGAACAATGCGAGCATCGTACTAACATATGGACATGAGAAGACTAGCATGCAACATGGTGAAACTATCATGCACCGATTTACTCTGCTCGGGTTACATCGTAACCATCACATGCATCACTTACCATCACGGACATCACACGATCATCTCAGGATCCAATCAAGCTTGACATTAACAATACCATAGTAATCATTTATGACCACAAGGAGCTTGATCTTTACCCTTAACTCTTGCATAACATAACAAATATCCAACAAGTCGGTATTCACGATACCAAAGTGATCCTCTCGCGATCACGTAAATATCAACCGGTTTCTTTCATCAGCGAACCAGGGTTGTCATTTAGAAAACTATTATTATTACTGTTGACCCATAGTGTGACCGACACAAACTGGGCCATACCCATCGGCACGGCTATCGGTAGATTTAACACACACACACTCTGCAGAGGTTAGCACACTGTACCCACACCACGGAACCCATGGCCTCGCACTCCCATTCGGGTGGACCAATGGCGTTCTGACAAAACCATCCTACTGCCATGACACTCTACCGGCCACTCCGACCAACTCCACTTTGGGCTAAGTCGTGGGTGGCCCCGTGCCTACCAAAGGCACCAACAGCCCCCGTCATGGCAAAACAGTCCCAAACAGGGACAAGCATCCTTACAAAATAATGGGAACACAAGGCTTATGCGTCCTCCCTGGCCAAGGTAGGGCCCGCGCATAACCTTCCCTTGCGGGAGGCACCGGCGAGAGGCATGTCAATAGACCCAGTTAGGACCCCACCATGAGGTAAGCATGGTTGCACTGGTCAGCTCGATATGGTGGCACCATGACTCAGCCAACAGTTGTTCAAGTTGAATTTAATCCGGTTAAACTTGAATCCAATATGCTGAGTCATGATAAAAAGAATATCATGATGCAACTACAATGCATGAACATGATATTAACATAAACATGGGGGTGCATCCCAATCAACGAGCATAACAACAACATTTAACCATTTATGCAGATGAGCATGGCATACTGACGAGCATGGATATCACAACTAGAACACTACCCATAGCATAACATGACCACTAGCATCAACAATAAATACCATGCAATAACATAACGATAAAACTACCATGTAAGTATTTCATCAACTGGATGCAAAGGAACATGCATAACAACGATACTTGGAACAGACGATAGTCACGCACCGAAGACCATCACCAACATGTACAACTACCAAAAATTGCCAATATTAAAGTAATACTACCATGAAGAACATAATAACATAGTGCAAGAAAACATATCATGACGGTAAACACCGATTTGTAAGCATAACCAAAATAACGACAGCAGCAGCAAAGCAATCAAGCAGTTATTAAAGATTCAAGTTTAAAACCAATACTTTTGCATGGCTATCATGAAAATGGTGGTTGTGTCTTGCCTGGGGATGAAGAAGGCTCCGGGGAGAAGTACAGAACGAACTTGGAAAGAATCGCCAGAAAGGGTAGTCTCTTGGAGGGGCTTATTAGGGGCAAGTTTAAAATGGTCATTTCCAATATGTCAAACCATAGTGAAAATGGTACTAAAAGTTCGGGCTCGACGAGACGAAGAACTGGGTGTTGGATTCAGCTCATTTGGACTTACGAGTAAAAAGTTGTGAAGTGATGAAGATCAGGGACTTTTCTGCAAAAATATCATTACAAACAAGTCCCTGAGTGGATAAGGCAGAAGCAGTTTTGAGAAAATACGCTTTCCAGAGAGGAAAGTGCATTCCTCGCCCAAGATGCAAGGAAGTACGCCTTCAGAAAGGGAAAACGCATTCGTGCAAATGTGCTTGCACTTATCCACGTCAGCGAGAGGCGTGGTCGTGCTGCTGGGTCACTGACGGACGGGGCCCATGTTGACTCTTTCCCTCTCCCTCCTGCCTTCTTCTAGCTAGCGACGGGGAGGAGATAGAGGGTGAGGCTGTGTGTGCGCCGGCGACCCCCACCGGCACAGGCCACCTCCGGCGAGGCTCTGGCCACCGACGAGATGAGGGGAAGGAGCCGCACCCATCCATGCAGCTTGGGGGTACCGGGGAGAGCTGGAATGAGAGAAGCATCGACCGCGGCGGCAGGGCACGTTGGGCGGCGATGGGCATCGCGGCCATAGGCCATATGAGGAGAGGGAGGGGTGCTGGTGTGGCTCTAAAGGGGTGGTGGAGTCATCTGGTGGTGGAAGGAGGAGTGGATGAGCTCGGGGTTGCTCGAATTTGAGCGAGGACTGCGGCGGCTATGGCGGCCATGGAGGGCAACGGGAGCTCCTCGAGCTCGGGATAGTGTCTAGGCGGGACCATATGGGTGTGGGAAGGCCAGTGGTGAGGTCGGGTCACCTCGGGGTGGGCTTATATAGCCGGGGCAGCGAGGGGGTGAGGTGGCACGCGCGCGGCTACGTGTCTGCGCTTCGATGACGGGCACGCATGGACAAGGATCACGGGGAGGGGTGGCAAGGCGACGAAGGAGGGAATGGATGACTGGCAAAGCTCACGAAGACGAGGCAAAGCTCGGGGACACGAGAAGGAAGAGGACATGTCTGCGGAAGACGACGTGGTCACGGGTGCGCTCTGTTTCTCGACGGGACGGTTCGCCGGGAAGCAAATAGAGGGGGAAATGGCTCTAGGAGGATGGCGACGACGCGTGCTAGCAGTTAGACACGCTCACGCGCGCGAAGACGATGAGAGGAGGAGGGGCCCGAAGCAAACGATGCTCTGGACGCGGCCATAGCATGCCATAACGATGGTCACCACTAGTACTGGCAC
Organism: Triticum aestivum; assembly: GCF_018294505.1. Taxonomy (NCBI): domain Eukaryota; kingdom Viridiplantae; phylum Streptophyta; class Magnoliopsida; order Poales; family Poaceae; genus Triticum; species Triticum aestivum. The sequence goes on from NC_057803.1 coordinate 366,051,582, forward strand.
GAAGAGGACAAGGGAGGCTGTGAGGAGTTGTCAAGTGTCTAGTCCCTGGGTAATAGAGGCCGATGGAGTTGGTGGATCGACAAAAGGAGCCAAGGAGAGGAGTGTGACATCGCTGCAAGTTTGCTGCATCAAACTTGGACATGAACTGCTGATCAACAAGAACTTGATTAGGTCAAATGGTGTTGTCTGGTGTGTTTAGATAAGGAAGGACTATGATCCTGTGAATTTTGAGGGAAATGGATCACAAAATAACGGGGTTGCTTGGTAACCTCAGATTAGGTCTAGAAACTTGATCATGATGATGCACTCACATGGAGTGTCAATTTGATCTAAAATTTGGCAGGTCAGGGTGATTTGGGCATATGAGGGTGACATAAAAATTTCAGACCATTTGGACAAGCGAAAGTGGTACTTCCTTCATAATGGTCCTCTCTAAACAGGAACTTGAGAAATTTGCTGAGGGAAAATGGCTATATGAAATGAGCCCAAATTTTGGGGAGCTAGGTTATATAGATAGGATAAGGCCTAGGAAAATTTGCAGCCATAATGGAGCCATAATGGAGCAATATGAAATATACTCACATGGATGCATTGCATGAGCTTAAATCTTGAGGAGAGCTTTTATTTGATGATATGAAATACCATGCAAAAATTCAACTCAATTGGATTAACCTAGCTAGTACTTCATTCACAACCAATTCCCTCAGACATGAACTTTGAAAATTTTCTAAGGAATATTTACTAGGCAAATTAAGTTGAAATTTGTCATAAGGCAATTGTTTGGACATGAAAATATGTCCAAGAAATTTGGAGTCAATTGGGCAAAGATAAATGGCACTTGCTTCACAATCTGCCATTTAGGACATAATAGGAAAAGAATTATTTGAGGATGATGGGAAACATGGCCAATGAAATATTTTGCCATATTTGAGAAAGATATGACCAAAACAATTTATGAGAATTATTTGGGAATTTTAGGAGTGATGGAAATATAGGTTGCTTCACAACCTAAGGCAAATTGAGTTATTCCTTTAATAAATAAGGAATACCCCCAATAAAAAGAATATTGGGATTTGAGCTAGGATGAAAATGGAAAGGTCTAGGGAAGGATTTGGGTATGACAAGCCACTCTAGAAGCAAAGAAGTGTTCAGCTTCTTCAGTTTCCAGACCATAAAGCCACGGAAAAAGAAAGTCCAGGAAAAAACCTCAGAAAATCAAAAGAAAAAGAAAGGGCCAAAAATCAGGCTGTTACAAACCTTACCCCCTTGAAGAAATATCGTCCTCGAGATTTGGTTGCTCAGGGAACATGTATGAATATAATGACTTAAGGAAACCGTTTCCAACTCGGGTCTCCTTTTTCCTTTATTGTTGTTCCCACTAAATTTTTTTATCTGACCGGCTTTGGGTGGTCTTATTCACTGTATCCAAATTCTGACAGATCTTACCTCGCTTGTTCATGCTTATACTGGATCCAATTATTTTCATATCCGCTGACTTATTTGAGATTCTATGACTGAAATATGTGTCTGTCTCACAAATCCGAGAGTGATTTCTAATGGGTGCGTCATCCAACACTGACAACCTTTCATGAAGTTGTGGCCACATTTTCCTGGTGAACACCCAAGCTATGACTCCTTACATTGGGTTTCTTCACTGAATGCAGGTCCTTTGGTTCCAAATTGTGAGTTTAGGCTTAACCGTTTCCTGACAGATTCTCACCCATCGCAGAAGTTTCTGAATCATCTTATCTCTCTCCACCTTCTGGAGTATGAGATTCGTTCCAAATATTTGATTATCTCTTGTCGGGGCCATCATGAAGGGGTACGATGACAATATTTGCAAACTTGACAGACTGTGGTTCTGGTAGAAGAATTTGGCTCACTACAGGCTATCTGTAGGATCGAATGTATGTCTATAGGGGGTGATTAGACTACTTGACCAAATAAAAATCTAACCTTTTCCCAATTTTAAGTCTTGGCAGATTTTAGCAACTTAGCACAATTCAAGTAATCAACCTACACATGCAATTCTAAGAGTATAGCAGCAGAATGTAAAACAATTGCATATGAAGGTAATGGGAGGAGTTTGGAGGGAACAAACACAATGCAGACACAAAGATTTTTACGTGGTTCCGATAGCTGGTGCTATCATACATCCACGTTGATGGAGACTTCAACCCATGAAGGGTAACTGTTGCGCGAGTCCACGGAGGGCTCCACCCATGAAGGGTCCACGAAAAAGCAACCTTGTCTATCCCACCATGGCGATCGCCCATGAAGGACTTGCCTCACTAGGGTAGATCTTCATGAAGTAGGTGATCTCCTTGCCCGTACGAACTCCCTTGTTCAAGTACACAATCTTGAGGAGGCTCCCAAGTGACACCTAACCAATCTAGGAGACACCACCCTCCAAAAGGTAATAGATGGTGTGTTGATGATGAACTTCTTGCTCTTGTGCTTCAAATGATAGTCTCCCCAACACTCAGCTCTCTCTCATAGGATTGGATTTGGTAGAAATTTGATTTGAGTGGAAAGCAACTTGGGAAAGGCTAGAGATCAAGATTTATGTGGTTGGAATGGAATATCTTGACCTCAACACAAGTGTAGCTGGTTCTCTCTCAGAAAATGTATGTTGGAAGTGTAGGCATATTTTGATGGCTCTCTCTATGAATGAAGAGTGGGTGGATGGGTATATATAGCCTCGGCACAAAATCTAACCGTTAGAAACAAATCACCAAACTCGGTGGGACCGAATCATAAAACTCGGTCAGACCGATTTGGTTCATATGTGACCGTTAGGCATTTTGGTGGGACCGACATGTCTACTCGGTCGGACTGATTCCATTAGGGTTAGGGCATAACGTAATCTCGGTGTGACCGATTACACAAACTCGGTGGGACCGATTTTGGTAATAGACAAACAGAGAGTTGGTCAGGCAAACTCGGTGGGACCGATTCGCTCATCTCGGTTAGACCAAAACGTTACGAAGGGGAAACAGAGAGTTTGTATTGCAATCTCGGTGGGACCGATCACTCATTTCGGTTAGACCGAAACGTTACGAAGGGAAATAGATAGTTTGCAATCCCATCTCGGTGAGACCGAGATCCCTATCGGTGAGACTGAAGTGACTAGGGTTTCTGGCAGTGGCTATGTAAAGTGAACTCGGTGGCACCGGATAGAAGATTTTGGTGGGGCTGAGTTTGACTTTTGGTTTGGGACATATGTGGATGTGAGAAAGTAGTTGGGGTTTTTTGGAGGATATCACTAAGCATTTTGAGCAAGTAACTCATTAAGCAACACCTCACCCCCTTTTAATAGTATTGGCTTTTCCTATGGACTCAATGTGATCTTGGATCACTAAAAGTAAAAGGTAGAGTCTTGTGCTTTGAGCTTGAGCCAATCTTTTGTCCTTAGCATTTTGAGGGGTCCACTTTCTAATCCATGCCATGCCAATCATTAAGCTTTCCTGAAATATTTATCTTCAAATAGCATTAGCTCAATGAGCTATATGTTGTTAGGAATTACCAAAACCACCCAGGGATAGTTGCACTTTCAATCTCCCCCTTTTTGTTAATTGATGACAACATATAGATCAAACTTCGACAAATGATAATAAGATTGAAATACATCGTCGCTTTGAGAAGTATGTGATAAGCAAGAGCTCCCCCTAAATTTTTGCATTATTTAGAATTTGCTTTTGAATGCAAATGCACAATCGATTAGTTTCATGGGTTACTCTTCCGTGTCACATACATCTTGGTGGAGCGCTCAAAATAATAGAAATTAAAAGCATGCACTCATCACCAAGCAAGTGAATGATCATATATGAGATATAAAAGATAGTATCATTCAACAAGCATTAAGGTAGCAAATGATCAACCATATGATCACATAAGTATCTCACAAGGACATAAGGACATAAAGTATCTCACACAAAAACAAGAAGTTCAACAAAAAGCAAGAGAGATAAAAAGCAAGACACTCTCTCTCGAAGCCTATGATCTATACATATTTCACCCCCTTTGGCAACAAGTTACCAAAAAGTTTAAAAATGCATAGTGCTATATGTCTCTCAGGATTGGTCTTGGAGATGTGGTGTAGAGAGAACTCCAAGGACGAAGGCTTCCGATGATGTAGTTGGAGTTGGTGGAGGTGAAGTGGGTGCTGGAGGTGGCACTGGAGCTGTAGCTGCTGGTGCTGACATTGTAGCTCTAGCATCTGAAACTGGCACTGCAGCAGACCTTGGACCTCGTGGCACATGCTGAAAAGCATCAGTAGTTGCCTTTCCTCTCCTATCCTCTGCTTCCTCCTAAAGTTGCTCAACTGCAGTCTGAATCTCAGTCAGCTTCAGGTTAAGATCATAGAATTTTGTCTCCACAATCCTCTCCAAGCTCTCCTGATTCTAAGTCCGGGTGGCCAAGCCCTTCTCAATCCTCAGTGTAGCTTGAATCATATAGCCTAGTTTATCTTGCTTGCTCTTTAGGAAAACTTGAGATGCCTCTTCAATAGTGGGCATCTTCGCAGCTTCCTCAGACTTTGCCTTGGCTCTCTTCTCCTGGAGTTGAGCTGATGATGGTGCCTCCTCATTTATGACAACAGTGTTGTCTTCAAACTCAGGATGTAAGGGTAGATGCTCCTTGTCCAGCAAATAAATTCATGTGCCCATCTTAGAATTGATGAGGTCCTCAATATGTGGAGTATACCCACAACTTCTCTTTTGATCAGCAGCAGTCCTCTTGACCGTTTCTACAATCAAACTCATAACTTTGAACTTATGAGGAATATCAAAGATTTGCAACATGTTGATGGAGTGTCCTTTGATCATCTTGTGATCTCCTGACTTGGGTAGCAATGTGTGCCTTAAGATCCAGTTAATAGTAGGCAGACCAGACAATAAGAAGTGTATAGATCCAAGCTTATGTGTTTCCAAAGCCTTATCAGGGATCTCTTTGTACATGTTTGCCATGGAGTTGTGGTCTTTCTTCTTGGTGGCATACACATCCAAGTCATCTTCATGTTCTTCGGGGGCATTGATTAGCTTGGCCCACTATTCAAATGTTGACTGGTACCTAGTACCTTCAGACATCCATATTATCCTTCCATCTTGATAGAAGTGGGCAGTGGAGTAAAACTCCATGATCAGCTCATCATTCCATTTAGTGAGATTTTGTCCAACAAACTCATCTACTCCACATGCCCTAAAGAAGTCATATACTCCTGGGAAGTGATCCTCATTTTACTAGATGTATTCCCAATCGACCCATTTCATGTGACATACAATGGGATCCTTGTCAAGCCAAATTGTCTCATAGAAGTCTTGTTGTTCCTTTGTATGGAACCTGTAGTCAACTGCAGTCCTCCTCCTAATAGCATAGGGATCAGACTGTCTCCACAATGTTAGTCCTGCATCTTTCCTGATGTGCATGTCCTCAGCGACTGGATGAGTATCATTGTGGTCAAGAATTTTGGGCTTCAACTTCCTCAAGACATGAAAATCATCTTCCTCTTCTTCAGCTTCAGGCACTGGATCCTTGTTCTTCTCCTCAGCAGGTATACTCCTAGTGTTCCTCTTGGGTTTTGGGGGTTTCTGAGCAGCAGACCGGGGAGCAGATTTGGGCTTAGATTGAGTAGCCCCTGACTTAATTGCGTCTCCCATAAGCTTTTGAGAATTGGGAGCTGGTGCAGCATCCTCTTCCTCCTCCTCTTCTTCTGGATCTCTCATAATGGAGGATCTACCTAGCACTCTGGTAGTGGTCTTCTTGACCCTTTATTTCCTCTTCTTTCCTTCTCCAACAACCTATTCAGTTGGCTTGGAGGTTTCAGTAGTTGAGGATCTCACCTTTAAGGTTAGCACCCTCTTGGCAGGGGCCTTCTTGTGAAAGCCAGACTTAGTTGATGCAGCTATGCCATATTCCTTCTTCAGTACATTCTTCTTGGAGCTGACTTCCTCCTCAACATCCACATAGTCCTCATCTTCAGAATCTAAGATTTTCTTCTTCCTTGACCTGGTGGCTGCCTTGGGCAAGTTGCTTGGCGTCCTCCTATTGCCATCATCAGAAGTGCTAGAGGGACTAGTGCCCTCACTCAATTGCACCTGTTCCTCTAACTTGTTTTGGCTGTCGCTCTGGTCAGACATCTCTGCAAACTTACTGACAGCAGACCCTATGAATAGATATAGATGAGGTAGAGTGGATGAGCATCACAAAGTGCAGAGTTTTTGCAACAGGGATGACTTAAAACTTAGTTTTAGTTCTTCACAGAAAGTATTTCGGAGCTACCCATTTGTAAACTCGATGATACCGAAGCACCTTTTGGAACCTAAACTAGTCAACTCGATCAGACCGAGTCATAGTTCGGTGGCACCGAGACTGCTAGTGTTTCACAAAGAATCGAACTCGGTCATACAGATTTGCAGTTTTCGGTCAGACCGAAAGTGCAACTGCAATGGCCTAAGCCAAATCGATGAGACCGATTTCTACAATTCGATCGTTCCGAGATGAGTTCGGCGGAGACCTAACCCTAAATTTCCAAATCGAATCTAATCTAAAGGATGTTTTCAGTGGATAGATTGATTGGACACATGGTCATGATCATGGCAAAGTAATGTGCTACGAATCGAAGTTAAAGGAATAACACAAAGGATCAAACTCATACCCTAATTCGGTGGAGTTCGGTACATCGGCAACGGAGGGGCAGAAATCCGTTGAAAGCGATGGAAACCAGCGGCAGGAGGTCGCTGGCGGTGAGAGGACGATCCGGAGACCCGAGGCGGGAGAGAAGGATACGCGCGGGCTGAGAGGTTTAGAAGAAATTTCCAAAATATCACCCGTGGGTTTATATATCCCGACCCTATCGGTGTGACTAAGTGGAACAACTCGGTGGCACCAAGATGCAGAATCGCAAGCGGTTGCTGCAACTCGGTGTGACCGAAAACTTCTAATCGATTGCATCGAGATTGAAAACCTAGATCAACTTAGTGTTCTCGGTGTGACCGAAATGGATGACTCGGTCATACCGAAATGGACAAATAGGTTTTGGAAGTTTAAGTCTATGACGAATCGGGGACTCCAAGTGCTCCTCACACAAAGTGTTTTGAATCTAACTTGATCAAACTTTGTGATGTAACATGAGTAGAGTTTGAGATGAGAAAATCATAGATAGCTAGAGGGAGTTCTTAGGCATTCTTGTCCATCCATTTGGCAAAAGAGAAAAGGCAACCAATCAAAGCAACAAATGGATGTCCTCGAATGAGAGAAATATGCAATCAACATGCTCACACAATAAAATGACAAATGAAATATGTGACAGAGCATGCACAATCACTCTAGCATCTATCAACCAATTTTGGGATGACTAGGTCATCTATATATGTGTATATTGACTTAGGAGTCAAATGAGAACATTTGATCATAGGTCATACTCATCGTTTAAGCACAAGTGGGGTTGCCACTTTTACATAAAGCATTGTTGTGCTCACATCATTAGAGTTGCTTTAGCTCAATTGATTAGAGTAAAGCCCCCCCTAGATGTGATATCCCCCTAAGACGGATGAACTAACCTTGGGTTTTGTCGATGATGACTTCATGTAGGTGTTGAAGATGTAGATGCTCAATGTTGATGTATATCATTCGGAGCAATCCTTTGGAGTGAGTTGCACTTTCAATACCTACACGGATTAGTCCCACAAGGAACAAACAGGGATATCCATAGACATAGAGTGATATTCACATAGGATGATGTCCATGAAAGCATCAGGTTACCTTGTCCCTTGTCCTACCAACAAGAGGGTTTGTGACTCCTTGAACTAGTGCAAGATATGGAAGTTGTTTGCATTTGTGCTTGCCGAGATGATAAGAGTGAAGTATGTTGGCGGAGTCACCCTCAAGAACTTTCTAGTTCTTCTTAGGGATCCACACCATCTTGATGGGAATCCTTGGAGTTGTAGTTGTACTTTATGAAGTGGAACTTGATGTAGTCTTGGGAACCCACTTGACCAAGGCCTTAGGTGCTTCTTCAAATGCATCAATCTCCTCTTGAAGCTTGTCCTTGCCTTTTAGTTTGTGGTCTTGTGGTGGAAGATCATCTTGAGCTTGTGTTCCTTGGAAAGAAGTAGGATCATACTTCTCTCGTTGAGCAACAAACTTCGTCTTGGGGTATTGATCTTCTTCCCACTCAACTCCATTGGCATTGAACTTTCGTTCAAAACCAAGACCTTGATTCTTCTGGTGTCTTCCTTGCTTACGTACAATTTCCTCAAATTGCTTACTTCCGCCAAGGCTCTTGTAAACACCTTTCTCTATAATTCCCTTCAATAAGCAATTTTCTTGCTCAAGTGTAACTTGGCTAAGGGAATCATTAGTGGAATCAAGAGAACTACTAGAAGCAACACCATTGGATTTAGCATGATTGTTGTTACTACTAGAAGAAGAATCTTTCTTGTCCTTGTTGCTAGATTTAACTTGTGGCATGTAAGTAGACAACAGTAAATGCTTGGCAATGTAAGAAGAACTTTTCTTGCGAAGATCATCATTGATTGCTTTTAAGAACTCATGCTCTTGCTCAAGGTAGAGCTTTTCAAAACGTAGCTTCTCATGAGTCTTTAACAGTTCTCGATGATTTTCCAAGGTAGTTTCATGAGCTAACTTAAGAGTGTTTAGTCCTTTAGTTAGATGCTCAATCTCCTTCTTATCATTGTCATTCGTTTTATCTTGATTAGTATGATTAATAGCAAGTTCATCATAGTTTTCATAACTAGAGTTGTCAACAAGTAAATCATCCTCACCTAGGAAATCATTTTCATCACTATTGAAATCAACATACTCGGGGTCTGATACCTTTGGGACTTTAGCCATGAAGCATCTTCCAATCCCTTCATTTGGTGAGTGAGATATGTCGTAGGAGTTGGTTGACACAAGTGCTAGACCCGCAACACCTTCATCTTGAGTATATTCGGAGTCGGAGTGATAACTTCTCTCGGAGTGATCATCGGAGTCGGAGCCGGATATCCATTCACCAACATGAGCTTGATGTCTTTGTTTTGTGTAGCTCTTTGATGGCTTGTCCTTCCTTACCGAATCCTTTCTTCTCCGTGATGTTGTTCGTTCATAATGGTCATCTCTACTCCTTCTCTCTCTTGGTGGTGATTCTTCTCTTCTACTTGTTCTTTTAGGAGAATCTTATCTTCTTTTATAGGGAGCCATACACTCATTGGAATAGTGTCTGGGTCTTCCACAATTATAGCAATTTCGCTCACGACTAGAAGATCTTTTGTAATTATAGGACCTTGACTTGGAACTTCTTTCCTTTCTTCTACTCTTGTAAAACTTGTTGTAGTTCTTCACCATTAGGCTCGATTCTTCGTTGAAGGTTTGTTTCTCACTTGATGGTGTGGGAGCATCACATGAGGCTTTGTAAGCACCACTTGACTTGTTGTGAATCTCTTCCTTAACCTTGAGTGACATCTCATGAGCAACAATTCTTCCAATGACTTCTGTTGGCTTGAGATCTTTGTAATTGGGCATCATTTGGATCAGTGTGCACACAATATTATATTTTCCATCCAAGGCTCTTAGGATCTTCTTGATGATGAATCTATCATTCATCTCTTCACTTCCTAAGCCGGCAATCTCATTTGTGATGAGAGCAAGCCTAGAGGACATTTCAGCGACACCTTCACCATCCTTCACTTTGAACTTGTCAAGTTGACTTTGAAGCACATGCAATTTGGATTCCTTGACGGAGTCGGTACCTTCATGCATATCAATCAAAGTATCCCAAATTTCCTTTGCATTCTTAATACGGCTGGTTTTGTTGAATTCTTCGGGGCACAATCCGTTCAAGAGAATATCACAAGCTTGAGCATTGTATTGCAGCATATTCAACTCTTCCATGATAGCTTCACGGGTTGGTTCGCTCCCATCAAAGAATTCACCTTGCAAGCCAATACACACAATAGCCCAAACGGCGGGGTTATGCCCAAGAATATGCATTTTCATCTTATGCTTCCAACTAGCAAAATTAGTACCATCAAAGTAAGGACCTCTACAGTGGTAATTTCCCTCACTAGATGCCATACTCTCCTAGGTGGTGAAACCAAGGCTATCATCACCAAAAGCTATGGAAATTAAAGCAAATGGAGACCAAAGCTCTGATACCACTTGTAGGATCGAAAGTATGTCTAGAGGGGGGTGGTGATTAGACTACTTGACCAAATAAAAATCTAAACCTTTCCCAATTTTAAGTCTTGGGAGATTTTAGCAACTTAGCACAATTCATGTAATCAACCTACACATGCAATTCTAAGAGTATAGTAGTGGAATGTAAAACAATTTGTAACACCCATAATGCGGCTATATCTCCCATGTGTCGAGACACGACTTAGAGGCATAACCGCATGGTGGTTTAGTCGCAAGTGGGGTAATCTTCACACAATCCCATGTACTGAATAAGAAAGGGATAAAGAGTTGGCTTACAATCGCCACTTCACACAAATAACAAGTTAAACATACATCAGCCAAGATATAATCAAAGGTTTGACTACGGAACCAAAATAAAGGAAGACAACCCCAAATGCCGGATCCCCGATCGTCCCAACTGGGCTCCACTATTGATCATCTGGAAAAGACACAAAACAACGACCAACATCTTCATCGAGGTCCCACTTGAGCTCGGTTGCGTCATCTGCACTGGTATCATCGGCACCTGCAACTGTTTGGAAGTATCTGTGAGTCACGAGGACTCAACAATCTCACACCCGCGAGATCAAGACTATTTAAGCTTATGGGTAGGACTGGGTAATGAGGTGGAGCTACAGCAAGCACTAAGCATATATGGTGGCTAACATACGCAAATAAGACTGAGAAGAGAAGCAACGCAAATGGTCGTAAGCTAGGAGTGATCAAGAAGTGATCCTGAATCTACTTATGTTCAAGCATAACACAAGAACTGTGTTCACTTCCCGGACTCCGCCGAAAAGAGACCATCACGGCTACACACGCGGTTGATGCATTTTAATTAAGTCAAGTGTCAAGTTATCTACAACCGGACATTAACAAATTTCCATCTGCCACATAACCGCGGGCATGACTCTCAAAGGTTTATACCCTGCAGGGGTGTCCCAACTTAGCCCATCACAAGCTCTCACAGTCAACGAAGGATATTCCTTCTCTCGGGAAGACCCGATCAGTCTCGGAATCCAGTTACAAGACATTTCAACAATGTTAAAACAATACCAGCAAAGCCGCCCGATGTGCCGACAATCCCGATAGGAGCTGCACATATCTCTTTCTCAGGGCAACACCGTATGAGACATCCTATGAGTAAAACCAAATGTCAAGTTTCCCCGAGGTGGCCCTGCAGTCTACTCGGTTCGGACCAACACTTAGAGAAGCACTAGCACATGGGGGTTAAAATAAAGATGACCCACGGGTTGGCCGACCCGAGGGAAGGGTAATAGGTTGTTAGGCAAATGTAAAACCAAGGTTGGGCCTTCCTGGAGGAGTTTTATTCCAAGTGAACTTTCAAGGGTTTCCCATAACACCCAACCGCATAAGGAACGCGAAACCAAGGAACATAACATCGGTATGACGGAAACTAGGGCGGCAAGAGTGGAACAAAACACCAGGCATAAGGCCGAGCCTTCCACACTTTACCAAGTATATAGATGCATTAATTAAAATAAGAGATATTGTGATATCCCAACATATCCATACTCCAACATGGAAAAAACTTCATCTTCACCTACAACTAGCAACGCTATAAGAGGGGCTGAGCAAAAGCGGTAACATAGCCAAACAATGGTTTGCTAGGAAGGTGGGTTAGAGGCTTGACATGGCAATATGGGAGGCATAATATAACAAGTGGTAGGTAGCGTGACATAGCGATAGAGCGAACAACTAGCAAGCAAAGATAGAAGTGATTTCGAGGGTATGGTCATCTTGCCTGCAAAGTTCTCGGAGTTGTCGAAATCTTGATCCTTGAAAGCATACTCAATAAGTTCCTCATCATGTACTCGTCTCCTTGCTCTACCCAAAGAAAGAACACAGGGAAAGGACCAACAATCATTGACGGTGCAATGCACAAACAACATGATGCAATACATGGCATGATATGTAAGACATGATATGCAATGTATATGCGTGCTCCGGAAGGGAAAGAATGATTAAGGCATCAACTTTGGAAACCGAGTGTGCCTCTGTAAAGATGAAATGATTTTGGTTGAAATCGATATAAAGATCACTGGAAACGGATGCACGGTTTGCAAATGGCAAGCAAAACAAGGTTGATGCTATTATGCGATTAACAGCACGATGCCACTTAGAATGCAACAATAAACTACGCTACTTCACTCCAACATAGCAACAAAGCATATGGCAGTGATGTACAATAGATGCTTGATAAATCATGAACATGAAGCTATGGCTAGATCCCACAAGAGTAGGTTCAAGCAAGCATGGCAAAAGTGCAAAAGATATCAGCATCACAGACTTAGTGAAAATACTAACATGTCAAAAACAACATCAGGAAGCACTATTTAGAGCAAGCAAACAACATGCTACAGGAACATATCATAGCAAAAAAAGGCATGGAATGATACTACTAAAAGCATAGATCAAAAGTCCCTTACTGAACATGAGCCAAAAAGGCACAGAAGATATGATGGCACCCATGTAAACATAGCAATTTTTATTAACAGTTTCAAACAACAGAAAAACATGGCATGGCATAAACAGAATTATGCTAGCAACTTTGCGAGCTCAAACCACTCACCACAAAGCATTGGATGACAATATAAGCATACTAATAGCAAGATGACATGTTCATGAAGCTAACCATGGCAAGAGCAAGTTCATAGGATGCATGGATCACTAGCAACAACCATGGCAATATTGATTAACATGTTAGCAATCTACCAGGAACATTTTATAGCAAAAGTAGAGCAAGAACAAGACATGCTAGACAACTCCATAATTGCAAGCAGGGGCATGGATGGATAGATCATGACCACATGTTCAAAACATCCTTAGTGAAGTATCTCAAAATAAGCATGTATCTCATTATAGCATCAAGTTTACATGGCATCAAAATAACAGCACGCAAAGACTTGGCAAAATCCTAAGTCCCTGAAAACAGCAACACCACGAAGCCTAGTTTGCATGCTTGTGCTAGTCACCACATAGATCACAAAAATACAAGATAAACACCACTGTAAAACATGGCATGATGTAGTTCAAAACACATGTAGACCTCATACTCATATGATGCACACAACAAATGCAACAAAAAATGACAAAACCTCATGATCTAATAAGTACCAGCAGTTAACATTTAATAACACTCTTGCATCTATCATAATGCATGAAAATGGCATCATAATGAACATGAACATGCATGGAAATGCTTCTATCATGGAGAGATCAACGAGACAAACAATTCAACATATCATATGCATGATTTGGATCACCGAGCACGGAGATACGATGCGATGAAGGAGGCATGAAAAATTAAAGGGAAAAGGAATTAGTGGAATATTACCCTTCGAAAAGTCAATGGGACGAGGATATCCGGGACGGAGAGATCTGGGGCACGGGGAGGCTGTTTGGTTCAACTCCCGGTGGATCTCATCCACCCGGGGTGGATCTGGCTGGGCCGAACTCCAGCGACAGCGGGTGGTTCCGGTGAGGCAGCGGCCGGCGATCGCGTCGGGAGGCGGCGGGGCGGCGTGGTGCACGGCGGCAGGGCGCGGCACAAGGCAGCGGCGTGGCGCAGTGGCGGAGGGCGCCGCGCAGCGGTGGAGCAGCGAGGTTGCGGCGGGCGGCGGAGCAAGGGCGGCGCTCGGGCACGGACGCCCGCGGGCGGCGGCCGCGGGAAACGAGCCGGGAGGGCCCGCGATGGGCTCCGGCGGGCCCAATGCGGTGGGAGGAGAGAGAGGGCGGCGTGGCATGCTCAGGTTGGAGGAGAGCGGCGGCGGGGTGACGTGGCGTCCCCGGATTGGTCCGGGCGACGTGGAGGCCTGACATGTCCGGCCGGAGTTGGATGTGTCCGGCGGCGCGAGCTAGAAGGAGGCTAGGGTTAGACCGCGAATTTCAGGGAGGGGCACATATTTATAGGTAGATGGAGGTAGGAGTGTCCAAATGAGGTGCGGTTTTTGCCCACACGATCATGATACAATGGCAGAGAACATGGAGACGGTTTTGATGGGTTCTTGGGCTGCTTTGGAGGGGTGTTTGGCTGCAACACAAAGAGGCTTTTGCGGTTACCCGGTTAACCGTTAGAGCATCAAACATCCTCCAAATGGAACAAAATTTGACAGACGGTCTACCGGTGGTGTACCAAGGCCACTTGACAAATCTCGGTCCATTCCAAGAACGTTTATCACCCGCTCATGAAAAGAGACAAGAGGGGTGCGCCAGTGCATTTGGGAGTGTCAGAGTGCAAAACGGACAACATGGAAAATGCTCGGATGCATGAGACGAACACGAATGCAAATGCGATGCAATGATGGCATGATATGAAATGCATGACATGAACAAAACAAAAACGAAAGAAAAAACCCCAACCACGAAGGGAATCTCATATCGCATCTCCGGAAAAGGCAAGAGCCGGAGTTACAAATATGGAAAGTTGTATCCGGGGCATTACAACACTCCACCACTATGAGAGGATCTTGTCCTGAGATCTAGGATGGCACCGGAGGGAAAATGGAAGAGGAAGAGAGGAGGTAAAACTAATTTGCTTCTTCGACAAACGAGTGAAACCAAAGAACCTTGATAGGTTAAACAATTTCGAGAAAAGAATACAACGGAGATGATTGAAGTTGAAAACACTCCGTTAGAAAATAGGAATGAAGAAGAACAAATTCAGACAGCACTCCGGTTGAAAAGAGATGCAAGACTCGATAAGATCAAAAGAACTTGAGCAGACGACACAACACTCCGATTAAATGGATAATCATGAAAAGCACACGATCCTCATGATTCGAGATGATGAGTGGAGGGAACAACATCACAATGCCTCCGGAAGAAGAAAGAATGGAATGAAATGAACGGAGGGAAAGAAGATCTTGAGAGAGCACGCTTACAACAAATGCGAGAACGGAGTTGTTGGATTTTCAACAACAAAAGGATAAGCTTGATGTGGGCTTATGGAAGACATCTCAAGATTATGAGGTGAAAACCTGCCACTCACAGGAAAAAGATTTGATTGAGAGCTAGAAAAGATAGAAAGCTTCTTCCACCGAGGTGATAAGGAGAAACCTTGGATCATAGATAATCATTACCAAGAGAAACGTTCCCAATGTAAGGCTTTAGGTGAAACCTATATCAAGATAACTCCAAGGAAGAAAATGATGGGTTTAAGTATCTCATCCCTGACAACTTGTCAATCATGAAACACGAAGGGAAATTATGAACAAAGACATAACACCACCTCAAAAGATGAGATATGAAAGAATTACACTTCGGAATGCAAGATGGAGAATGCTTGAACTCCTCAAAACAAGACATGTGTTGAACACCATGTTTATTTGAGAGTATAGCTTGGCGGATCTTAGCTTCGAGAGAAATCTTGAAGATCAAATGAAGAATGAAGGGAATCCTTGATGAACTACCATGTAGAGCCTCCATGAAGAACTCCGGTAATAAAAGAATGATAAAAAAGAAGTGAAGGATGAAAAGAATAAGATTGAAGCCTTGCAATGATTGGATGGAGCTTTGTGATGAGATAAAGAGGAAAACTTGGAACTCCGGAAAGAAAAGATGAAGCACTAGAAAACCAAGAATTTTGATGAACCTCCGAAATAAGGAATTAATCACTTGGATGAAACAATAATAAGAATTAGGTTATGCGTATCCTTCACCAATTTAAATTGATGACAAACAACGGATTTGGCATACTACTTATTCTCATAGAAAAGTTTAAGATAGATATTGCACAAACTTGGGAAGGTCTTCAACGAACCATCGGTAGGACTTGAAAAGAACAAATGAATTGATATGATGACGAAGGAAGATAACTCTTGAATGAACCACCATAAGAATTGAAAATGAACGTGGCAAAGGCACCATTCACCGAGAAGAATTGGAAAATGAATGAAGATACTTGAGGGGATTTGGATACATGAGAACGAAGAGATCATGAGTTGATTAGAGAATACTTGAATGATGCACCGGTAAGATTTGGAGAACGAGAGCTGAAAGCTGGAATGAATAATTATGGGATGATGGGCTCCGGAGAATCAAACTAAAAAGACTCCTAGATAGCTCTGAATGGGTGAAAAGAATTCTCACAATCGAAAACAATTATGAGAGGAAGGCATAAAGCTAGCAGCATGAATCTTGAAGAGAACGGATTTGATTGCAGATAAACTCTTCTTCGGTCTTCAAATGTTGAGAATGACGATGAGAAGCACCACCATGAATTATTGAGGCACTCCGGAATGAATAATAGAAAGGTCAAGTCAACGATGAAAAGAATTTGAAAGATCTTGGAGGAAGACATATGACTGATGATAAATCATTCTTACGTCAAACTTCGAAAAGAATCTGAAGATAGCTCCGTGAAAAATAGAAGAGTTAGGTAAGATCCTAGGAAAAGACCTGTGGGTTAGGGCCCACTCAAAAGAAACACCGTTGAACGATTTAAAAGAGAGAATGCGCCGGTTGAATTAAATGGTTTGAATGAGATGACAACCTCGAAATAACTTGAATGGATCGAGAATGGAAACATGAATCTTCTGAGATATCTTCGGCACTCTGAAACAATTGAATAGCGAGAAGTGGATGATTAAGAGGTGCACCGGCATGAGAGACATTTGAAACGAGGAAAGGATATGATCGACAAAGCTTGACTTGAATCCACCGGAGAAGAAAAGAGAACGAAGAATAATAAACTCGAAGCTTCATTAGTATCTTCCTGAGAATCACCGGATAATAACATTGACAGAAAAGAATGGAGATACTTCCCATCAATAAAAAAATACTTGATTAAGAAATCCGAGTCCTTGAAGAAAAAGGGTGGGAGGGCAGGAAAACAAAGGCAACTTGGAGCATATGGAATGGAACAAACACCGTTGAGAAAAAAACTTAGAATTGATCTTGCGGATGTTGAAAATGATCAGATCCACTTGAAGAGAAGCACGCCGGTAGAAAAGAATTGACATGACAATCTCGATTATCATGAAGGATAGGTATTCTCATAGGAGTATGAGAACACCGCTTAGGAAAGGTATGGGATCAACACTTGACTTCGAAGCAACTTGAATACCACAACTCAAAACGAAACAAAGGATTGGCTTGCAAAATAAGCCAGAACAAACATATGATAGAGATTTCATCCGAAGTTTTCATGGTGGGGCCCACACGGGCTTGATCATACAACATCATCATGTACAAGGCAGTGCAGATGACATATGAAGCGTCCCCGAGTCAGCATAGCCAAGGACTCTTTAAGACACAACGACACCACTGTAAAACCAACCGTGGATATGCGGAGCACTAGACGTCGAACCCCAATCTCATATCATACATCTGCCGAAAAGATATCCTAGGAGCTACTTTAATTCCCACTTATAAACTTCCTAAACTTTCTGGTTATGCAATCAGGTGTTGGGGATATAGGGGAAGCATAATATCTCACCCAAACTAACAATCCGTACATCCAGTTGTATCCATCCTTCAACACATAACCAAGAAACCTTCGGAAATCATGTACCTCAACCTTTGAAAAGCATCCGTTATACGCGTTATGGCCATACTCCCGAACTCCCGCCCCAGCACTGGGTGGCATCGAGGTTATCTCACCAACAATGCCTAAAAGAGATTTTCGATGTCGGCGAAACTCATATATTCCAGAACTGCAACGATAAAATTGTGATGACAACACCTCGGAGCTCAACTCCCCGGGACACTTCCACAACCCCTAAATGTCAGGAGGAACCAAGAACAATGTTCTCGTCACAAGACTATCGGAACGATTCCAAGATACCCGCGTGATCCTAAAACAAATTCGTGAATTTTGAGGAGCGAAGAGTCAAAACTTCTATGTCAGGAGGCCTCACCGGTGTGACGAAGGGACCGAGGAGGCCTCATGAGAGTGACGAAGGGACTAAGGAGTAAAAAGAATACCACTCTACGATATATATATTCCCAAGACTCAAAACATTTTGTTCTAGACTCAACAACGTTAACGATTCGATCAAGCAGGGGGCTCCTAGGTCGGGGATGGCTCTGATTACCAACTTGTAGCACCCACAATGCGGATATATCTCCCACGTGTCGAGGCACGACATAGAGGCATAACCGCATGGTGGTTTAGTCGCAAGTGGGGTAATCTTCACACAATCCCATGTACTGAATAAGAAAGGAATAAAGAGTTGGCTTACAATCGCCACTTCACACAAATAACAAGTTAAACATAGATCAACCAAGATACAATGAAAGGTCCGACTACGGAACCAAAATAAAGGAAGACAACCCCAAATGCTAGATCCCTGATCGTCCTAACTGGGCTCCACTACTGATCATCTGGAGAAGAAACAAAGCAACGATCAAGTTCTTCATCGAGCTCCCACTTGAGCTCGGTTGCGTCACCTGCACTAGTATCATCGACACCTGCAACTATTTGGAAGTATCTATGAGTCACGAGGACTCAGCAATCTCACACCCGCGAGATCAAGACTATTTAATCTTATGGGTAGGACAGGGTAATGAGGTGGAGCTAGAGCAAGCACTAAGCATATATGGTGGCTAACATACGCAAATAAGAGCGAGAAGAGAAGCAACGCAAACGGTCGTAAGCTAGGAATGGTCAAGAAGTGATCCTGAACTTACTTACGTTCAAGCATAACACAAGAACCGTGTTCACTTCCCGGACTCCGCCGAAAAGAGACCATCACGGCTACACATGCGGTTGATGCATTTTAATTAAGTCAAGTGTCAAGTTCTCTAGAACCAGACATTAACTAATTCCCATCTGCCACATAACAACGGGCACAACTCTCGAAAGTTTATAACCTGCAGGGGTGTCCCAACTTAGCCCATCACAAGCTCTCGTGGTCAACGAAGGATATTCCTTCTCCCGGGAAGACCCGATCAGTCTCGGAATCCCAGTTACAAGACATTTCGACAATGGTAAAACAAGACCAGCAAAGCCGCCCGATGTGCCGACAATCCCGATAGGAGCTGCACATATCTCATTCTCAGGGCAACACCGGATGAGACATCCTACGAGTAAAACCAAACCTCAATTTTCCCTGAGGTGACCCCTGGGTTGGCCGACCCGAGGGAAGGGTAATAGGTTGTTAGGCAAACGTAAAACAAAGGTTGGGCCTTGCTGGAGGAGTTTTATTCAAAGCGAACTGTCAAGGGGTTCCCATAACACCCAACCGCGTAAGGAACGCAAGATCAAGGAACATAACACCGGTATGACGGAAACTAGGGCGGCAAGAGTGGAACAAAACACCAGGCATAAGGCCGAGCCTTCCACTCTTTACCAAGTATATAGATGCATTAATTAGATATTGTGATATCCCAACATATCCATACTCCAACTTGGAACAAACTTCATCTTCACCTGCAACTAGCAACGCTATAAGAGGGGCTGAGCAAAAGCGGTAACATAGCCAAACAACGTTTTGCTAGGAAGGTGGGTTAGAGGCTTGACATGGCAATATGGGAGGCATTATATAACAAGTGGTAGGTAGCGCGACATAGCGATAGAGTGAACAACTAGCAAGCAAAGATAGAAGTGAGTTCGAGGGTATGGTCATCTTGCCTGCAAACTTCTCACAGTTGTCGAAAGCTTGATCCTCGAAAGCGTACTCAATAGGTTACTCATAATGTACTCGTCTCCCAGTTCTACCCAAAGCAATAACACAAGAAAAGGACCAACAATCAATCACGGTGAAATGCACAAGCAACATGATGCAATACATGGCATGATATGCAACACATGATATGCTTTGCATATGCGTGCTCCGAAAGGGAAAGAATGATCAAGGCATCAACCTGGCAAACCAAGTGCGCCACTGGAAAGATGAGATGATGTCAGTTAAAATTGATATAAAGATCACCGGAAACGGATGCACGGTTTGCAAATGGCAAGCAAAACAAGGTTGATGCTATTCTGCGATTAACAGCATGATGCTAGTTAGAATGCAACAAGAAACTAAGCTACTCCACTCCAACATAGCAACAAAGCCTATGGCAGTTATGTACAAGAGATGATTGGCAAAACATGAACACTGAGCTATGGCTAAATCACACAAGAGCAGGTTCAAACAAGCATGGCAAAAGTGCAAAAGATATCAGCATCACAGACTTCGTGAAAATACTAAGATGTCAAAAACAACATCAGGAAGCACTATTTAGAGCAAGCAAAAAACATGCTACAGGAACATATCATAGCAAACAAAGGCATGGCATGATTCTACTAAAATCATGGGTCAAAATTCCATTACTGAACATGAGACAAACAGGCACATAAGATATGATGGCACCAATGTAAACATAGCATGGCATAAACATAATTATGATAGCAATTTCGCGAGCTCAAACCACTCACCACAAAGCATTGCATGACAATATAAGCATACCAATAACAAGATGACATGTTCGTGAAGCTAACAATGGCAAGAGCAGGTTCATAGGATGCACGGATCACTAGCAACAACCATGGCAATATTGATTAACTTATTAAAAATTTGCCAGGAACATTTTATAGCAAAGGTAGAGCAAGAACAAGACATGCTAGAAAACTCCATAATTGCAAACAGGGGCATGGATGGGAAGATCATGACCACATGTTCAAAACATCCTTACCTAAGTGTCTCAAAATAAGCATGTATCTCACTGTAGCATCAAGTTTACATGGCATCAAAATAACAACAGGCAAAGACTTAACAAAATCCTAAGTCCCTGAAAACAGCAACACCACGAAGCCTAGTTTGCATGCTTGTGCTAGTCACCACATAGATCACAAAAATACAAGACAAGAATCCATGTAAAGATGGCATGATGTAGTTCAAAACATATGTAGACCTCATACTCATACGATGCATAGAACAAATGCAATAAAAAATGACAAAACCTCATGATCTGATAAGTACCAGGATTTAACAATTAATAGCACTCTTGCATCAATGAAAATGGAATCATAATGAACATGAACATGCATGGAAATGCTTCTATTATGGGGAACTCAATGATACGAACAATTCGACATATCATATGCATGATTTGGATCACCGAGCACGGAGATACGATGCGATGAAGGAGGCATGAAAAATGACAGGGAAAAGGACTTGGTGGAGTATTACCCTCCGAAAAGTCAACGGGACGAGGATATTTGGGACAGAGAGATCCGGGGCGCTGGGAGGCCATTTGGTTCAACTCCCAGTGGATCTCATCCACCCGGGGTGGATCTGGCCAGGGCCAACTTCGATGACGGTGGGTGGTTCCAGCCGGCGGCGACCGCGGCAACGGGAGGAAGTGGGGCGGCGCGATGCACGGCCCAAGGCGGCGGCGAGGTGGCGGCGGGCGGAGCATAGCAGCAGAGCGGTGAGGTGGCAGCGGGCAGCGGAGAAAGGGCGGCGCTCGGGCACGGACGCCCGCTGGCGGCGGCGGCGGGGAAACGGGCTGGGAGGGCCTGCAATGGGCTCTGGCGGGCCTGGTGCGGTGGCAGGAGAGAGAGGGCGGCGTGGGGCACTCCGGTTGGCGGAGAGCGGCGGTGAGGTGACGTGACTTCCCCGGATTGGTCCGGGCGACATGGAGGCTGGACATGTCCGGCCGGAGTTGGACGTGTCCGGCGGCGCGAGGTGGAAGGAGGCTAGGTTTAGACCGCGAATTTCGGGGAGGGGCACATATTTATAGGTAGATGGAGGTAGGAGTGTCCAAATGAGGTGCGTTTTTTGCCCACACGATCGTGATCCAACGGCGGAGAACATGGAGATGGTTTAGATGGGTTCTTGGGCTGTTTTGGAGGGGTGCTGGGCTGCAACACAAAGAGGCTTTTGCGGTTACCCGGTTAACTGTCCGAGCATCAAACATCCTCCAAATTGAACGAAATTTGACAGGCGGTCTATCGGTGGTGTGCCAAGGCCACTTGGCAAATCTCGGTCCATTCTGAGAACGTTTATCACCCACCCACGAAAAGAGACAAGAGGGGTGCGCCGGTGCATGTGGGAGTGTCGGGTTGCAAAACGGAAAACGGGGAAAATGCTCGGTTTCATGAGACGAACACGAATGCAAATGCGATGCACATGATGGCATGATATGAAATGCATGACATGAAAAAAATGCAAATGAAAGATAAAACCCCAGCCAAGAAGGGAATCTCATATCGCATCTCCGGAAAAGGCAAGAGTCGGAGTTACAAATATGGAAAGTTTTATCCGGGGTGTTACACAATTGAAAGGGAGGAGTTTGGAGGGAGCAAACATAATGTAGAAATGGAGATTTTTAGCATGGTTCTGATAGGTGGTGGTATCGTACATCCATGTTGATGGAGACTTCAACTCACGAAGGGTAACGGTTGCGCGAGTCCACGAAGGGCACCACCCACGAAGGGTCCCCGAAGAAGCAACCTTGTCTATCCCACCATGGCCATCGCCCACGAAGGACTAGCATCACTAGGGTAGATCACCACGAAGTAGGTGATCTCCTTGCCCGTACGAACTCCTTGGTTCAACTCCACAATCTTGACGGAGGCTCCCAAGTGACACCTAACCAATCTAGGAGACACCACTCTCCAAAAGGTAATAGATGGTGTGTTCATGATGAACTCCTTGCTCTTGTGCTTCAAATGATAGTCTCCCCAACACTCAGCTCTCTCTCATAGGATTGGATTTGGTAGAAAGATGATTTGAGTGGAAAGCAACTTGGGAAAGGCTAGAGATCAAGATTTATGTGGTTGGAATGGAATATCTTGACCTCAACAAAAGTGTAGGTGGTTCTCTCTCAGAAAATGTATGTTGAAAGTGTAGGCATATTCTGATGGCTCTCTCTATGAATGAAGAGTGGGTGGAGGGGTATATATAGCCTCCACACAAAATCTAACTGTTACACACAAATCACCAAACTCAGTGGGACCGAATCATAAAACTCGGTCAGACCGATTTTGTTCATAATGTGACCGTTAGGCATTTCGGTGGGACTGACATGTCAACTCGGTGGGACCGATTCCATTAGTGTTAGGGCATAACATAATCTCGGTGTGACCGATTACAAAAACTCGATGGGACCGATTTTGGTAATAGACAAACAGAGAGTTGGTCCGGCAAACTCGGTGGGACCGATTCGCTCATCTCGGTTAGACCGAAACATTAGAAGGGGAAACAGAGAGTTTGCATTGCAATCTCAATGGGACCGATCGCTCATCTTTGTTACACCGAAACATTACGAAGGGGAAACAAAGAGTATCCAATCCCATCTCGGTGAGACCGAGATCCCTATCGGTGAGACGGAAGTGACTGGGGTTTCTCGCAGTGGCTATGTCAAGTGAACTCGGTGGCACCGAATAGAAGATTTCGGTGGGGCCGAGTTTCACTTTTGGTTTGGGAAATATGTGGATGTGAGAAAGTTGTTGAAGGTTTTTGGAGCATATCACTAAGCATTTTGTGCAAGTAACTCATTAAGCAACACCTCACCCCCTTTTAATAGTATTGGCTTTTCCTATGGTCTCAATGTGATCTTGGATCACTACAAGTAAAATGTAGAGTCTTGTGCTTTGAGCTTGAGCCAATCTTTCGTCATTAGCATTTTGAGGGGTGCACTTTCTAATCCATGCCATGCCAATCATTGAGCTTTCCTGAAATATTTATCTTCAAATAGCATTAGTTCAATGAGCTATATGTTGTTAGGAATTACCAAAACCACTCAGGGATAGTTGCACTTCCATTATCCTTTGATAATCCTCATAAGTGAGGGCACATTCCTCAAGACTGTTACTTGACATCCTGATTATTCATTCTGTCGGCATATCCATGGGGATAGTAGGTTGTGGGATGCTTTACCATAGTTGCTGGAGTCATACTATTGATTTGACCTTTGGTCTGACTTTGCAGATTCGGATATTTGATACTGACAAATCTTAGGTGAATATCCATGGTGATTCATCTTGACTAAGACTGTCCGGGTATCTGCACCATGTGGGTCTTGCATCTATTTTCATACCTGCATCACTGGTCTTGCTACTCCATTACTGTTTTTCTTGTCTGGATCCTTTGTTGAAAGAGCTCAGTCATATGGCTTCTTCATGTGACCATGGATTCTGTCCGGTGCAATATTCTGACATGCATACTCTTATCCTCATTTCCTGACATGGTAGCATGATTCAAATTGCGGGTTCATCACCTCTCAAGTTCTGACCGTAGAAAAATGATCATCTGAACCCTTGCAAGAAATCGGCAAATAAATCAGTAGCCACCAGAATGGTCTTTACAACTTAGATCTGGGACTTTACTGAGATAACTCAGCCATGGCTCAGGACGGCTGAAAAGCAGCTCAGAGCATGAGACCGGGTCATTAAGAATAAAGTGGCAGCTCCCTGAAATAGCCAAAAGCAGTTATAGGGCTACTGTCACAAAAAGAAACTCAACAGTTGTATGAGATGACCAAAAAGCAGCTCAGACTCATCACAGTCGTTGAAGGGAGAAATAAAAATTGGCATCCACCCCAGATAGCTAAAAATGGCTCAGATCATAGGCGTGATGCCGTTATTGGAGAAATAAGACAAGGGCTCATCAGGATCATCTTCCAGGTTCACAGGTACATGTACTGAGCTCATTCCCTTGTCACACTATGGTGTATAGCAGGTTTCCTTCTTTTAACAATCCTCATGTGCCTGTCAAATCCGCTTTCGAGTGACTTGCAAGACCTTGATGCTATGCTAACCGCTTATATGTGAAAATCTGATTCCCGAGGCAGACTTGCGTTCTGACTGAACTGTTGCAGATTTGATTCTTGAGATGTACTACCATATACTGTCAATCTTGCACATAGCTTATCTTCTTGACCATTTCTTCTATGAAGTGTGCACACTGAGGCAAACCTGATTATCTGTATCATGATCAGATATCCCCAGATCTCAATGCAGCCGGCTGAGAATTACATACTGATGCCAACTTGATATTGACAATCCATCCAGGATTTCTTTTGCATTGAGACAAGATATTCCAATTTCACTGTAGTCTGCTGATAATTCCATTCTGTTTAACAGAATTTCCAAATTTTTGGACTCCTTGCTGGCTCTTCAGGTCCGGTGTCGGTTGACGAGCAACTTTAATAAGGGGAAAATTTGTAACACCGAAGGCCTAAAGAAAGAAACAAAAGAAATGACGAAAACAAAAGCACACAAGCATACTAATAATATAAAGCAATCAGCACATATTACTGCTACTCACACAATAATATGCATGCACACCTAAGCACACAATAGTCCCTGAAGCTCTGGTACTACGGTCTAGTATGCTGTGGCGGTGTGCACGAAAGTGAGTCTGTGTGTGGAAAGAGTTGGCGTAACCAAGGCTACACCAAGCGTTGGCTGAATACCGGCTAGATCTGGATGGATACGGAGGCGAGGACGGACTTGGCGATCATGCAGCGAGGCATGGAGGTCATGACTACTTCATCATCAAGCGTACGAAGGGAATCGTACCCGTCCAAAGAATGAAATGACAAGGCAAGATAACAGTGGAAGACTGAGTTTAATGGCATTGCCATTTTCTAATAACAAAGATCAGCAAGGTTTGCCAAAGGAACGAGATGGAGGGCCTGGATGATGATGTGGTCACAACATACTGAAGAGCACGTTATGCAAAGTAGGAGGGTGCAGGTAGTGGATCAGAACCAATGCCATCTACACTCTCAAGATTAACTGTTAGTGACAAGATAATAATCTATATGCATGCTATGCAACAAAGAAATGCAGCAATCAATTGCAACAAACCAACGATGCTCTATACTACCGCATTCTATCTTTCATGCGGGCTAGGGCATCCTACAGCGAGACCTGCTCTGATACCAAGCCTATGGCACCCCGGCTCAGAGAAAACGAAACGCCCCGTATTCTAGCCCAGAGATCGAGGAGAAGTCTTCTGGAATATGGCACTGCTTAGCATAGAACAACTCATCTCTTTATTACAATTTATATGGGTACAAGGGGATTACATCGGCACGGCGACACTAGGCCTGCCACGGTTGCTCCATGCAAGTAGCAGAACAACACGATGCAGTGGAATAACTCCTGTAAGCGGAACAACGTCAATGGTGGTGAACACCACTCCACAGGGACTCTGGCTGGACCGCTTATCCTAGCTCGCAAACAAGTAATCCACGACAAACAAGCAATCAAGTCTGGCGTGACCTACAAACTGGCATGACACGCCAGGTTAGTACATTGAATGTACTTGCAAGCTCACAGCAACCAAAGCAATCAAGACAAGCAATAGCAAGGCAATTGCAGGTTATTGAGCAATGATGAACACGATACTATCAGAACAACATGGCATGTACAACATGATACAACTAGAACAATACAAGCATAGCATAAACATACAAACATGATGAGACTAGCATGCAACATGATGAAACTATCATGCCCCAACTTACTCTGCTCGGGTTACATCGTAACCATCACATGCATCCCTTACCATCACAGACATCACATGATCATCTTAGGATCCAATCAAGATTGGTATTAACAATACCGTAGTAATCATTTCTGACCACAAGGAGCTTGATCTTTACCCTTGACTCTCACATAACATCACAAATATCCAACAAGTCGGTATTCACGATACCACAGTGATCCTCTCACGATCACGTAAATATCAACCGACTTCTTTCATCAGCGAACCAGGGTTGTTATTTAGCAAATTATTATTATTACTATTGACCCATAGTGTGACCGACACGAACTGGGCCCATCTCCGCGGGCGCGGCTACTGACAGATTTAACACACACACACACACTCTACAGAGGTTAGCACACTTTACCTACACCACGGAACCCATGGCCTCGCACTCCCATTCGGGTGGACTAACGGCATTTCGACAAAACTGTCCTACTACCATGACACTCTCCCGGCCACTCCGACCAACTCCCCTTTGGGGTAACTCCTGGGTGGCCCCGTGCCTACTAAAGGCACCAACGGCCACCGTCGTGGCAAAATGGTCCCAAACGGGGACAAGGATCCTTACAAAACAATGGGCACACAAGGCTTATGCCGTCCTACCTGGCTAAGGTAACACCGGCGCATAACCTTCCCTCACGGGAGGCACCGGCGAGAGGCATGACAATAGACCCAGTTAGGACCCCGCATGAGGTAAGCGTGGTTGCACTGGTCAGCTCGATATGGTGGCACCATGACTCAGCCAACAGTTGTTCAAATTCAATTTAATCTGGTTAACCTTGAATGCAATATGCCGAGTCATGATAAAAAGAATAACAAGATGCAACTCCAATGCATGAACATGATATTAACATAAACATGGGGGTGCATCCCAATCAACGAGCAAAAGAAAAACATTTAACCATTTATCCAGATGAGCATGGCATACTGACGAGCATGGATATCATAACTAGAACACTACCCATAGCATAACATGACCACTAGCATCAACAATAAATACCACGTAGTAACATAACGATAAAACTACCATGCAAGTATTTCATCAACTGGATGAAAAGGAACATGCATAACAATGGAACTTGGAACAGACGATAGTCATGCACCAAAGACCATCACCAACATGTACTACTACTAAACATTGCCAATATTAAAGTAATACTAGCATGAAGAACATAATAACAGAGTGCAAGAAAACATATCATGACGGTAAACACCGATCCGTAAGCATAACCGAAATAACGACAACAGTAGCAAAGTAATCAAGTAGTTATTAAAGATTCAGGTTGAAAACCAATACTTCTGCATGGCTATCATGCAAATGGTGGTTGTGTCTTGCCTGGGGATGAAGAAGGCTCTGGGGAGAAGTGCGAAATGACCGCGGAAAGAATCACCGGAAAGGTACTCTCTTGGAGGGGGCTGATTAGGGGCAAGGGTAAAATGGTCATTTCCAGTATGTCAAACCATAGTGAAAATGGTACCAAAAGTTCGGGCTCGACAAGATGTAGAACTAGGCATTGGATTCACCTCATTTAGAGTTACGAGTAAAAAATTGTGAAGTGATGAAGATCAGGGACTTTTCTGCAAAAATATCATTACAAACTAGTCCTTGAGTGGATTAGGCAGAAGCGGTTTTGAGAAAATACGCTTTCTAGAGAGGAAAGTGCATTCCTCGCCTAAGCCGCAAGGAAATATGCCTTCAGAAAGGGAAAACACATTCACACGAATGCGCTTCCACATATCCACGTCAGCGAGGGGCGGGGACGGGCTCCTGGGTCACTTACAGATGGGGCCCGTGTTGACTCTTTCTCTCTCCCTCCTGCGTTCTTCTAGCTCACGACGGGGAGGAGATAGAGGGCGAGGCCGCGCGTGCGCTGGCGATCCTTGGCGGCACAGGCCACCTTCGGCGAGGCTCCGGCCACCGGCGAGATGAGGGAAAGGAGCCGCACCCGTCCATGCAGCTTGGGAGTACCGGGGAGGGCTGGAATGAGAGATGCATCAACCGCGGCTGCATGGCATGTCGGGCGGCGATGGGCGTTGTGGCCAGAGGAGTGGACGAGCTCGGGGTTGCTCGAATTTGAGCGAGCACCGCGGCGGCTATGGCGGCCATGGAGGGCAACAAGATCTCCTCGAGCTCGGGCTAGTGGCTAGGTGGGACCAAAGGGGTGTGGGAAGGCCGGTGGAGAGGTTGGGGCACCTCGGGGTGGGCTTATATAGCCGGGGCAGCGAGGGGTTGAGGTGGCACGCGCGCGGCTACGTGTTCGTGCTCCAGCGATGGGCATGCACGGCCAAGGGTCATGGGGAGGGGTCGCAAGGCGATGAGGGAGGGAACGAACGACTGGCAGAGCTCATGGAGACGAGGCAAAGCTCGGGTACAAGAGAAGGAAGAGGACATGGCCACGGAAAATGACATGGTCACGGGTGCGCTTTGTTTCTCGACGGGGATGGGTCGCCGGGGAATCAAAGAGAGGGGGAAATGGCTCCAGGAGGATGGCGACGACGCGTGCTAGCTGTTAGACATGCTCACGCGCGCGAGGACGACGATAGGAGGAGGGGCCCGAAGCAAACGACGCTCTGGATGCGGCCATAACATGCCAAAACGGTGGTCACCACCAGTACTGACACGAAGGGGGCAAGGGAGGCTGCGAGGAGTTTTCAAGTGGCTAGTCCCTGCGTTATACAGGCTGGGGGAGTTGATGGATCGACAAAAGGAGCCAAGGAGAGGAGTGTGGCATCGCGGCAAGTTTGCTCCATCAAACTTGGAGGTGAACTGCTGATCAACATGAACTTGATTAGGTCAAATGGTGTTGTCTGGGGTGTTTAGATAAGGAAGGACTATGATCCTATGAATTTTGAGGGGAAATGCGTCACAAAACAACGGTGTTGCTTTGTAACCTCAGATTAGGTCTAGAAACTTGATCATGATGATGCACTCACATGGAGTGTCAACTTGATCTAAAATTTGGCAGGTCAGGGTGATTTAGGCATATGAAGGTGACAGTAAAATTCCAGACCATTTGGAAAAGCCAAAGTGGTACTTCCTTCATAATGGTCCTCTCTGAACAGGAACTTGAGAAAAATTGCTGAGGGAAGATGGCTATATGAAGTGAGCCCAAATTTTGGGGAGCTAGGTCATATAGATAGGAGAAGGCCTAGGAAAATTTCCAGCCATAATGCAGCAATATAAAATATACTTGCTTCACTAACTGAATATTTCAACAGAAACAAAGAATTAATGCTCAACTCACATGGATACATTGCATGAGCTCAAATCTTGGGGAGATCTTTTATTTGATGATATGAAAGACCATGCAAAATTTTAACTCAATTGGATTAACCTAGCTAGTACTTCCTTCACAACCAATTCTCTCAGACAGGAACTTGGAAAAATTGCTCAGGAATATTTACTAGGCAAATTAAGTGGATATTTCTCATGAGACAATTGTTTGGACATGAAAATATGTCCAAGAACTTTGGAGTCAATTGGGTAAAGATAAATGGCACTTATTTCACAGTATGCCATACATGACATGTGACGCCCCGAGACCTGTACGACGACCGTCGCCGAAGACCCGTGTAACGCAAACATCAAGTTCAACTACCGTTGCGTGAACCGCTACTTCCCACGACGACCCCGTGAACAACTACTTCCCCTTCGACACGTGTACCCCTACCACCGAACTCGATCAGTTCCGATAATGCACGCTTCAAAGGTATAACCTCGAGGCGACGTCCATGAAAGAATGCTTGCGATGTTTGAGATGCTCGTGTTTGCACCGTGTCCAATTTGTCACTCGTTCCCTTGTCGCCAACTCGTGGGACACCCGGAATCCGGGGACGCTCCACCATCTTTTGCACGCATCTGCATACTTCTCCTTTGCATCGGTATCTCAATCGAGTTACCAGAACCGGAATGTTGCAGTGGCACTGTTTTTGTTATCGTTGCCGTGGCACCCTTTTTCTTTCCACCACGGTGACAAATGCCTCATAATATGCTCTTGTAAACATTTTCTTAAAACTTGCATAACTTGAACATGTCATCCGCATCATGATAACAACATCAAGAATGTTTAAATTTGTTGTTTGCATTAAATTACTAATACATATGGGGATTTACTGGGTTTGTTGTTTGTTATATCCGGCCCCAATTAAATTGTTTAGATGGTATAGTTTTGTTATGCCTCACCTCTTGCCATGTTTAACAACATTTAATATTGTTGGGTACCTAAACGAGAGATAACTAAATAAGTCTCGTGGTGTTTCGTTAATATGCATCCCGATGCATATTGAGCTCCACTTAATTTGTAGTTTTGTTTGTGCACTTTGCCATGTCATGCCCTCTTTAAACCGGACATGCATCATACTTGGTTGTGCATCGTGCCATGCTTATGCGATGTTTGTTTACTAAGTTGTTTTGCTTCTTTCTGGGTTGCTTCTCGCGTTAGCTTCGGTTTCGTTCCAGAGTTGTGAGGATCCGTTCGACTACGTCCGTTTGTCTTCTTCATGGACTCGTTCTTCTTCCTTGCGGGATCTCAGGCAAGATGACCATACCCTCGAAATCACTTCTATCTTTGCTTGCTAGTTGCTCGCTCTTTTGCTATGCCTATGCCGCGATACCTACCACTTGCTTATCATGCCTCCCATGTTGTTGAACCAAGCCTCTAACCCACCTTGTCCTAGCAAACCGTTGTTTGGCTATGTTACCACTTTGCTCAGCCCCTCTAATAGCGTTGTTAGTTGCAGGTGAAGATTGGAGCTTGTTCCATGTTTGGAACATGGATATTTTGTTGGGATATCACAATATCTCTTATTTAATTAATGTATCTATATACTTGGTAAAGGGTGGAAGGATCGGCCTTATGCCTGGTGTTTTGTTCCACTCTTGCCGCCCTAGTTTCCGTCATACCAGTTTTATGTTCCCGGATTTTGCGTTCCTTACGCGGTTGGGTTATAATGGGAACCCCTTGACAGTTCGCCTTGAATAAAACTCCTCCAGCAATGCCCAACATTGGTTTTACCATTCGCCACCTAGCCTCTTTTTCCCTTGGGTTCTGCAGACTCAAGGGTCATCTTTATTTTAACCCCCCAGGCTAGTGCTCCTCTGAGTGTTGGTCCGAACTGGGCAGCCTGCGGGGCCACCTCGAGGCAACTTGAGGGTTGGTTTTACTCATAGCTTGACCTATCTGAGTGTGCCCTGAGAACGAGATATGTGCAGCTCCTATCGGGATTTGTCGACACATTCGGGCGGTGTTGCTGGACTTGTTTTACCATTGTCGAGGATGTCTTGTAACAGGGATTCCGAGCCTGATCGGGTCTTCCCGCTAGAAGGAATATCCTTCGTTGACCGTGAGAGCTTGTGATGGGCTAAGTTAGGACACCCCTACAGGGATTTGTACTTTCGAAAGCCGTGCCCACGGTTATGGGCAGATGGGAATTTGTTAATGTCCAGTTGTAGAAAACCTGAAGTTTATCTTAATTAAAATGCATCAACCGCGTGTGTAACCGTGATGATCTCTTCTCGGCGGAGTCCGGGAAGTGAACACGGTGTTGGAGTAATGCTTGACGTAGGTTGTTCTAGGATCAC
Organism: Triticum aestivum; assembly: GCF_018294505.1. Classification (NCBI taxonomy): domain Eukaryota; kingdom Viridiplantae; phylum Streptophyta; class Magnoliopsida; order Poales; family Poaceae; genus Triticum; species Triticum aestivum. The sequence goes on from NC_057803.1 coordinate 366,083,790, forward strand.
TTCTTGATCATAGTTTCTCGACCGTGCTTTGCCTTCTCTTCTCGCTCTCATTTGCGTATGTTAGCCACCAAATATGCTTGCTGTAGCTCCACCTCATACCTTTACCTTACCCATAAGCTTAAATAGTCTTGATCGCGAGGGTGTGAGATTGCTGAGTCCCCGTGACTCACAGATATTTCCAAAACCAGCTTGCAAGTGCCGTTGAACCACGTAGATGACGCAACCGAGCTCAAGGAGGAGCTCGATGAAGATCTTGTCCTTTGTATTGTTTCATTCTAGTTGATCAGTAGTGGAGCCTAGTTGGGGTCGATCGGGGATCTGTGTATCATTTGGGGTAGTCTTCTTTTATTTTGGGTTCCGTAGTCGGACCTTGATTGTATCTGGTTGATGTAATGCTTTATTCATGTAATTGTGTGAAGTGGCGATTGTAAGCCAACTATGTATCTCTTTCCCTTATGTATTACGTGGGTTGTGTGAATATTACCTCACTTGCGACATTGCTTTCAATGCGGTTATGCTTCTAAGTCATGCTTCGACACATGGGAGATATAGCCGCATCGAGGGCGTTACAAGTTGGTATCAGAGCCTTCCCTGACCTTAGGAGCCCCCTGCTTGATCAAATCGCTGGCGTTATTGAGTCTAGAAATGTTTTGAGTCATTTAGGAATTATATATATCGGAGGGTTAGGACTTATTTTACTCCTCAGTCCCTTCGTCGCTCTGGTGAGGCATCCCGACGTAGAGTTTTGACTCTTCTCTTCTAAAATTTCACTAATTTTTTTAGGATCACGCGGGTATCTTGGAATCGTTTCGATGGTTTTGTGACGAGAACATTGTTCTTGGTGCCTCCTGACATTTAGGGGTTGTGGCAGTGTCCTGGGGAGTTGAGCTCCGAGGTCTTGTCATCACAATTTTATCGTTGCAGTTCTGGAATACCTGAGATTAGTTTCGCCGACATCGAAAATCTCTTTTATGCAGTTGTTGGTGAGATAACCTCGACGCCACCTAGTACTGGGGCGGGAGTTCGGTAGTATTGCCATAATTCGTATAATGGATGCTTTTCGAAGGTTGAGGTAAACGATTTCCGAAGGTTTCTTGGTTATGTGTTGAAGGATGGGTACAACTGGATGTAGGATTTGCTAGTTTTAGGTGAGATATTATGCTTCCCCTGTATCCCCAACACCTGATTGCATAACCAGAAAATTTCGGGATTTTATAAGTGGGAATTCAAGTAGCTCTTAGGATATCTTTCCGACAGATGTATGATATGAAATTGGGGTTCGACGTCTAGTGGTCTGCCTATTCACGGTTGGTTTTACAGTGGTCTCGTTGTGTCTTAAAGAGTCCTTGGCTATGCCGACTCAGGGACGCTTCGTATGTCATGTGCACTACCTTGTACATGATGGTGCTGTACGATCGAGCCCGTGTAGGCCCCACCACGAAAACTTCGGACGAAATCTCTATCATATGTTTGTTCCGGCTTATTTTGCAAGCCAATCCTTTGTTTTTGTTTTGAGTTGTGGTATTCGAGTTGCTTCAATGTAAGTGTTGATTCAATACCTTTCCGAACCGGTGTTCTCATACTCCTATGTGAATACTAATCCTTCATGATCATCGAGATTGTCATGTCAATCCTTTTCACCAGTGTGTTTCTCTTCGAGTGGATCCGAACATTTCAACATCCGCAAGATCAAGTATCAGTTCTTCTCAATGGTGTTTGTTTCATCCGTCTCCAAGTTGCCTTTGTTTTTCCCGCCCGCCCACCCTTTTTCTTCAAGGATTAAGATTTATTTATCAAGTATTTATCTTATGATTATGAAGTCTCTCCATTCTTTTCCGTCAATGTTCTTACCTGGTTATTCGCGTGAAGATTCTAACGGAGCTTCTAGTTCGTCATTCCTCATTCCTTTTCTTCTCCGGTGGATTCAATTCAAACTTTGTTGATCATATCCTTTCCTTGTTTCAATACCTCCTCATGCCGGTGCACCTCTTAACCTTCCACTTTTCATTATTCGATTGTTCCGGAGTGCTCAAGATATCTCAGAAGATTCATGTTTCCACTTTGCATTCGTTCAAGGTCTTTCGAGGATGTTCTCTCATTCAAGTCTTTTAATTCAACCGGTCCATTCTCTCTTTTAAATCATTCTACGGTGTTTCTTTTGAGTGGGCCCTAACCCACAGGTCGTTTTCCAGCATCATACCCGACTCTTCTTATTTTTTCCGGAGCTATCCTCAAATTTCTTTGCGAAGTTTGACGTAAGAATGATTGTCATCAGTCAAATGCCTTTCTCCAAGATCTTTCATTTCTTTTCATTGTTGGCTCAACTTTTCCATTCTTCATTCCGGTGTGCCTCAATAATTCTTGGTGTTGTTTCTCGTCGTCATCCTCAACATTTGAAGACCGAAGAAGAGTTTCTTTTAAATCTTGCCCCATTCTCTGCCATCCTCCCATAATTGTTTCGGTTGTGAAAATTTCTTTTCACCCATCCGGAGTAATTCAGAGTATTTTTAGTTTGATTCATCCAGAGCCCATCATTTCAGAAGAATTATTCATCCTCAGCTTTCAGCTCTAATTATGTAAATCTTACGAGTGCATCAATCAAATATCCTCTAATCAGTGCATGATCTCTTCGTTCTCTCATATATAAATTCTCTCAAGCATCTTCATTCATTTGCTAATTCTTTCCGGTGTTTTCTTTATCTTCTCTTTGTTTATTTTTAATTCTTATGGTGGTTCATTCAAGATTTGTCTTCTTTATCAATTTATTCGTCCTTCCAAATTCCTACCGGTGGTTCATGGAAGACATTCTCAAGTTTATGTTATATCTCTCTTAATTTTTTCTACGAGAATAAGTAGTATGACAAATCCATTGTTTGTCATCAATTTAATTGGTGAAGGATAAGCATAATGTAAATCTTATTCTTGTTTCATCGAGTAAATTCAATTTCTGCTTTCCGGAGTGGTTCATCATATCACATTCTCGGTTCGAGATGCTTTATCTTTCCTTCCGAAGTTCCAAGTTTCCACTTTATCTCGTCGCAAAGCTTCATCCAATCATTGCAAGGATTCACCTTGTGTTTTCAACTTCTCTTTCTTTATATCATCATTTCGTTACCGGAGTTTCTTCACAGAGGTTCTACATGTTGGTTCATCAAGGACTTAATCCCTTCTCGAAGGGTTCATTGAGATTCTTTTCTGAGGATTTCAAGCATTCTTCATCTTGCAATCCGGAGTGCAATTCTTTCTTTTGAGGTGGTGTTATGTCATTCTTGATAATTTCCCTTCGTGCTTCGTGATTCACAAGTTATCAAGAATGAGTTATTTTAAATCCATCAATCTCGTCATTGGAGGTATCTTGTGTCATGTTTCACCTAAAGCATTCCCTAAGGATTGTTGCTAATTATGATGCTTATAAATGACCCAAGTTCTTCATTCATACTTCCGGTGAAATAAGTTTCTCGTCTCCTTGTTCATATCGATCCAATCTATTGTTTTGTTAGTGGCAGAATTTCACCTCATAATTTTGAGATGTCTGCCATAAGCCCACATCAAGCTTATCCTTTTCATTGTTGGGTTTCCAACAACCCCGTTCGACCCTTCTCCTAAAGATGCTTTTCAAGCTCATTTGAGGTAGAAGATGTTGTTTTCTTCTCTGTTCTTTTGTTCCGACGATCCAACTTCTATTCCTTCATTCTGGAGGCATTGTGATATTGCTTTCTTCAACCATCATCTCGAATTGTGAAGATCATGTTCTTTTCATGCTTATCCATTTAACCGGAGTGTTGTGCCCTCTGCTCAAGTTCTTTTCATTTTATCAAGTTTTTCATCTCTTTTAAACCAAAGTGCTATCCGAGATCTTTCTTACCCCTTGTTCCATTCATTCAATAGTTACGGAGGCAATGTTTTGTGATTCCAGTAAGTACCTTCTCATCTTACCAAGTTCTTATTCAACTCCTTTTTCTTTTCAATCGGAGTGCCGCCCGAAGTTGTTCTTCCTTGTTTTGTTTTTGCTAACGGAGTGTTTTCAACTTCATTCATCTCCATTGTATCCTTTTCTCGAAATGGCTTAACCTTTTCAAGGTTCTTTGGTTTCACTCGTTTGTCAAAGAAGCAACTTAGTTTTACCTCTCCTCTTTCTCTTTCGTTTTCCCTCCGGTGCCATTCTAGATCTTGGGACGAGATCCTCTCGTAGTGGTGGAGTGTTGTAACGTCCCGAGACTGACGCTCCAGAAGACTTCCAGCTATTCCGAGTTTCGCCGTGTGTTTCTTTTATGCTTGCTCTTTTTTTTTTTGCATTGCATCATGTCATCATGCCATCATGTCATTAACCTTTGCATCTCAACTCAATTAATAAATTGCATAGATGGTTGATCTATTTAAATCAAGGGAAGGGTGACTTCTCTTTATAACATACCCTCCCAATATAAGGGAGCTATGATAAATAGTCCATTCTTATGGAATCACCTAAAACACACTTGCAAAATTTCTCCATGCCTTTGTTATCTCGCTTCTTGACCTCGAACTTTGTCCATAAATTCTTTCGTCATTTTTCGGAGCTCCACCAAAAATCCGAACATTTTTGGACCTTCCTTTTACCAAGTCCCAGTTCAAACCCATTTGAATATAATTCAAATGAGTTTGAATTTATATCTTTCAATCATCGCCTTTTCTAATTTTCTCGGACCGAGCATATTTTTGGGAGTCCAAGAAAATTAACCACATGCCCAAATTCTTCCTCTAACCTTCTCTTCTCTACTTTTCTTTCTCTTGTTTCTCTCTGTTTTTGTAAAGAGAAGAATTAAGAGGGAGAGAGAGAGAGCCCAGCCTGGCCATTTGGGCCTCCAGCAGCCCCATCCCACCAGTGGCCCAAGGCCCAGCCGGCCCCTGTCTATCTAACCCTAGCCTCGACCCACATCTCCCTCGCGCACCCTCTCTCTCTCGTTCCCTTGCGTCGCCAGAAACCACTCGCTCGATCCCCTCGCGCTCCTCTATCCTCTCGCGTGCCTCCCTCTCCTGCGCGGTCGCCCGCCGCAACACCAATCCGCCGTCCTCGGCTACCTCGTTCCCGCGCACGCCATGGCACCCTCCAGCTGTGTCGTGCACGTTGTCCGCCGCCGCCTGGCCCATTCGGCCATCTCCTCGAGCGACCACAGCGCCTCACCGGACTCGGGGAGCACCGCCATCGCCTGCAGTCACCGGCGCCCACAGCTCCTCGCCGGACCCGGTCCCCGCGCCCTCCTCCTCGCCTTCAAGCCCCGCGCCTGGTTCCCTCGAGGTCTAGTGCCGCCGCCTTCCCCACTCCAGAGAGGCCGCCGCCTTGCTTCTTCGTCCCCACCCCACCAGGGCCTCCCTGCCCTTTCCCTCCTTCTTCCCGCGTCCGTGGCCTCCCTGCTTGCAAGCCACCGGCAGCAGCGCCACCTCTGTAGTTCAGCGGCAAGCTCCTCCAGCCACGCCTCCGTTTCCATGGCCTCGCATGCCCTGTCCTGTATCGTCTCCAGCCAGTGACCAATGAGCCCCGCGGCCGGTTGCCAACTTTTTCGCCGGACCTCCTCTACCGCGAGCCCGTGCCCGCTTCTTGCCGCTGCTCACGCACCGCCCGGCCTTGCTGCTGACCAGAGGCCTTTTTAGCTCGAAATGTTTTGGATCAACAAGGACGAGTACCACAACTATAGCTGGTGTTTTTTTTGTGAAGTCCGACTACAACAAACGACTACGCTACGAGACGCCAAGTACCACTACGGCCGGAGACCTCGGACCCGTCAAGTACCCTTTGGATGTGCCAAGTTCCACGACGACCCAAGTAACGCGAGAACGTTTGTACCTCTACCGTCGCCGTGGATCCGACAAGTACCCCTACAACAAGTGTACCTCTACCGTCGTCTTCGGAATCGCTAAGAACGTCAAGCACCCCTTCGAGATGACGAGACCGACAAGTTCAAATGACCCCAAGTACCTCTCCGAAAACGAGACGTATACCGCTATCATCGCAAGAATCGAGACCGACAACTCCGAAGATGCAAGTACCACTCCGAACCATGTATGGCGACCGTCGCCGAAGACCCGTGTAACGCAAACATCAAGTTCAATTACCGTTGCGTGAACCGCTACTTCCCATGACGACCCTGTGAACAACTACTTCCCCTTCAACACGTGTACCCCTACCGCCGAACTTGATCTATTCCGAGAATGCACGCTTCGAAGGTATAACCTCGAGGCGACGTTCGTGAACAAATGCTTGTGATGTTTGAGATGCTCGTGTTTGCACCGTGTCCAATTTGTCACTCGTTCCCTTGTCGCCAACTCGTGGGACACCCGGAATCCGGGGACGCCCCACCATCTTTTGCACGCATCCGCATACTTCTCCTTTGCATCGGTATCTCAAACGAGTTACTGGAACCGGAACGTTGCAGTGGCACCGTTTTCGTTATCGTTGCCGTTGCACCCTTCTTCTTTCCACCACGGTGACAAATGCCTCATAATATTCTCTTGTTAACATTTTCTTAAAACTTGCATAACTTGTACATGTCATCCGCATCATGATAACAACATCAAGAATGTTTTAAGTTGTTGTTTGCATTAAATTACTAATCCATATGGGGATTTACCGGGTTTGTTGTTTGTTATATCCGGCCCCATTTAAATTGTTTAGAGGGTATAGTTTTGTTATGCTTCACCTCTTGCCATGTTTAACAACATTTAATATTGTTGGGTACCTAAACGAGAGATAAGTAAATAAGTCTCGTGGTGTTTCGTCAATATGCATCCCGATGCATATTGAGCTCCACTTAATTTGTAGTTTTGTTTCTGCACTTTGCCATGTCATGCCCTCTTTAAACCGGACATGCATCATACTTGGTTGTGCATCGTGCCATGCTTATGTGATGTTTGTTTACTATGTTGTTTTGCTTCTTTTCGGGTTGCTTCTCGCGTTAGCTTCGGTTTCGTTCCGGAGTTGTGAGGATCCGTTCGACTACGTCCGTTTGTCTTCTTCATGGACTCGTTCTTCTTCCTTGCGGGATCTCAGGCAAGATGACCATACCCTCGAAATCACTTCTATCTTTGCTTGCTAGTTGCTCGCTCTTTTGCTATGCCTATGCCGCGATACCTACCACTTGCTTATCATGCCTCCCATGTTGTTGAACCAAGCCTCTAACCCACCTTGTCCTAGCAAACCGTTGTTTGGCTATGTTACCGCTTTGCTCAGCCCCTCTTATAGCGTTGTTAGTTGCAGGTGAATATTGGAGCTTGTTCCATGTTTGGAACATGGATATTTTGTGGGATATCACAATATCTCTTATTTAATTAATGTATCTATATACTTGGTAAAGGGTGGAAGGCTCAGCCTTATGCCTGGTGTTTTGTTCCACTCTTGCCGCCCTAGTTTCCGTCATACCAGTGTTATGTACCCGGATTTTGCGTTCCTTACGCGGTTGGGTTATAATGGGAACCCCTTGACAGTTCGCCTTGAATAAAACTCCTCCAGCAATGCCCAACATTGGTTTTATCATTCGCCACCTAGACTCTTTTTCCCTTGGGTTCTGCAGACTCAAGGGTAATCTTTATTTTAACCCCCCGGGCCAGTGGTCCTCTGAGTGTTGGTCCGAACTGGGCAGCCTACGGGGCCACCTCGGGGCAGCTTGAGGGTTGGTTTTACTCGTAGCTTGACCTATCTAAGTGTGCCCTGAGAACGAGATATGTGCAGCTCCTATCGGGATTTGTCGGCACATTCGGGCGGGGTTGATGGACTTGTTTTACCATTGTCGAGGATGTCTTGTAACCGGGATTCCGAGCCTGATCGGGTCTTCCCGCTAGAAGGAATATCCTTCGTTGACCGTAAGAGCTTGTGATGGGCTAAGTTGGGACACCCCTGCAGGGATTTGAACTTTCGAAAGCCGTGCCCGCGGTTATGGGCAGATGGGAATTTGTTAATGTCTGGTTGTAGAGAACCTGAAGTTTATCTTAATTAAAATACATCAACCGCGTGTGTAACCATGATGGTATCTTCTCGGCGGAGTCCGGGAAGTGAACACGGTGTTGGAGTAATGCTTGACGTAGGTTGTTCAAGGATCACTTCTTGATCATAGTTTCTCGACTGTGCTTTGCCTTATCTTCTCGCTCTCATTTGCGTATGTTAGCCACCAAATATGCTAGTCGCTTGATGCAGCTCAACCTCATAGCTTTGCCTTACCCATAAGCTTAAATAGTCTTGATCGCGAGGGTGTGAGATTGCTGAGTCCCCGTGACTCACAGATACTTCCAAAACCAGCTTGCAGGTGCCGTTGAACCATGCAGATGACGCAACAGAGCTCAAGGAGGAGCTCGATGAAGATCTTGTCCTTTGTGTTGTTTCGTTCTAGTTGATCAGTAGTGGAGCCCAGTTGGGGTCGATCGGGGATCTGTGTAGCATTTGGGGTAGTCTTCTTTTATTTTGGGTCCCGTAGTCGGACCTTGATTGTATCTGGTTGATGTAATGCTTTATTCATGTAATTGTGTGAAGTGGCCATTGTAAGCCAATTATGTATCTCTTTCCCTTATGTATTACATGGGTTGTGTGAAGATTACCTCACTTGCGACATTGCTTTCAATGCGGTTATGCCTCTAAGTCGTGCTTCGACACGTGGGAGATATAGCCGCATCGAGGATGTTACATGACAGAATAGGAAAAGAATTATCTGAGGATGATGGGAAACATGGCCAAGAAATATTTTGCCATATTTGAGAAAGATATGACCCAACAAATTTATGAGAATTATTTGGGAATTTTAGGAGTGATGGAAATATAGGTTGCTTCGCAACCTAGGGCAAATTGAGTTATTCCTTTAATGGATGAGGAATATCCCCAATAAAAAGAATATTGGGATTTGGGCTAGGATGAAAATGTAAAGGTCTAGGGAAGGATTTGGGTATGAAAAGCCACTCTGGAAGCAAAGAAGAGTTCATCTTCTTCAGTTTCCAAACCACAAAGCCACAGAAAAAGAAAACCCACGCAAAAACATCAGAAAATCAAAAGAAAAAGAAAGGGCCAAAAATCAGGCTGTTACAGTCAATCTAACGGCAATCGTGCTTCTTCAGTGTCTGATCTCCCTGCTCCAGCCGCCAAAACCAGCGCCGGCGGAACCGCTTGCTCCCACCTCCCATGGCCGGCTGTGCTGCCAGGCAGGCCTCACGGCCCGACCATACTCGCATCCCTGACCTGTCTATCCCTCTACTCACCCACACCTCTTGTTATTTTTCGGCGACGGCAGCCGAACCAGTCAACCCTCGTACTCCCCATCGTGACGGCAGCCACTCTTGTGTCTTCCCCGGCTTCGTGTTGTACCCTTAGGCCTTGACGTCGTCCACTGCCCTGGTGCTCTCAGCGCGGCGTGGTCAACATGGTCAATGAACGACATCCATCGGAAGTGGACTATACGTGGAGAGGCTGACAGCTGGGTCCATGGCCGCACACAAGGAAATGTGTCCTTATTACGCACAAAATAATGATTCCTCCACCTGACATCTGGGACCCACCAGAAGGGCCTCTGTATTTTGCGAGAAAATGTTCCCGCCACTGACATCTCGAACCCACCAGCTATATCTTCGCATGCAAGGAAGTGCTTCCTTATTGCGCACAAAAAAATGAATACTCCCCCTACTAGGTGGGACCCACCATATGGGAGGCTGACTTGTGGGCCTACTATGTTCACGCAAACGGAGGGCTTTGTCTACTTAGTCAATATGAATGATTCTAGCTCTAGTGACCATACGATGTCCAGCCAACGACCGTAGTGCTTCTAAAACATCTGGTCCTCTTGCTCCAGCCGCCGAAAGCAGCGCCGGTTGTGCCGCCTACTCCCGCCTCCCCTGGCCGGCTGTGATGCCGTGGAGGCCGCACCGCCCCCTACTACTCCCACCGCTGGCCAGGCCATCCACTCACCCACACCCCCTGTTATTCTGCAGCAATGACAACCTCACACCACAGCCGAACTAGTGAACCCTCGTTCTCCTCTCCGCATGGGCTTCCACTGCCTCGTCTTCCCCGGATCTACGTCGTCCCCTTCGTATGCCTCATCGTCGTCCACCACCCTGGTGCTCTCGGCACGGCATGGTCAACGTGTTCAAGGAACGACTTCCATCGAAAGATTACTATACATGGAGTGGCTGGCAGCTGGGTCCACGGCAGCAGCAAGGAAGTGCCTCCTTATTATGCGCAAAATAATTATTCCTCCACCTGACAGCAGGGACCCATCGGATGGGCCACCGTATTTGGCAAAAAAAGTTCCCCCCCTGACTGCTGGGACCCACCAGCTACATATTCACACGCAAGGAAGTGCCTCACAGTCGGGACCCACCTGGTCGAAGCGTATGTAGCATTGTCATTCTGGTCACGAACGTGTACGTACATGCTGGTCGATGTAGAGGCACGCACGTGTCATAGTAGAGGCGCACACGTAGCATGTACACGTACGTACATCGGCCAAGGTGCAAGAAAGTAAATACGGCCACGTACGTACATACGGGCAGAGTCTCGAATCCCTACTCGCGCATACGTACGGCCAGGGCTCTCGTACATGGTTGGGTCAGAACGGAGAAACTGTGTCATCGTCGTGTTCATGGGGAGGCAAGGGAATGCGTCGTGTTCACCGGGAGGCAATGGAACGCGTGTTCTTCATTGGGAGCTAAAAATCTTGGACGAAACAACCGATGGAAACGAGGCCTGGCATATCATAGAACGGAGGAAACGGCCTTGTGTTCTACCGGCCACGGTTGAAACGGGATCCTGTTCATCAGAAGGGGTCTGGCATACCGCAAAGCAGAGGAAACAGACTTCTCTTGGTCAAAATGGGGTCCTATTGATTGGGAGGGGTGTGGTGTACTGCAAAATGGAGGAAACGGACTTGTGTTGGAGCGCTACGGTCGAAACAGGGGTCCTATTCATCGGGAGGGGTGTGGCGTATCGCAAAACGAGACTCCACGGGATACTGTTCATCTCCACCATCGACTACCTCCACGGGCTATTGTTCATCCACCATCGACCTCCTCCAGCGTCCACCTGCAATTGTTCATCCACGAGCTCCTGTTCATCTAGCCTCCACCGTGCGCTCCTCCACCGACTACTGTTCAACCTCCCCTCTCCACGGGGTCCTGTTCAACCCCCCCTCCACGGGCTACTGTTCATCCAGCCCTCCACCGGCTACTGTTCAACCAACCCTCCACGGGGTTGTCCTGTTCATCCGGCCCTCCATGGGGTCCTGTTCATCCACCACTCCACGGGGTCCTGTTCATCCACCGGCTCGATCGATCGGGGTACTGTTCATCCAGCGGCAACACCACGGGGTCTTGTTCATCCAACCCCCACCAGGAATTGTTCATCCAAACCCCCAATGTAGCTCACTGTTCATCAAGAGGTAGCATCGATCGGCTTCAGTTAGCAGCAGTAGTGAAGGAATAACTCGGGTTCAATTAACAGCAAGGGATCGATCGCTTGGGTTCAGTAACGTAGCTAGTGCAATCGCTCGGGTTCAGTTAGAGCCCAACGCCTTGCTCGGGTTCAGTTAGAGCGCAATGCCTCGCACACACGCGCCTATGTACAAGAGAAATGCGCATTGCTAGGCTCCCGACCACCCACCGTAACAGGGAACTCCTCCGATATGTTCTTCGCCCTCACTTCTACCATGGTTTTTTCCATCATGGACGGCCCAAAGAATGTATTGCAGCTGCGTCTTCGGCCCGCCCAGGACGAAAAGCCCATTTTCTGTCAAGATTTTTTGTCATAAGTAGGAGCCCACCACATCTATGATGATACCGGGTTTTGTCACAATTATCGTCATAGAAGTGTCATAAGCATGACAGAAAAAAAAATTGTTCGGCTCAAAAAGTCATAGATGTGTCTTTTTTTGTAGTGCTCCCATGTGCACTATTCTGACGATGTTTGGATGTCCATTTACTGCTCTCTTAGCTTACACGCCTATGCAACTCTGACTTTAACACTTATTTCTTCTAGAAATATCATATAAAACAAGCAAAACCATTTTTTAATGAAGCATGACAGCGCTACGGATCTGTGTACACATCCTACATGCCGGTATAACGTTGTAAGTATAGGTCCTCTGGTACAACAACAAGGTTGATTCCTCTCATTATATCAACCATTCGCCATGCCAAAAATGTAGAGGGGGTGGAAGGAGCGTAGGGCCTGCACATCCAAGCAAGTGGTAACATGGACTTGTACATGGAACATTCCAAGCACAAGCAGAGTTGAAGTGAGCCTATACAATGAGCTACGTAGGTCCCTGCATTTCATTTAATTCGCACTGGCCTGTGTGTATGATTTGTGTGTAGTGGAGGATCCATGAATTCAAGTTACCAAGGGTGAAAATTTAACTTAAAAGATACAAAGGCACTTGCACTCCGGAAATCAACATAACTAGAGGAATGTGAAGCTACATGCACTTTGAAAACCAGCTAATGATCCAAAGTAGTTCCAGATTATAATGAACTAGATGATGTAAGCACCAAAAAAATAAAAAATACAACATAGTGGACATGGACTACTAACATGGAATGTACCTGCTTGAATTATTCACTCTCTGGCCAAAAATATCCAAGTTTAACTATACCAATAACCAGTGCGAAAACTGCATATCAATATATCTATCGTGCACAAGTATGCCAATAGTTTGAACCAATAGATAAGAAAAGTATTCATGCTAGGTTGTGATGATACAGGGACGTTGTGGTAGATGGCCTCGGAGTTTCCTGAAGCGATGAAATCCTTCAATAGGAGCTTGTCATCAATTTTCGCACTAGTCATCAATTCCTGCAAATCTCTCTCTCTCTCCCTCAACATAGCAGATCATCATTAGACACTAAATCCTTCAATAGGAGCTTGCAAAATGCTTGCATTAGATCCCTCATTAGACAGTATATGTTCATCACTAGGAGGATGTAAAATGTTTGCATAAAATCCTTCATTAGGAGTTTGTTCATTATACATTGCAGGCTCAAGAACAACATGAGCTTGTATGTTTGCACTAGAAACTCGATTAGACACATCAGGTTCAGTCAGTTAAGTATTAATGGGGGAGTTATAAAATAAGCAGACATTTTTCAGCGTGGAAGCACAATCACCTATGGGGCAAGGCTTGGCAAGGGGATGGTCACATTCCACAAAGAGAAGAAATGGTAGGGCAACACGATGATGGACATCTCTCTTTTACCCAGGTTCGGGCCGCTTTGTAGCGTAAAACCCTACTCCTGCTATGGTGGATTCATCTAGAGGAACACGAAGATGCGACGAGCTCAAGCCCGTAAAGTGTGCCTCAGGGAGGGCAGCGTGCACATACGAGTGTTGATGTGTTGAAAAAGTTCGAACTCGTTTGCTAGGTTGCCTCGGGCCTCCTTTTATAGCTTAAGGGGCCACCACAGTGGAAAATAATCATTTTAGTATTATTAGATAGCTAACAGTGTTATCATACCTAACTCTGGCGGTTAGGATAAAGTACATTAAATGCACTACTAGGTGTCATGCTGAGGTTGAAGTCTGGCAAGCCTACCGCGCCACTTATCCATCTAGTCCTTATTAGCATGACACGCCATCTGGACAGGTGTCAATAAAGCTAATCTCTTATCCGGCAGATTTCAGCATATCTGACAGGATCCACCTAGCTAGTTGAGAGCTCGACGCCGCATGGATTAATGAATTACATGCGATGAGGTGGAGTGGTGGCGTCTTGGCGAAGGCCTGTGGGTACAGAGCCTGCTGGGATCTCACCTTGATGGCCCTCGGAGCCTTGCCGAGGCGATCTTGTCTTTGCCGTCGGGGCGGTCTCGACCTGGCCAGGTTCTCCTGCCCGGCAAGGGAGTCCTTCCTGAGGCATTCTCCTGTTCACTTGATCTTCTGAATGCACTCCTTGTTCTCACGAACAGCGATTTCTCTGGATTATCTTGTGCATGTCTTGGTAATTGGTGCATGATCATCAGTAGGCCTATGCACAAGTCCGGGCGGCAAACAAAAATGTTTGCCGCACGGTCAGGAGCCTCGGGCCTGGTCCATATGTGCCGCTGGGCATCCTTTTCGTAGGCCCAAACAATTCCACAGGTGTATGATACGTCTCGAATGTATCTTATGAAGTATTCATGTTGTTATATTATCATTCTTCGATGTTCTACAATCATTTTATAGCAACTTTATCTCATTTTTTGGGACTAACCTATTGACATAGTGCCTAGTGCCAGTTGCTATTTTTTGCTTGTTTTTTACATCATAGAAAAATCAATACCAAACGGAGTCCAAATGCAACGAAACTTTTTGGAGATTTTTTTGGACCAGAAGACAATCAATGGGCCAAGGAAGTACTAGAGGGGTGCCCCAAGGGGGGCATAGCCCACCTGGGCGCGCCTAGGGGACCCAGGCACGCCCTGGTGGGTTGTGCCCACCTCGGTGGCCTCCTGCACCGCCTCTTCGACCTATAAATCTCAAATATTCAAAAAAAACTGGGGTAACCCTAGATCAGAAGTTCTGCCGCTGCAAGCCTATGTAGCCATAAGAAACCAATCCAGACCCCATTTCGGCACTCTGCCGGAGTGGGAAATCATCACCGGTGGCCATCTTCATCATACCGGCGGCCACCATGATGAGGAGGGAGTAGTCCACCCCGAGGGCTGAGGGTTTGTACCAGTAGCTATGTGTTCAATATATATATATGTATATATATAGGGAAAATCCATCCTACCACCCGGTGGTAGTTACCCCACATATCTCATATACTAACATGTGGTACTATATATACTATTTTATTATTTTAAATATGTTCATATAATATATCTAAGATATTTCAAAGCAAGTTACATGAAAAAATTGCATATGAGCCCATAGTTTTTGTTATATTTATGAAATACGTACATATTTGTACGAAAAAAGAGCATAGTCAAAACATGGTACATACTACCTAAAAATTAGTATATATACTACCTAATCATTGTTATATACTACATACTACACGTACATACTCTTGGTTTCGATAGATACTACATAGAACATACAAAACACAAGTGGTGGTAACTACCACTGCTTGTAGGAAACATTTGTCCTATATATATATATATATATATATATATATATATATATATATATATATATATCGTGCTCTTGAGATGTCACGATCTTGATGTATCGCGGGCTTTGTTAATTTAGTTGGATCATATGGGATTTTCCCCTCTCTATCTTGTTGTGAATTGAGTTTTTCCTTTGAGATTTCGTTGTTATCGGATTAAATACTTCTATGGATTTGAGAGAACTTGATATATGTCTTGCATATGAATACTTAGGGTGACAATGGGGTATCATATTGATTCACTTGATATGTGTTTTGGCACTCAACTCACGGATTCGTCAGGTGACACTGGGGTAATCTATGCATAGGGGTTGATGCATGTTCTCGTCTTTTGTTTCTCCAGTAGAAATCTTGGGGCACTATTTGATATTCTTTGTGTTGGATTGAGTATTATGAATATGATTTTGCTTTATTGTTATTTTAGTACAAAATCATGATAGATTGATCGGAAAGAATAACTTAGTGTTATTTTAGTACGAACTCTTGATAGATCGATCGGAAGGAATAGCTACAAACAATTTCTTCTTATGTTCTCCGCTAGATAGGAACTTTGGAGTGATTCTTCATCGCACGTTGAGGGATGGTTATATGATCCAATTATATTAGCATTTTTGAGAGATTTCACTAGCGGAAGTATGGACCCTAGGCGTTGTTTTAAAGCATTGCAATACCATTTGTGCTCCATTTTATCAATTGCTACCTTGTTGTTTTTATTGTTCCTATTACAAAAATCAATATCTACTAGCCATACTACACTTATATCACCATCCCTTCGCCGAATTAGTGCACCTATACAAATTACCATTGTATTTGGTGTGTTGGGACACAAGAGACTTTTTATTATTTGGTTGCAGCGTTGTTTGAGAGAGACCATCTTCATCCTACACCTCCCATGGATTAATAAACCTGAGGTCATCCACTTGAGGGAAAATTCCTACTGTCCTGCAAAACTCTGCACTTGGAGGCCCAACACGTGTCTACAAGAATAAAGTTGTGTAGTAGACATTAGTGTACATACTGACCGTGCCAGGGCTGACGCTTGTATTTTTTAGATCTTCGTTGCTTCTTCATTGACCTAGGCTTGATCTTGCTCCCAAGTCTCCCATGGCATCTTCAACATTGAAACGGTGCAGTTCGTTCATGTCGTAAACCGGGGGAGTACACGTCCGTATGAGCCCATTAGGGAATCGGCGCGTGAACCGGGGGTAACTGCCACTTTATCTTTACCGCAATCACTATGCCTGCCATTTTCGCCACGCACGCCACATGCATTGTGCAGGGTTGGTGGTGGATGCGCAAGGCGCAGGAACGTGCACCTTGGCAGAAAATGCAATGCCCTGGATTGGCGTAATGGGGCGGCCAATGAAGCTGGACGCCACCAGGAGCGCAGAGAGGCCGGAATAGAGGAGTGGGGCAGCCGTCCCAGAGTAGTGGAGGGCCAGCCTCCCTCCCAGCCCTGCTATAAAAGGGAGCGCGCGGGGATGGCGATGCTCATACACACCTCTTCCTTCCTCCTTCCCTGTTTTTGCATCCACCATGACAAGGGGAAGGGTCCGAGCTCGGGATTTGATGGTGGCGACGAGGGCTTAAATTCGAACCCTGCTCCTACCCCATTGCAGTTGCAAAAGGTGAAGTTTTGGGGCATGGTCGAGGTCGACGTGGCGCCCATGTTAGGGGCGGACGGGGTGGCGCGCCTCCCGTTCCTCCCACAACGGTCCCAATGCCAGCAGTAGGCCATGAAGTGGACACGACATTTGTCAGGGAAATATACAGGGGCATCCATTTTCCCCTGACTAGTGCATGGACAAGACAAGGGCGAGGCGAGGATTGAAGGCCCAAGAGATTTGAGGAACCTGTATGCAACCAAGGAGGACCTAGAATGGCTCAGAGAACAACATATCAATGAGGAAAGAGCCTCCCATGCCGGGCCGGCAAGCCTAGCAAGGGGTCAGGCCACCACCCGAAGCAAGGAACCAAGACTCCCTGGCAGCGCCTGCCGGGGTTGCGGGGCCTGAACCACCCCGCCAACCACACAAGTACGACCCATGTCGTCAATCAATGCGGTGTCAAGCCGCAAGGTGATTAAGTGGTAGCATTTGCCACATGGTAGCCATCTCCTACAGAAGAAACCCATAGGTGACACCCATCCAGCGATGTGTCAAGAGAACAGATGCGGAGATGGTGAGATAAGCCTGGCTGGCCTTGCCGTGACACTGAGTGGTGCATTTAATGCACCCTGCTAGCCCGCAGAGTTAGGTATGATAGCACTATTTGTTATCATATCAGTGGGTAATGACTGTTTTGCCATTGTGGTGACCCCTTAATCTATAAAAGGAGGCCCAAGGTGATCGTAGGAGGGGGTTAGAGGGTTGGAAACTTGACAAACCCAAGCCGCCATACGCTTGTGGTCACCGTAGTCCTGAGGCAGGCCTTGCCGGGCAAGTGTACCATGCACCACCATGTTCATTTCCACCATCAATCCACCAAAGCAGGAGTAGGGTCTTACGCCTCGTGGTGGCCCGAACCTCGGTAAATTGCTTGTGTGCTCTCTGCCGCGCTGCCGTGTACTGGTCTGCTCTTCGTGCAATGCGACGTCCCCCGCCGAACCAGCAAGGGGCCGCCCGGTCCCAAAGGTGGCCACGGATATCCGGCGACATCTTTGGCGTGCCAGGTAGGGGGCTCTCTTGTGCAAACCTGAAAGCGCGCGCAGCACGTCATATTCATCGCCATCTTCATCTTCGGCGACGCCATCGACCGTGGCACCCGCGGTGATGCGCAAGCGAAGCAGGGCAAAGATCGACTCTTTCACCGCGCAGTCTGTAACGCCCACGATGTGGATATATCTCCCTCGTGTCGAGGTATGACTTAGAGGCATAACCGCATGGTGGTTTTGTCACAAGAGGGGTAATCTTCACACAATCCCATGTACTGAATAAGAAAGGGGTAAAGAGTAGGCTTAAAATCGCCACTTCATGCAAATAAAAAGTTAAACATACCTCATCCAAAGTACAATCAAGGTCCGACTACGGAACCAAAATAAAAGAAGACAACCCCAAGTGCTAGATCCCCGATCGTCCCAACTGAGCACCACTACTGATCATCCGGAAAAGACACATGTGGGAGTCCTGGATTGGGGGGTCTCCGGACAGCCGGACTATATCCATTGGCCGGACTATTAGACTATGAAGATACAAGATTGAAGACTTCGTCTCGTGTCTGGATGGGACTCTACCTGGCGTGGAAGGCAAGCTAGGCAATACGGATATGTGTATCTCCTTCTTTGTAACTGACCTTGTGTAACCCTAACCTTCTCCGGTGTCTATATAAACCAGAGGGTTTTAGTCCATAGGACACAACAACTACAACATACAATCATACCATAGGCTAGCTTCTAGGGTTTAGCCTCTCTGATCTCGTGGTAGATCTACTCTTGTACTACCCATATCGTCAATATTAATCAAGCAGGACGTAGGGTTTTACCTCCATCAAGAGGGCCCGAACCTGGGTACACCACTATGTCCCCTGCCTCCTATTACCATCCGCCTTAGACGCATAGTTTGGGACCCCCTACCCAAGATCCGCCTGTTTTGACACCGACATTGGTGCTTTCATTGAGAGTTCCTCTGTGTCGTCGCCGTTAGGCTTGATGGCTCCTACTATCACCAATAGCGATACAGTCCAGGGTGAGACTTTTCTCCCCGCACAGATCTTCGTATTCGGCGGCTTTGCACTGTGGGCCAATTCGCTTGGCCATCTGTAGCAGATTGAAAGTTACGCCCCTGGCCACCAGGTTAGGTTTGGAAGCTTAAGCTACACGGCCGATATCCGTGGAGACTTGATCTTCGACGGATCCGAGCCCCTGCCTTGTTCGTCACACGGTCCCAATAAGTACGATTTAGCTCTACCATCGGACAGTGTTCAGAAGACCGCACATGCAGCCGCTCCGACCCTTAATTCGGAGCCAGTTGTGCCGTCCACGGACGGGTGGGTTGGCCCCGCCACGGAGGCCTTACCCTTAGCGGCGATTGAGCCAAACATCGACCTTACCTTGCACGAGAGCCGTGTTGTTAAACTGCCGGATCCTTCTCCGGCCGCGGACTCCGAACCGCCTGCGCCCGTTCCTATCGAATCCAATTTGGCGCCGATCATGGAGTTTACCTCCGCGGATATTTTTCAGCACTCGCCCTTTGGCGACATACTGAACTCATTAAGGTCTCTCTCGTTGTCAGGAGGATCCTGGCCGAACTATGTCCGGCAGGACTGTGATGCGGATGACGAAGAAATTTGCGCCCACCCACCACCCACTTAATAGCCCCTGTCGATGACCTAACCGACATGCTCAACTTCAGCTCCGAAGACATCGACGGTATGGACGACGATGCGGGAGACAAAGAGGAACCACTGCCCATAGGGCGCTGGACAGCCACTTCACCACACGATGTATACATGGTAGACACACCAAAGGAAAACGACGAGGAGGAATGGAAGGATGCAACGAAGGATTGTGCCCTCGAGAAGCAGTCAAAATGGTGGCGTAAGCGCCGCCCCAAATCCCGCCTCGGTAGAAAAAACGATCATACAGACCCAGTGTTAGAGTAGGGGGAACCATTGCCGGACCACGGCAACACAGAGAATCAAGCCGAACAACCTGACTCTGTCAAACATCATAGTCCAGATGACGTCACACCGGACAGACACCCGGAGCAACAAAACGCCCATCAAAGGTTCGTTGCCACCGCGAGGAGTCTAAAAAATCAGAAGCAAAGGCTCAAGGCTGCGGAAGACACACTCCAAATCAGATGGAACAAAGTACTCAACACAGCAGTGAGGTACGGCGGCAATCGCCCCACCAAGAGCTACCCGAAGTGGAAGTTGCTACCTGAATTCGATGAGGAGGCCTTAGATCCCCCACAACCAAAAATCAAAATAGCCATCTGGCCGGATAAGCAACCTCATGGCCAACATAGAGCGGCAAAGAACGCCGCACATAAGCTAATACGCGACCTACGTGAGGACTCGCATCAAAAGGACTGCACAACCAGATCCATCTATGGACCACGTAAGCGCGCTCCAGCATACAACGCAACACAACAAACATCCGCAGAACGCGGTACACCCAGATACAGGGGTGCCGCACACCCCCTATGTTTCACCGATGAGGTGCTGGATCATGAATTTCCAGAGGGATTCAAACCCGTAAATATAGAAGCATGTGATGGAACAACAGACCCTAGTGTCTGGATTGAGGATTATATCCTCCATATCCATATGGCTCGAGGAGATGACCTCCACGCCATTAAGTATTTACCCCTTAAACTCAAAGGGCCAGCTTGGCGCTGGCTTAAGAGCCTCCCCGAAAGTTCCATTGGAAGCTGGCAAGAGCTCGAAGATGCTTTTTGGGCAAATTTTCAGGGGACCTACGTCCGACCTACGGACGCGGATGATTTGAGTCATATAACTCAACAGCCCGGAGAGTCAGCCCGAAAGCTTTGGAACATGTTTCTTACTAAAAGAACCAAATAGTCGACTGTCCGGATGCCGAAGGCTTGGCATCTTTTAAGCATAGCGTCCGTGACGAATGGCTTGCCAGCCATCTCAGCCAAGAAAAGCCGAGAACAATGGCAGCATTAACAAGCCTCATGACCCGCTTTTGCGCGGGTGAGGATAGCTGGCTAGCCAGATGCAGCATCAGCGACCGAAGTACATCCGAAGTTAGAGATGTGTAACATCCCAAATTTTCCATTTGGAATGTTATACATAGATCATCCATGCATATCATGTTTTACTACTTTTCCGTTCCGTAATCCTCGAAATCCTAAGCAGCTCAAGGACCCTCGGAGAGAGTTGGGGATTTTCCCGGTCTTCATATTTGATTCTTTTATCAAATAATGAAACGAGGATTTTGATTTCAATAATTTTTCTCGACGAAAAATATTTCATATTAAATCAAATGAGTCGAGATAATATGACTTCTCCAAAAATAAATGAAATATTGGAGGAAAAATATTAAAATCATTTATTGGATTTTTATTTGATTTTATTCAGATTTTATTTGCATTAGAAAAATTGCATGTTTTTCAAAATTGCATTTTAGGGCCAAGAAAATGTTCAACTCGTCCTAAATATTTTATTTGGACGGTGAAAATTTGTTTTGGCATTTCTAGGTTTTTATTTATTTATTTAGGATTTTATTTCGGTCGGCGAAGATTTTTTTTCTTAAAAGTTCCGCGCCGACTGGGCCTAAGGCCCAGCCGCGCCAGGCCGCGCCGCCACCTCCCCGCGCGCGAGCGCCGCCTCCGCCGACTCGGACAAAGTCCGAGCCGGACTCCGCCTCTGCCGCCGCGCCTTGCCCCCTATTCCAAGTCGCACCCCCTCCTATATATACGCGCCCCCCCACCACCACACCGCGCCGCCTGCCGCCCGCGCCGCCGCACCCCGCCGCCCCACGAGCCGCCGCCCCGCCTCCAAGCCCTCGCCAGAGGTAGCCGCCGGTTCCAACCGCCGGTTTTTCTAAAAAACCGTTCGGTTTTATTTTTTTAAAAACCCTAGTTTTCGTTTTTTAATAAATAGATCGGTTTTCCTCTGGTTTATTTATTTAGCGAGTGTTCGCTCGTTCGTTCGTTTTAACGAACGCATTCTTCATTTAGATCCAGATAATGAACGTTCTTTCGTTAACGCATTTGTCGTTTTTCTTTTTATCGGATTTATTCCGCGATTTTTCTGATCGCAATTTCTGATCCGATCTTAGTTTCTGTTTATCTTTTTGCTTGTTTAGCGGAATCAGGCGATTCAAGTGCCTGGAGTTTCGTCTCGAAAGCCTCTCTCCGGTCAATCAACTAAAACAAGTTTTTGTTACTGTAAAATTTGACCTAATTTCAGATTAGTAAATGAAGCTTCTTTCTTTCGCCCTTTGACTTTCGTTGCTTCGTTTGACTTGATTCTTTTTGCGTACCGGAGTTCTTAAGTTGAACTTTCTGGTAAACCTCTCTTATTTGAGTTTTTCTTGTGCATCGTTGCTTGTTACTTATGTATGTTATTGTTTGCTTGCGATAGAGTTCCCGGAGTGCGAAGCGTGTTACTACGAGTCTCTCGGATTCGCGGATCATCAGGAAGGCAAGTAACACTTTGATCATATCCCATTATTACCAGTTTTTGTGCATTAGTTCCAATCCTCAAACATTGCATGATTAGGATGTCAGTAACTTGTAGGTTGGGAAGTAGTTGCTGAGGTAGAACCTATTGCCCTGTTATATTCAAACCCTTGGGAGTTACTTCTACGTATTGCTTATATTGCCATGCTATGCTCATAGACGTGGTTTGGGTTTGAGTGAAATTCATGGCAGATGTGAGATTGTTAATTAATGGTTCTACTTAAGGTGGCAACTTAATCAAACAACTGGGTGGATTGAGGCACCTGGGGAACCCAGTGTTGTCTGTTTTTTTTGGAAATCCCGGGGTACCCGTGTGATCTTCCTATGGACCGCCACCCAGGCTCAAAGGGAACTGAGATGATTCATGCTAGAAACTTCTGTGTGCAGCCACAAGCTATTATGGGCTCTAGCATAGTTGAGTAAGTTACGTGAAGCTCTTGAAGAGGTAGATCAGTAGGTAGTGGGTTTTGTAGGTTTGTATGGTCTACCCAGAGTAGAGAGTTAACGTTTCTGAAAGACTGTGTCTCGGTCATCCGTTTCTCAAACACCATGTAGTGCGAGAAATCCAACGGAGGCGATCGAGTCTTGTGGGGAAAAGTGAGCAAACCTCTACAGAGTGTACAATCTAATCATGGTTAGTCGTGCCCCTGGTTATGGACAACACTTGAATATCTAGTACTTGGGCTATCACATGTATCTCACCATGTTTAATTAATACTGTCGAGTTGTTAATCACTTTAATTGGGATTGAGTTGGGGGTACCTTCTCAATGATGTTTCAACCACCATGTTAGTAAATTAAAATCTATTCCTTTGTTGTAGGGAAAAATTGGCTTTTCGCAAAAACTATAACCATAGAGCTTTCCACCAGCCATATATGCATGTAGTGATATCAATATTCTGTTTCTGCTCTACTGTGTTATATTGCCAGCATATTCCATGTGCTAACCCGTTTTCGGGCTGCAACGTATCATGTTGCAGACTTTTCAGACGAGGAGTAAGGTTCGTTAGGTCGTTGCCGTGCAGCTCAGCTATACCGTTGGAGTTGATGGACTCACTTTATCTTCCAAGCCTACCGCTGTTATCGCATTAGATGGCCTTAAGCCATATTATTGTAATAAGTTCTCATTGGAGACATTCGATGTAATAGTGTGTGATTGCTACTCTGTTATAAATCCTTCGAGTACTGTGTGTGTCAGCATTACCGATCCAGGGATGAGACTGAAGCACAGAGACTTGACCATCTGAGGTCGGGTCGCTACAAGATGGAAACGGGAAATCACAGTGCAACAACAATAACAAACGCCGGAATAAAGAAGACAGCACGAAGAGCACGACAGTAAACTCCGGATTCAAAAGCTCTCAGCCAAGTCAGCAAAAGCCACCCTTTAAAGGCGGCAGAGACGAACTGTCCAGCCTAAACAAAATTCTGGACCAAGTATGTTAGATCCATAGAACCCCTGGTAAACCCGCTAATCATACCCACAAAGAATGTTGGGTCTTCAAGCAGTCCGGCAAGATCAACGCCGTACACAAGGGGGAGGATACACCAAGCGAAGACGAGGATGAGCCTCTCAAGCAAGACACTTGGGAACAAAAGAAGTTTCCACCAGAAGTCAAAACAGTCAATGTGTTATACGTGATTAAGGGGAGAAACAAAGCGGCACTCCTAGAAAAATATGCCCAAGGGCCTGTCACCGTGGAGTCCTGCCACTGGTCGTCTCAATCGATCACTTTCGACCATCGGGTCGAATCGGAGGTAACAGCTCGTCGCAGCCTGGCAGCACCCGAACCACTTCAACCCTATACATTGTGGGTGGCATCGGATTACCGTGGAACATGGGGTTGCCCGGTTGAACGATTCTGCCCTTGGCGACATCGACCAACTCGGCGCCCACGAAGTGCAGAAGAGTGCAAGGAATATCGGCGGTGCCCTCCGAAAACATGTACAGGGCATCAGGGATGCCCAGTCAATGGCAAGGAGATGAAGTCATCGGCCAAGAGGCTTAGTTACCGTGATGCCGTCGAGCTCGGCTAATGTCGAGGCACCGCCAACGGCGGGCGTGCAACTGACGGAGGGGGCGCTTGCTGGCGAGGTGCCGGCCGGCGTACACCCGGGTGCATTAAGCTCCAATGCCCGTGCCGGCGCCAGAGACACGAATACCGCCTCCACCGGAGACACCAATGGCGCCGCCGCTCGAGACACCAATGGCGCCGCCGCCGGAGACACCAATGGAGCCGCCTGCGCGCTGTGCGAGTTGCTGGCCGTGAAGCTGGGAATCGGGGGAGGCCCTTGTTGGCCGCCTGCAATCCACATCGTCAGCCCATGAATCGACATAGGCACCATGGCGTTGAGCGTCGTTCCAAGTTGTTGTTGCACTTGCTCTTGGACAAGCTCCGGAATCCGCGCCACTTATGCCTTGAGTTCTTCGGATCCGTGGTAAGCTCCTTTGTTATCGGGTCCTCCTTGTACCGGGCCCTGACATAGTTCCTGGTCTGCTTGTCACCGCTGTATTTCTCGAAGCGGGGCGGTAGGCCTTGCTCGGCACGCTCCGCGTCCTCCTTGTCCCATATAGGCTCCGCCACTCTGTAACCGCCGGGACCGAGTTTGTGTTCCCCTAAGTTCAACTCCCGCATTTCTTTCCCCCACTGACTTGATTCGGAGGTTGCACTGCTCTCGCACTTGATCTTAAACTCCTTGTACTCATCTTCGCTCATCAAAGGATATTTTTCCTTGATCTTCTCATAACTATCACCTTTATCAATCATTCTCTTCACCACACTTTTCCAAGTAGACAGGGCCGTGCTCATCTTCGTGAGGGCGGCACTGTTCACTTTATTCCCTGAGAGGCGTGTGTTTTCAAATTCGGCGGGGAACTTGTATCGTTCGTGCAGCTTCGTGAAGAGGAGGTTGTGCAAATTCCCTCAGTCCTTATGCCTAAGGTTCTCGGTTTTGATCGAGATGGTGCTCCGGAGAATGCACCCAAGCTGAACCGAGTACCCCGTTGACTATATGTTTGGGCTCTGTTGGATTCCCGTCAGAGTCCAATTGAGTGAATTCCTCCTTGACGGTGTGGAGCGCATTCAGGCGTCGGTCCTTCCTTTGCTTCTTTGGTTGGCTGCCATCTGTGTGTGCGCCACCATCATCAGTGGTGGCATCCTCGGCGGCACCATCAGTGGTGTCATCCCCGACACCACTAGGGGTTGTGTAATCAGGAACGGTGTCTTCCGCGGCGTCCTCATAGCGGTGAGGTTGTTCCTCCATCTCCTGGGACAGCTCCCAGAATTGCTTGCCGCCCGAACCACCGGCCTCATTGTTGTGGGCCATGTTTCACTCTAAATAGGAAAAAAGTTTGGTCAAAAAGTTGGTTATTGTTAAGGAACAAGATCATGGTCTCATCATTTAGGGTTTGTCGACACCGAGGCACCCTAAAAGCCTAAGCTTTCATCATTTAGGGTTTGGCGACGCCGAGGCACCCTAAAATCCTAAGCATACATCATTTAGGTTCTCATCGACACCGAGGCATCCGGGGCAGCCAAGTTAAGTTTTCACCATTTAGGGTTTATTGATGCCGAGGCACCCTAGGTTGGGCCTAATCACTTGGCACTAATCACTTGACTCTATTGCCACCTATGGTTTAATACAGCAAGAATAAAGGGGCAGTTGATCCTACTTAATTAAGTACTAAGATACCCCGGCCCATGCATTAGTAGCAAGTACCTCATATGTCCGATTTTTAGCAAAGTCATGCTAAAATTCACGGAAAATTTCAGCATGACCTTTGCTGAAAATAGGACATATGGAGTACCCGAATTTGCCAGAACGCAAGTTAATCGACATTCTGGCAAACTCAAGGGCCTCTCGGGGTACCTGCAAAATCATCACGACACGAAGGGCCTCTCAAGGGCCTCAAGCAGCAGCGGCCCTTCACGAGCGAACTCAATGAGTGTGAACCAACAAAGTGTGGGTCACCACAGATTCTGTAGTCAAAAACCTTCAGGACAGAGTGAAAATAGTTACAATATGCTTGCAAGTAATTTTTCTGTAACTAAGGCACAATATGCTTGCAAGTAAATCACAATATGCTTGCAAGTAATTTTTCTGTAATAGTCTTGCCCCTATTTGAAGGACAAGCAAATAGATACAATGGGTAGCTTTGGCACAATCCTAAAGCACAATCCTCTGACTAATTCATCACTGTAGGCCGGCATGAAACACACTCCTCCAAAAAAGCCTAAAATTCCACTATTATTGCATGTAAAAAAGCCTAAAATCCACTAGTATTGCCTCTAAGAAAGCCTTAAAAGTCCACTATTATTGACAATCAAAATATGATCTGAACTGTAAGGAGTTAACTGAAAAATGAGTGTTAACTGAAGTTTTCTAGTACAGATCATAACTGAAGTTATTCATAGAATATAGTGACATCAAATGCAGTTAATTAGTCTTAATTGAATCTTAGTAAGGTTCATTCTGAAGTCAAAAGTCCCCAAACAGTGAAAGGGAACAAACAAAAAAATGTTCGGGAAATTCCAAAAGAGTCTAAAGGTATGGGTTGGTTTTTGGTTCCAATTTGAAAACCCAAAATTTCATCAACACATTAATTATAATTTGTTTGTGCAAATACTTCTCTCAGGCAGCCACACACATCTTTCTTCATCCAATTTTTTCCTATAGCATCATTGAACATCTGAAACTTACCAGCTCAACTAGAGAAAAAATGGATAGGCAGGGACATTTGTGCTTTTTGCCATCTAATCTAATCTACCTCTGCTTGATTAACTATTGTTTTGGTTTTCACTTTGTGCCAGCCCATTAGATTAGTTGGTAAAGTACATGCTTCATCTTACATTCGCTACCTGTGTGTACATGCATTTGCAGGCTTTCAGGCCCTGACTAATTAACTACATTGCTGATCAAAGACCCTGCTGTTTACTGGGAGGTGGCAGTACTACTGTGCTAGTGTGCTAGTACTGGTTTTTATTCTTTGGAACCTTCTACTTATGAAGCTCTCTCAAGTAAAGATTTTCAACTAGTAGTACATTTTTGTATGGTGCAAAAGTCCAGCAGCACTAGAACTGAACTGATTGATCTATACATGTTGTAGGAGGAGCTATATCATTTTCTCCACGGGGAATTTTGTGTAGGTACTTAGACAGCCACACACATCACCAAATTTCAACAGGAGGCGGATACAGACTTACTAACCAGAATTTAGCTAGCAGTGCAGTAACTTGCAAGTGTTAATAGCTATAAACACTGAAATATGCATTTCTGTCCATAAGCTGTCAAATATCATCAGAAGATAACAGACACGGTCGAGGGGAGAGAGGGATGGAATGGGGAGGAAGGGTGGAGAGGGAGGAAGGAGGAAGGAGGAGAGGTACCCGGGCGGGCGCGGCTGGTTGACGGAGGGGTTGGGGTCAGGGTTGGGGTTGGCGGCGGCGGCATCGAAGGGATGGCTCGATTGGTCGTCGGGGAGGCCTCCTGGGCGCCTCGGTTGGTCGTGGGGAGGCTGGCGGCCGCGGTCGTCGTCCTGCACCCCGTGCCCGGACTGAGGTAGAGGCGGCGCAGGGCAGGGGCCGACGCGGGGAGGTTGTCGATGACGGCGAGGTCGCGGAGGCGTCGGCTATGGCGGAGCTGCAGTGGTGGGGGCGCGGGGGCGGCAGCGCACGTAGGGGCGGCGGTGACGTGGGGCGGGGCAGCGCGCGGGGGGGGGGGGGGGACTAGATCTGGCGAGAGGGAGGGACGAAGGGGTCGGGCTAGGTAGAGCTAGGGGGGAAGATTACTAATGGCGCACCCCCGAGCGGTGCGCCATTAGAATGTTTTCTCTAGATAGCAATGGCGCATCCCAGAGCGGTGCGCCATTAGAATGTTTTTTTATATAGCAATGACGCACTACTAGAGCGGTGCGCCATTAGAATGTTTTTTAGATAGCAATAGGCACTACACGAGCGGTGCGCCATTAGTATGTTTATTATTATTATTTTTCGTTGCTATTTTTTAATATTTTTTTATAAAAATAGTAATAATTTTTTTATGAATATGAAAAAACATCATCAAATGGGGGTGCTCGGCGGCGGTGGAGCGGGCCGGGGAGGGTGCGGTGGGTCGGCGGCGACGGTGGAGCGGGGGCGGGTGCAGGGGGTGTTCGACGGTGGTGGAGCGGGCCGGGGAGGGTGCGGTGGGTCGGCGGCGGCGGTGGAGCGGGGGAGCGTGCGGTGAGTCGTCGGCGGCGGTGGAGCTAGCGGGGGAGGGTGCGGGGGGGGGGTCGAGATCGAGATGAAGGGGGATAGCGATCGAGATTTAAAAATATTCATCAAATTTGAAAAAATATTCATGAATTCGAAAAGTGCCCATGAAATTTAAAGATATTCATGAGTTCAAAAAATGCCCATGTAATACAATCGAGAAATGAAGACTACTATTTAAATACAATCGATCTTAGCTAGCTAGCTATCTGTTCACAATCTTCTTGCCCTTCTTTTTTGCAAATGGAGTTCTTCTGTGGAACGGAAATCCTTTATGTAGGGTGGTCCTGCTTCTTCTTGTGGTGTATGCTGCTACTTCATCGTCGTCGTCATGTTTGATCTTCGGGTCGCCGTACTTGTCGAAGTCTTGCTCATTGGCTACTCCATCCATTCCGATGATCTTCCTTTTGCCTCTCCTCACGACAACACAACTAGGCTTTGACAGGTCGGTAATGAAGAAGCATTGGTCCACTTGGGAAGCCAGTACCCATGGCTCATTTTTCGCGGTGACGTTTGCGCCCGCGGTCTTGGATTTGGCTTCGGGTATAACCATGGTGGTGAAATACCGGTCTTTTTTTAGGACACTCTTGGCCCATCTGACACGGAACATCAGGACCTTCTCTCCAGCGTAGCTCAGCTCCCAGATCTCCTCGATCCTTCCGTAGTATCTGTCCTTGTTGTTACCGGTGTAGGATTCCATCGTTACCCCGGAGTTCTGATAACCATCGCTCTTCATGTCCTTGTCCTCGGTGTAGAATGTGTAGCCGTTGATATCGTACGCCTCATAGGCCATCAGGTTGTGCTCGGCGCCCTGTGACAAGGCGAATATGAGTTGTTCTTCCGCGGAAGAATCTTCATGTAAAGGGTACGACAGAAGCTTCTGCTTGAACCAACACGTGAAACATGAGTTGTGCTCTTTGAGTATATCTCCATCCGTCCTTTGTTGGCCTCGGTCATTGTATGTCTTCTCAATAAAGGTTTTGTGCTCTACCACCCAAGGATCGGCCACGTCTATGTGTTGTAGCGCGACTAGGTTTGCTCTTTCAAAGTCGGCGAGTCGACCCTCGAAGTCGACATGCATTTCACGGCGACCCTCACGGTGACCCCATCCAGCGAGCCTGCCGAGGTGCCTGTTGACGGGCAGACCAACGGGGTTCTCGATGCCTAGATAATTCGTGCAGTAGGAGATGCACTCTTCGGTCAGAAAGCCCCTGGCTATACTTCCCTATGGACGTGACATGTTGCAAACGTATCCTTTGATGACACCATTCATCCTTTCGAAAGGCATCATGCTGTGCAGGATCGTCGGCCCGAGTTGGATGATATCCTCCACGATATGGACCAGCAGATGCACCATAACATCAAAGAATGCGGGCGTGAAGTACATCTCAAGCTCGCATAGTATCACCATGATCTCTTCCTGTAGCCTTCTGAGTTGCCTCACGCCAATCGACTTCCGAGAGATGACGTCAAAAAAGTTGCATAGGCCAAATAGCGTTTCACGGACGTGCGCTTCCATGATCCCACGGATTGCAACTGGAAGTATCTGCGTCATCAGCACGTGACAGTCGTGAGACTTCATCCCGCTGAACTTCTGCTTCGCTGGGTCTAGGTATCTGCTTATCTTCCCCGCGTAACCGTAAGGAAGTTTTACTCCTAGAAGGCAGGTGAAAAACTTCTCGATCTCCTCCTGACTTAGAGTGAAGCACGCGGGAGGGTAGTCATTTCCGGTCTTCTTGGCCTTTTTGCCTTTGCAACGACTTTCTATGTCCTGCTTCGCCTCATCATCATCATCATTAGCGTGAAGCTCCTGCCTGATGCCCATTGATTTCAAGTCTGCCCTTGCTTTCGGCCCATCTTTGGTCCGCTCTGGCATGTTGAGCAGGGTACCAAGCAGACTCTCGCACATGTTCTTCGTGATATGCATGACATCAAGGCTGTGAGGCACATGGTGGATCTTCCAGTACGGCAAGTCCCAGAAAACAGACCTCGTTTTCCATACCTTCAGCAGCGGCTCTGGTGCCTTTCGCTTCTTTCCCGGCTCTGGCGCCTTTGGCTTCTTTCTCGGCAGTGGGCAGTCTTTCCAATTTTTCAACAGCTCGTCTATTTCCTCGCCGCTCCTCGTACACGGGCATTTTTGGGGTTCGGTTTCACCATCGAACAGATCCTTGCATTTCCTCCACGGGTCATCATCGCGAAGCCACCTTCGATGTCCCATGAACATGGTTTTCGAAGACCTGGGATATCTATCTAGTTGGCGATATGTTGTGTCATCCATGCACCTTACGCATCCAGAAAATCCGTGGACTACCTGCCCCGCAAGATATCCGTAACCGAGATAGTCGTGCACCGTCGTGAGCAGTGCGGCTCTCATAGGGAAATATTCTTTCTCTGCGGTGTCCCACGTATTGGCTGGCGTTTTCCACAGCGTGTCTAGCTCCTCCTTCAGCAGCCGCAGATACAGATTGATGTCGTTCCCTGGTTGTTTCGGCCATTCAATTAGCATACTCATGTGAATGTACTTCCTCTTCATGCACAACCAGGGGGGAAGGTTGTACATCCACACAAACACAGGCCAGGTGCTATGTGTGCTTCTCGCTACCAAACGGATTGACTCCATCGGTGCTCGCGCCCAGCACGATGTTCCTTGGATCCTTCCCAAATTCTGGGTATTCGAAGTTCAACGCTTGCCACTGGCTCGCATCCTTAGGGTGACTCAGCATCTTGTCTTTTTATTTTTCTCCGGATCATTTCCATCATCCTCCCCCTTCTTCTCCTCCCTATCCGCGTGCCAACGCAGGAGCTTTGCTACCTTAGGGTCCGCGAAATACCGCTGCAGACGAGGAGTGATCGAAAAGTACCACACAGATTTTCGAGGAGCTTTCTTCCTCTTCTTGTATCGAGTGACGCCGCACACCGGACATATGGTAGACTCCGCGTGCTCGTCCTGATAAATGATACAATTGTTCATGCACACATGGTATTTCACGTGCGGTAAATCCAGAGGACACACGATTTTCTTCGCCTCCTCGAAACTGGTCGGGCACTTGTTCCCCTTGGGAAGACGTTTGTGCCAGAATGACATGTTCTCGTCGAAGCATGCGTCGGTCATTTTGTGTTTTACCTTCATCTCCAGAGCCATGAGAGTTACTTTCAGGCGGGTATCCTCGGGCCTACATCCTTCATACAATGGAGTAACCGCGTCTATCTCCAGTTGATCCAGCTTGGCTTTCTCTCGGGCAGCAGGTCTTGCGTTATCCGTCTGCTTAAGAAGCAGCTCTTGAATATGAGGGTCCTGCACCCAGCCTCCATCGTCGTCTGCTCCGGCATCTTCATCTTCATGCTCATGCCCTTCGTATTGATCTTCCTCATCATCATGTACGACATCTTCTACATGATGACTGTGTACAGCATCACCGTCGTGATCTTGTCCTGGAGATTCTTCGTCTTCTCGCCCGCCCTCGCTGCGGTGGTACTTGTCTTGTTGCCCTTCCTCATTTCTTGCCCGGCCCCCATGGACGACTTCATAGTCATCTTCATCACCTTGCCACCGATAGCCATCCATGAAACCACGCAAGAGCAGGTGGTCCCGCACCTGCCCGGAATCCGGGTCCGCAATAAGGCTCTTCAGCTTGCATCTTCGACACGGACATCTTATCTCTGTCTCATTCTTTTGAAGCATCTTGGCCTTCGCGGAGCTCAAAAGCCTATTCACGATTCCTTCAGTCATCGTGCGGACCATGGTCGCCTGCGGGGTAGAGCAAAACGACATTTTAGAACCAAGCAAAAATTTGGCATGACCTTCCCTAAAAATAGGACCAAAAAGAATGCATAGTGCCAAAATTCTCGCCGAAACGGAAATGAATCAAAACATTCCGGCAAAATATTGGCAACTATCGCATTTCAAATACCGGTACCTTCAAACAAAAACATATATGTAACACCACAAACACATGCAACACCACAAACATACATAGATCTAGCTAGGCCACAAAAAGTGCATGTGCACAATGTTGGAGCGAGCTAGGGTGAAAAAAAGTAGATCTACATCATGAAGATAGCTTTCCCCTTACTTACCTACCAAAAAAAGGTAATTTCACCACTTAATTTTGATGAATCTATGGTGGAAATGAGGTGAGGAGGAGGAGATGGCCGAAAGCTTGGAGAAGGAGGTGGAGGGAATGAAGTGGGGAAAGTGAGTGGGTAGGTGTGGGGCTGTCCAAAATATCTTGTTGGGGTCCCAGGTTACTAATGGCGCACCACCAGCAAATGCGCCATTAGTAACCCTGGTGACTAATGGCGCACCTGCAGGTGGTGCGCCATTAGTAGTTTTGCAAAAAAGTAAAAATATATATATACTAATGGCGCACCGGGTAATAGTGCGCCATTACTAGTTTAAACTAGTAATGGCACACTGTGAAACGATGCGCCATTAGTAGTTTTGCAAAAAAAGAATAATTTTTTTTTACAGTAATGGTGCACTGTCTGCTTGGTGCGCCATTACTACTTAGAACTAGTAATGGCGCACTTCGACCTGATGCGCCATTAGTATGTATGGAAAAATGGAAAAAAATAATTTAATACTAGTGGCGCACCCTGTTTTTGGTGCGCCATTAGTGTCTTCCACACTAATGGCGCATCACCAACCGGTGCGCCATTAGCATATAGTAGTGGCGCACTGCTTCCATGGTGCGCCATTAGTATCAATCCTATCTATAGCCCTTTTCCTAGTAGTGATAAAGGAAGTCTGGTTATTACCTGGGACTATGATCCTCTGTTCGCCGCCATTCTCGATGACAACCAGAGTCTTAGGGGCTACTATCTACACAGGGCACACTTAACATGTGCGGTACTATCAAAAAGTATATCATTTCACGTACCTCAAAGCCCGTCAGTAGACTCATAAAGGCTTCATGTAATCCGCTTTCGGCAGACGAAATTCTTTCCATCACCGTATCCATCAAAGTACGGTCTTCTTCTGAGATGGCCGCTCACTCCAAGAGCTCCCTCAGAACGTCCGACCACATACCAGACGGTGCCAGACTCTTCTGTTTGCTCTCTTCAAGAGCCGGACGCTGGGCACTTCGGGTGACTACGGGATTGTCTTCTGGCCTCACTGGACCCGGAGAGGCCCTCCGTGACGACACTTCAAGGTCGCCCGCTTCTTGAGCGGGGGAGTTCGGGGGAGGTGTTTCGCTCTCCATCATCTCCGGAAGAAGATCCCCTGAAGATGAGCTCAGCTCAGAAGGGCTAAGATCCGAACTGCAAGATATATGCTTCGGTTATTTTTCTCAGAAGAAAGGTAGTATACCTTCACTATTAAAGTATTTTTTTGATCACTTAGGGCTCGTTGGAGGGCTGGTCCCCACGCGGACTTTGTGCGGCAAGAGCACCCCCCGAAGCAGGACCCTCTGTTGGAGACTTCTTCTCCCGTTTGGAGGCCTAGGTTTCTGGATCCTCAGAGGCAGTCCTCTTCCTCCCCCATAGCGAGAGAAGACCAGAATCTTCTCCTTGGTTATCCTCCCTTGTGGAGGCGCTCGTTCCCTCGGTTGGAACTGGCAGCGATGGGGGCCCGCTTGCGCCCATATCATCCCCCCCCCCCCGCATCTTCCTTCGGGGGCTCCGGGCAAGGTGCGCGCTCGAGCATCTTTTCCAGCGCCGGATTTTCCAAAACCTCAGGAGGGGGGCCGAACACTGAATCATCTTCGCCTTGGTTAGCCAGTCCTGCTCAAAAGGCGATTTCTCAGAAATGACGTCATGATAAATAAAATACGGTGTGTTCGGCTTGAGGATTACTTACTTGTTTGGCGGTGCGGTTGCTACTCAGGCCCATGTCCTCGGTAGTGTCCGGACACTCTATTTGAGGTCCGAAGAATGACTTGTACATCTCCTCGTGCGTCAGGCCAAGGAAACTTTGAATAGCGTGCGGTCCTTCTGGGTTGAACTCCCACAAGCGAATGGGCCGGCGTTTGCAAGGCTGGACTCGACGAACCAACATGACTTGCATTACCATAACCAAATTAAAATCTCCCTCGAAGAGATATTGAATGCGGCTTTGCGGTATGGGCACGTCCTTGGCTGGACCCCCAGCTCAACCCTCTGCTAATCCATGACATCAGTTGTGGTGGGGGGCCCGAGCGGAAAGCGGGGGAAGCCACCCACTTGGCACTTCTGGGAGCTGTGACGTAGAACCACTCCTGTTGCCACATTCTGGACACCTCTGGAAAGGAACCTTTTGGCCACGGAGCTCCCGCAATCTTGTTTATTAGTGCTCCTCCGCACGCTGCGTGCTGTCCCTCGATTGTCTTCGGCTTCACGTCAAAGGTCTTAAGCCATAGGCCGAAGTGGGGGCTATTGCGGAGGAAGGCCTCACATACGACAATAAATGCCGAGATGTGAAGAAAGGAGTCCGGGGCTAGATCGTGGAAGTCTAGCCCGTAGTAAAACATCAAACCCCTTACAAAGGGATCTAGAGCGAGGCCTAGACCTCGGAGGAAGTGGGAGATGAACACGACATCTTCGTTGGGTTCAGGAGTAGGGACGACCTACCCTCGGGCAGGCAGCCTATGCGAAACCTCGGCGGTCAGGTATCTGGCCTCCCTCAACTTCTTGATGTCTTCTTCCGTAACGGAGGAGGGCATCCATCGGCCTTGTAGGCTGGATCTGGACATGGTTGAAGACCCGGAGCACCTGGCCTGGGCTTTGGGTGTTGGAACTCGAGGCGGGGGAAGGATTCGACTGAGCACGGGAGGGAAAAGAGTGAAAACCTTGGCCCTTTACAAAGAGGGTGAATACCAAGCATCCTCTCCACGGCCGTTTGTGACTTGCCTATAATCTAGGAGTCCTAGACGCAGTTGCGTTACCCACCCCCGTATTGATGAGAGTTCTGTGATAAGGGGACACGATCTCTGCTTTGGCGAGATGTGTCCAAAAACTGCCTTGCTTTATGCGTGCGGCTAGTTAAAAGAAACGGTTCAAATAATCACCGGGCCGTGATGTAATGTCGTGTTGCCAAAAAAATCAGCAAATTGGATTTGTGGAAATATTATTCTCTCTACGGTGGTATGTGGAACTTATTTTGCAGGGTCAGACACTATCCTTATATTCAAATTCTTCCGTGGTCTATTCGGAGGAGGAACCCACCTTGCAATGCCGAAGGCAATACGGCGCGCCGAACTCATCGTCATTGAAAGCCTGGTTCAGGGGCTACTGTGGGGGTCCTGGATTGGGGGGTCTCCAGACAGCCGGACTATATCCATTGGCCGGACTGTCAGACTATGAAGATACAAGATTGAATACTTCGTCTCGTGTCTAGATGGGACTCTACTTGGCGTGGAAGGCAAGCTAGGAAATACAGATATGTGTATCTCCTTCTTTGTAACCGACCTTGTGTAACCCTAACCTTCTCCGGTGTCTATATAAACCGGAGGGTTTTAGTCCGTAGGACACAACAACTACAACATACAATCATACCATAGGCTAGCTTCTAGGGTTTAGCCTCTCTGATCTCGTGGTAGATCTACTCTTGTACTACCCATATCGTCAATATTAATCAAGCAGGACGTAGGGTTTTACCTCCATCAAGAGGGCCCGAACCTGGGTAAACCATTGTGTCCCTACCTCCTGTTACCATCCGCCTTAGATGCACAGTTCGGGACCCCCTACCAGAGATCTACTGGTTTTGACACCGACAACACATAACAATGACCGAGATCTTCATCGAGCTCCCACTTGAGCTCGGTTACGCCACCTGCACTAGTATCATTGGCACCTGCAACTGTTTGGAAGTATCCGAGAGTCATGAGGACTCAGCAATCTCAAACCCGCGAGATCAAGACTATTTAAGCTTATGGGTCGGATGTTGTAATGAGGTGGTGCGGCAGCAAGCGCTAAGCCAATATGGTGGCTAACATACGCATGTAAGAGTAAGATGAGAAGCTACACAATGGTCGTGAAGCTACCAGTGATCAAGAAGTGATCCTGAAACTACTTACGTTCAAGCATAACACAAGACCGTTTTCACTTCCCAGACTCCGCCGAAAAGAGACCATCACAGGTACACACGCGGTTGATTAATTTTAATTAAGTCAAGTGTCAAGTTCTCTACAACCGAATATTAGGAAATTCCCATCTGCCACATAACCGCGGGCACGACTCTCGAAAGTTTATACCCTGCCAGGGTGTCCCAACTTAGCCCATCACAAGCTCACACGCTCAACGAAGGATATTCCTTCTCCCAGAAAAACCCGATCAGTCTCGGAATCCCGGTTACAAGACATTTCGACAATGGTAAAACAAGACCAGCAAGACCACCCGACTGTGCCGACAAATCCCGATAGGATCTGCATATATCTCATTCTCATGGCACACCGGATGAGCAATCCGTACAACTAAAACATGCCCTCAAGTTTCCCCGAGGTGGCGCTGGAAAGGGCTCTAGTTTGGACCAACACTCAGAGGAGCACTGGCCCGGGATGGTTAAAATAAAGATAACCCTTGGGAGCGCGACTACCAAGGGAAAAGGAATAGGCAGCAAATGTTAAAACCAAGGTTGGGACTTGCTGGAGGAGTTTTATTCAAAGCAAACTATGAAGGGGGTCCCATAACCCCAACCGCATTAGGAACACAAAATCAAGCAACATAACACCGGTATGACGGAAACTAGGGCGACAAGAGTGGAACAAAACACCAGGCAAAAGGTCGAGCCTTCCACTCTTTAACAAGTATATATATGCATTAAATTAAAGAATAGATAATATGATATCCCAAACATATCCATGTTCCAGCATGGAACAACCTACAAGACACCTGCAACTAGCAACGCTATAAGAGGGGCTGAGCAAAGCGGTAGCATAGCCAAACAACGGTTTGCTAGGAAGGTGGGTTAGAGGCTTGACATGGCAATATGGGAGGCATGATAAACAAGTGGTAAGTAGTGTGACATAGTGATAGAGCGAACAACTAGCAAGCGAAGGTAAAAGTGATATCGAGAGTAATAGTCATCTTGCCTGAAATCCCGCAAGGAAGAAGAAGGAGTCCATGAAGAAGACAAACAGACGTAGTCAAACGGATCCTCACAAAGGCGACGTTACCGGAACTAACAAGAAGAAGCAACACCGGAAAGGAGAAAACCACATGGTAAACCAACAAGCATAAACATAGCATGATGCACAATCAAGTATGATGCATGTCCGGTTTAAAGAGGCATGGCATGTCAAAGGGCACAAACAACACTATAAGTTAAGCGGAGCTCAATATGTAATGAGTTGCATATTGACGAAACACCACATGACTTATTTAGTTCTCTCTCGGTTATGTACTCTTCAATATTAAATGTTGCTAAACAAGGCAAGAGGTGAAACATATATAAACTAGCTATTTAGGCAAGTTTAAGTGAGGCCGGAAACAACAAACAACAATTCCAGAAAATCGTCATATGCAAATTTTAGAGCTGGTACTGTTCTTCCCTAAACCATATTTTAGAGTTGCTAAACATGCAAAGTAATGCCACCATGTTAATCTATGCGTTTTTCTTCCCCATTTACATATAAAGTTTGTTGAAATTGGAGTTATGGTTATTTAGTTATGAAATAAATCATTTTAACATGGCATATGAGCAAATTCAATCAAACTACACATTTAAACAATTCAAACATGCATGAACGTTGCATAAAAGGAAACTAGATGAAATTCTAAGCATTTTTCATATAAAGTTTTTTTTAAACCGATGCACTGTTATTTAGTTGTGAGCATATCAATATCGTCCGGGCCCTGATCCAGGTCAGGGTGGGCCTGAGATGAGCTTCAGTGGGCCCTGCAGGAGGTGGAGGGACGCAGGGGCGACATGGAGGTGCGGCGTTGGATGAGGAGGCGCTAGG
Organism: Triticum aestivum; assembly: GCF_018294505.1. Lineage (NCBI taxonomy): Eukaryota > Viridiplantae > Streptophyta > Magnoliopsida > Poales > Poaceae > Triticum > Triticum aestivum. The sequence continues at coordinate 366,122,165 of NC_057803.1, forward strand.
TTGGCGGCTTGGAGCAAGAGGATTGGCCGGTGCCGACGACGGGTGGTGGCGGCCGGCGACAAGTGGCGGCGGCGGGGTGGCTTGGCGCTGAAAACGCGGAAGGCGGGGTTGGCTGCGGCTAGGGGTAGGTGGAGACTAGCGGATGCCAAATTTGGAAGGAGCATGTACATATATAGCAAAATTGCTAGGGTTTGGGTCTAGGGGTTATTTCTGGACCCTCCGATGTCGACCAGACGGTTTTGGTCGGAGGTGGGGTTTGGTGGGCTGGTTTAGAGTGGGAGTGGGCCGTGAAGAGGGGCCTTGGGCTGAGAAGAGAGAGATGGAAATGCAACCCGATAAGGTTTCCGAAGACCGAAAACGTTTGACGAAAAGACCAAGGCCATTCTAGTTACCCGTTGGGGCATCAAACAAACTACGAATGCGATGAAACTTGGCAGGCGGCCTACTGACAACATAGCAACACCGCATGCCAACTTTCAGCCCATTCCGAGAACATTTTCCGGGCACTTATAAAAATACTATTTCGGACGTGCCGCGGGCGAGTGCGAGTGTGCCTGGGATCAGAACGTACAACGGAGAGAACTTGGGGAACCCGGACGGATGCAAGTTTTGAAAACATGATGATGCAATGCACATGATGACATGGCAAGATGCTACATGCAAGCGAATGATAAGGCAACAACAGCGAAATAACTAGAAGACACCTGGCGCATCAGACTCGGGGCGTCACAACACTCCACCACTGCAAGAGGATCAAGTCCCGAGATCTAAGGATGGCACCGGAGGGAAACGGAAAAGGAAGAGAAGAGGTAAAACTAAGTTGCTTCTTGGAGAAATGAGTGAAACCACAAACCTTGAGAGGTTGAACAAATTGAAAGACAGAATGCAACAAAGATGAAGAAAGTTGAAAACACTTCGTTAGAAAAGAGGAACAAGGAACATTACTATAACCATGTAGGTTTAACGACATAAGAAAAGGGTTGCAATGGATAAGAAGTACACGCAAGCACTCCGGTTGAAACGAGTTGTACAAGGAATGATAAAGATCAATTACGACAACACTCCGGGTGGAAATGGAAGGCAATAATATGTACTTGGAAAAATGAAAGCACATGGATGAGACTCCGCTTAGAAGAGGAATGATAGACACACCACTTCGGTTAAAACAAGATAGAGAAGGAATAAGAATGATATAATTGGGACAACACTCCAACTGTAAATGGAAGGAATTGAACATGAACTTGACAAGATGAGAGTATACTTGATTAAATCAACAACACACTGCCTCCGGAACTATTAAAAGAACGGCACAGTGGGTAAGAAAGATTTCAAACAGCACTCCGGTTGAGAAGGGAGGCAAAACTTGACAGAATGGGAAGAACTTCGAAAGAGGACACGACACTCCACTTGAATGGATAAGCAAAGGAAAGAACAAGATCATTGACAAAAATGGGATGATGGGTCGAAGTGTGCGACATCTCAATGCCCCCGAAACAAAACATAGTACGGACTGAACGTGACAAAGAAGAAAACAACATCTTCTACGTCGAATGAATTTGAAAGCATCCTTCCATAGAGGATTGGACGGAGTTGTTGGGAAATGAACAATGAAAATAATAAACTTTTTGTCGGCTTATGGAAAACATCCCAAAACTTGAGGTGAAATTCTGCCACTACCAAAAGATTGATTAGCTGAATGGAACGGAGAGATGGTAAAAACTTCTTTCTCCGCGTGTGTAGGAGGAAACTTGGATCAATAAATAGCACCATAATTAGCAACATTCCTTAGGGAAGGATTTAGGTAAAATATAACCCAAGATAACTCCAACAAAGAGATTGATGGATTGAGAAGAGCTCATGCTTTAAGAAATTTATGGTTTTACTATCTCATTCTTGACAACTGTTGAATCATGACACACGAAGGGAAATTGTCAAGAGTGACATAACACCACCTCGAAAGATAAAGTAGAACGGATTGCATTTCGGAATGCAAGATGAAGAATACTTGAACTCCTCAAAACAAAACATGTGTTAAGCACCCTGTTTAATTTTGAGTATAGCTTGGTGGATCATAACTTCGAGAGATATCGTGAAGAACAATTGAAGAATGAAAAGAATCCTTGACGAACCACCATGTAGCCACCATGAAGAACTCCGGTAGTAAAAGAATGATCAAAAAGAAAGAGAAGATGAAAACACAAGGTGAAGCCTTGCGATGATTTAGATGGGGCTTCGCGACAAGATAATGCGGAAAACTTGGAACTCCGGAAAAAGAAAGATGAAACAATTGAAACCGAGAATTTTGATGAACCTCCAGAATAAGGAATTGAATTCACTCGATGAAACAAGAATAAGAATTACATTTTGCTTATCCTTCATCAATTAAATTTATGACACACAACGGATTTGGCATACTACAAATTCTCATTAGAAAGGATTCAGGAGAGATATAGCGTAATCTTGAGAAGATCCTCAACGAACCACCGGTAGGATTGAAACAACGAATAAATTATTATGAGAATATAGGAAGAGGAATCTTGAACAAACCGCCGTAGGACCTTGAAACACATGAAGGTAAAAGCACGAATCACCAGGAAGAATTGTAAATTCAACAAAGATACTTGAGAGAATTTAGATACAAGTGAACGAAGAGATCACGAGATAATTGGAGAATACTTGAACAATGCATCGGAAGAATTCGAGAACGAGGGCTGAAAGATGAAATGAATAATTCTGAGATGACGAGCTCCGGATAATCAAATTGAAAAGACTCCTAAATTGCTCTGGATGGGTGAAAAGAATTCTCACGATCAAAAACAATTATGAGAGGATGGCACCAAGCTTGAACTTCACGTCTTTGGAAGAACGGGTAGGATTTGGAGGAAAACTCTTCTTTGGTCTTCAAAATCTGAGAATGATGACGAGAAACACCACCATGAATTGTTGAGGTACTCCAAAATGAAAATTAGAAAGGTTTAACCCACGATGAAAATAATTTGAAAGATCTTGGAGAAAGATATTTGACTGATGATAACTCATACTTACGTCAAAGGATCGATGGGGTCCTGTTTACCCATCGGCTCAATCGATCGGGGTACTGTTCATCCAGCGACAACACCACGGGGTCCTGTTCATCCAACCCCCACCGTGAATTGTTCATCCAAACCCCCAACAACGCTCACTTTTCATCAAGAGGTAGCATCGATCAGCTTCAGTTAGCAGCAGTAGTCAGGGAATAACCCGGGTTCAGTAACGTAGCTAGTGCAATCGCTCGGGTTCAGTTAGAGCCCAATGCCTCGCTCGGGTTCAGTTAGAGCGAAACGCCTCGCACACACGTGCGTATGTACAAGAGGAATGCGCATCGCTAGGGTCCTAACCACCCACTGAACCGGGAACTCCTCCAATATTTTCCTCGCCCGCGCTTCTACCATGGTTTTTCCATCATGGACGGCCCAAAGAATGTCATGCAGCTGTGTCTCCGGCCCGCCCAGGACAAAAAGCCCATTTTCTGTCAAGATTTTTTGTCATATAAGTAGGAGCCCACCACATCTATGATGATACTGGGTTTTGTCACAATTATCGTCATAAGCATGACAGAAAAAAATTGTTCGGCCCAAAATGTCATAGATGTGTCTTTTTTTGTAGTGCTCCCATGTGCACTATTCCGACGATGTTTCGATATCCTTTTACTGCTCTCTTAGCTTACACACCTATGCAACTCTAACTTTAACACTTATTTCTTCAAGAAATATCATATAAAACAAGCAAAACCATTTTTTAATGAAGCATGAAGTGATCAAGAAGTTATCCTGAAACTACTTACGTTCAAACATAACTCCGAAACTGTGTTCACTTCTCGGACTCCGCCGGAAAGAGACCATCACGGCTACACACGCGGTTGATGCATTTTAGTTAAAGTTAAGTGTCAAGTTTTCTACAATCGGACATTAACAAATTCCCATCTGCCCATAACCACGGGCACGGCTTTCGAAAGTTCAAAACCCTGCAGGGGTGTCCCAACTTAGGCCATCACAAGCTCTCATGGTCAACGAAGGATATTCCTTCTCCCAGGAAGACCCGATCATGCTCGGAATCCCGGTTACAAGACATTTCGACAATGGTAAAACAAGACCAGCAAGACCGCCGATGCGCCGACATCCTGATAGGAGCTGCACATATCTCGTTCTCAGGGCAACACCAAATGAACACTACATACAGCTAAAACCAGCCCTCAAGTTTCCCCGAGGTGGCGCCGCAAGTGGCTCTATTTCGGACCAACACTTAGAGAAGCACTAGCCCAGGGGGGTTAAAATACAGATGACCCTTGAGTCTGGAGAACCCAAGGGAAAAAGTCTAGGTGGTAAATGGTAAAACCAAGGTTGGGCCTTGCTGGAGGATTTTTATTCAAGGCGAACTGTCAAGGGGTTCCCATTATAACCCAACCGCGTAAGGAATACAAAATCAAGGAACATAACACCTGTATGACGGAAAATAGGGCAGCAAGAGTGGAACAAAACACCAGGCATAAGGCCGATCCTTTGACCCTTTACCAAGTATATAGATGCATTAATTAAATAAGAGATATTGTGATATCCCAACATATCCATATCCCAAAAAAACATGTTCCAACAAGGAACAAACTCCATCTTCACCTACAACTAGCAATGCTCTAAGAGGGGTTGAGCAAAGCGGTAACATAGTCAAACAACGGTTTGCTAGGACAAGGTGGGTTAGGGGCTGGACATGGCAACATGGGTGGCATGATATAGCAAGTGGTAGGTATCGCGGCATAGCAAAAGAGCGAGCAACTTGCTAGCAAAGATAGAAGTGATTTCGAGGGTATGGTCATCTTGCCTGAGATCCCGCAAGGAAGAAGAACGGGTCCATGAAGAAGTTAAACGGACGTAGTCGAACGGATCCTCACAACTCCGGAACGAAACCGAAGCTAACGCGAGAAGCAACCCGGAAAGAAGCAAACAACATAGTAAACAACCATCACATAAACATGGCATGATGCGCAAACAAGTATGATGCATGTATGGTTTAAATATGCATGGCATGGAAAAGGGCACAAACAAAACTACAAGTTAAGTGGAGCTCAATATGCAACAAGTTGCATATTGACGGAACACCACATCAATTATTTAGTTCTCTCTCGTTTATGTACTCAACAATATTAAATGTTGGTTAACATGGCAAGAGGTGGCGCATAACAAAACTATACTATCTAAACAATTTAAATGGGGCTGGATATAACAAACAACAAATCCGGTAAATCCCCATATGCAATTATCAATTTGGTGCAACAGGAATTTTAAACATTTAAATGTTATTATCATGATGCGAATGAAATGTGCAAGTTTTATGTAGTATTAATGAAAATGTTGACATGATAAGATATGAGGCATTTGTCATCGTGGCGGAAACGAAAGGGGTGCCAGGGCAACGACAACGGAAATGGTGCCACGGCAACATTCCGGTTCCGGTAACTCGATTGAGATGCCTGTGCAAAAGGAAAAGTGACGGGGGCGTGTCAAAAGATGGTGGGGTGATCCCGGTTACCGGGTTCCCACGGTTCAACGACGGTGACAAGGCAAAAGAGGGGCAACGTGCACCAACAATTCGAGCATGGAGCAAGAACGAGCATCTCATGCATCACACATGCATTCGTTCACACGCGGTCGTCTCGGGGTTATACCTTAGAGGCGTGCATTATCGGAGGGGTTCCAGTTTTCAGGGTCACGGCCAGAAACTTGACGTCCACGGTGTCCTCGAGGGTCGACGGTAGTGGTACTTGGCAAAATGCACGTCGAGGGTAGTTGTTCTCGTATCGACGTGGTACTTGGCGATTTCGGAGACGACAGAAGATGAACTTGGCGATCCTCGTAGAACTAGTACTTGGCGTTAGTGATACACATTTCGAAAGCAGTTCATGACGATGGTAGCCGAAACTTGGTGATCCAAAGGGGTACTTGACGAATAACGGCTGTCGTGGTACTTGGTGAAATCCTCGGAGATGGATTGACGCATGAAAGGTCTTCGGTGCCACGGTACTTGTCAGGTCATCATGTAGACGTACTTTCGAAGATGAACTTATCACGTCCCAAAATAAGCTAGGAAAAAACCCTTGTTCAACGAAGCTCGAACTTGACGAAATCCACAAATAGGACTTGGCGCGGACGTGACGAAGCAAAGGAAGCATGCGACGGACGCTGTTGTTCATCTACTTCGAGCAGAGGCAAGTCCATGGTGATGGGGAGGCGATGCAGAGGAGGGTCAGAGGTGCTAGAAGTGGACGACGGAGAGCGTGTGGAGGTGACCGACGGGCACCGACTCGGGGAGCTCCTTCTCAAGCTCACCCGTGGAGGGAGGCACGGGGCTGCAGGCCTCGGGCGGCGAGGAGGCACCATGGAGGAAGGATTCTGGCTGAGAAGCAGGAGGGCGAGGGCCGTGCGGCTACGGAGGCACCAAGCGGTGGATGAGAAGGGGTTCCATGGATGGGGCCTGCGGAGGGGAGGAGGTACGACGGACGAGCGGGAGGCTCGCGGGGCCTCGGGCTTGACATGCAAAGCATACAGCGCCACAGCGCGTAGCAAGGATGCAACGACGCAGCGCTGGAGCATGGCAGGAGGAGCGTAGCAATCGTGAGCTCGGGGCAAGGTGCAGCACTATAGGAGGGGTTCGAGGGAGATCGAGGAGAGGGACTCCTCTGGCGGCGCGGGGCGGAAGGGAACGAAGGAAGGGGAGAGGGGTCGAGGGAGGAATCGGGCTCTAGGTTAGGTTTAGGGATTTGGTGGGCTGAGGGAATGGGAGATGGTTGGGCCGGCCTAAGGGGAGGCCCAAGTGGTCAGCGGAGCAGGCCGCCTCTCTCCCCCCAGACTATTTTCCTTGTTTAACAAAAAAACAGAGAGTTAAGAAATGTAGAGAGAAATAGGAGAAGAATTTGAGCAGGACGCCAATTTTCTTGGACTTATAAAAAGGAACTTGACCCAAGAAAAATAGGAGTGGGCATGAAAGAAAGATTAAATTCAAATTGCTTTGAATTTAATTCAAATGGTTTCAACTAGGACCAGTTTGAGAAGTGTCCAAAAATGTTCAGGAATTTTGTGGAGATCGGGAAAGCGATGAAAGAAAATTATGGGCAAAGTTTGAGGACCAAACTTGAAGTAGAAAAATACATGGAATTACTTGGCAAGTGTGTTATGATGATTCCAAATTAATGGAATATTAATAATAGCTCCCTAAATATTAGGAGGATAATGTTATAAAGAGAAGTCACTCTTCCCTCGATTTAAATGGATCGAAGATCCACACAAATTATTTAGTTGAGATGTGAAAGATTTATGACATGATGACATGATGACATGATGCAATGCAAAAAATAAAAAGAGCAAGCAAAAATGAAACACACGGAGAAACCCGGAACCTATGGATGTCTTCTCGAGCATCGGTCTTGGGGCGTCACAACACTCCACCACTACAAGAGGATCTCGTCCCGAGATCTAGGATGGCATCGGGCAAAACGAAAGAGGAAGGGGAAGAGGTAAAACTAAGTTGCTTCTTTGACAAATGAGTGAAATCAAAGAACCTTGAGAGGTAGAAAAACTTGAAAGAAAGAAAACAACGATGATGAACATGGTTGAAAACACTCCGTTAGAAAAGAGTAACAAGGAACATTACTAGAATGTTGTAGGTTGAAAGACATAAGAAAAGGGTTGCAATGGACAAGAAGTACATGCAAGCACTCCGGTAGAAACGAGATGCAAGACTTGATAAGATGAAAAGAACATGAGCAGAGGACACAACACTCCAGTTAAAATAAGGTAGAGAAGGAATAAGACTGATATAATTTGGGCAACACTCCGGCTGTAAATGGAAGGAATTGAACATGAACTTGACAAAAATGGGATGATGGGTGAAGAGAGAAACATCACAAAGCCTCCGGAAGAAATGAAAGAATGGAATGGAATGGATGGAGGGGAACAAGATCTTGAGAGAGTGTCGTATTTCTGGTTCCGGCAGACCCTTGAGGTTCGAACAATGAGGTGCGAACGGAGATCTCGCCCCCAATCTCCTCGCGTGATCTAAAATAGAAACCACGAACAACACAAGGGACACAAGGTTTATATTGGTTCGGTCCACCGTTGTGGTGTAATACCCTACTCTAGTGTGTGGTGTGGTGGATTGCCTCAGGGGGCTGATGATGAACAGTACAAAGGAAGAACAGCCTCGCGAGAGGTGTTCTTGAGCTGGTGCGATGAACTGCTAGGGTGAGTTCAGTCGGCTCTCTCTCTCTCTCTCTCTCTCTCTCTCTCTCTCTCTCTCTATTAGGGCTCTAACAGATTTCTCCATCTCCCCTCGATGTCTCTACTCTGTGGTGGCTAGCTCTATTTATAGAGGCCCTGGGCCTCTCCCCAAATAATGAGTGGGAAGGGCGCCAGCAATTGGCCATTTTGAAGGGGAACATCTAGTACAAGTTATCCTGACCAAAGGGTGGTCTTCGGCTGCCAAAAGTACTGGTGATGACCCTGTCTTGGGCTCCACAGTGACCTTCGTCCTGCCGCTCTGCTGGTCTTGGTCTTGTTGCACCAGAATGGCAACCTTTGCCCGATGTCTTGGCCTGTGCTTGCCCCCTTTGCACCAAAGGGGAAACAAGGACACTGTGCAGGCCGGCGCCTGCCTAGCGCCCTCCTGGTCTCGATCGTCATGGCTTGCATCACGGGTTCCTCGCGAGGTATCCCCGCCTTGATCTCTCTGCCTCCTCGCGAGCCTGTCGGATGAGGCTGCCTCTGAGGAAGCTTTCTGTCGTCCGCCCTGCAAGGCTTGGCCCCTCGCGAGGGTCTTGAGCTTGAGCTGATGAAGATGGGTCACGCTGGGCCCCCACTTGAGCCACACCGCAGGCAGGCAAGTCTGGGGACCCCCATTCCCAGAACGCCGACAATAGCCCCCGGGCCCAAGGCATGCCTGGGCTTGGCCTAGCAGGAAGGTGAAGGGGCAAGCGCGAAGCACCCCGGGTCCTAACAGCCTGCGGCCTTGGGCGCCATGTTGCAATTGATTGGACGTGGGCGTCTGCGCTTCCCCACGATGCCTTGTTACGCGCCCGGCTAAGCGAACCTGTAGTTGCACATAGTTGTTCCTCCTTTCCGCTGCTCGCCCGCCTCCTACTTTCCTTCTTCTTTGAGCTCCAGCCTCCGCCGCCAATCCGGCTTGAGTTCTTCCTCTTCCTCACCGCCATGGCGCCAATGAAGAAAGGAAGGGGAAAGAAGCCTGCGCCTTTGCCCCGCACACCTCAAGTGGCGACCCCTGCCGTCGCCTGGTCGATCATACTCAATCCAGAAGCTTTGGATAAGGTCCGCTCTGCCCTTGCAACTATCTTCAACGAGTGCGGCAGGACCACGGCCTGGCCTGCATCCCATGCCTCCCTTGATAGGATCATCATGAAGGTCCGATTCTTAGCCGATGCGCGGGTCTGGTTCCCCCCTTTTCTGCCTTCTTCAACGCGGTGCTCTCCCATTATCAGATCCGCATGATGCACCTCTGGCCAGAGTCCATTACTCTTCTGGCTGTCTTTGCTTTTGTCTATGAGGCGATGATTGGCATTCCTCCTTCCGTGGCCCTGCTGCGCCACTTCTTTTCCTTGCGCTTGAGCGACCCCACTCAGTGCTCAGGGTGCGTGAGCTTCTTCGTCGTGCCAGAGACGGCCGCGTCAGGGAGCGACTTCAGCCTTCCTTCTCCTGAGGCCAGGTTCAGAGAGCGGTGGCTGTATGTGGATGTTGGAGTGCCCAACCCATTGCTCTCGCATCCGACCTCGCCTACTGTTTCCCATGCCGGTTGGGATCACGAGGTGCTCGCGAGCCCCCGGCTCGCCTTCGTCTGGCGCCGCTTCCAGAGTTAGAGGACGCTCAACGTGAAAGCGCCCAAGGTGGTGAAGGAGTTCCTCCAATGTCGCATTGCTCCTCTCCAGCGCCACTCTCGACGGATGTGGGACTTTGTGGGGCACAGAGACCGCATGCGGCTTCAGGAGGAGGACTTGGCGCCTGAAGTGCTGCAGACGGTGCTCAGGGTCTTAACTGGCGATCCTTCCCCAGGCAGCCTTCGGAGTAATGGTGTCCTCTTGTATCTTTGCTCTGGCAGGGCCGATTTTGTGAGGCAGATGCCCAGCTTCGACGATTGGGGACTGCGCCCTGCTGGCTTCATGGGGCCCCGTGAGAACCCAGCCGCTGTGGTTGCTTCTCCTGTTGCCCACAGCGGTCCTTCCTCAGGCGACAGGGCAGGGAGACGAGAACCGGCGAGAGTTGAGGCGCCCGATGTCGAGGTGCTGATGCCGCGAGAAGCCTCGAAGGCGACGTCTCCCGATGCCCGCCCTGGAGTGGCGGCAGGTGTGGAGTTGTGGCCTGTGGTTCCTCAGGCCGGGGCTCCCAAGCACCTAGCCGTTCCTTGCGAGGCGACGCCTGACGGCGCTCCCAGGATGATTCCTCCAGCGCTGATCATCTTGACGCTTCTTCCACACCAGGGGCCGACCCCTGCGCCGGGCGCTTAGGTCGGTTCCGCATAGACTTCGAGGCCCTCCGCAAGAGGAAGGAGGCCTCGGGTGGCAACGACCGCCCTTGCCGCTTGTTGAATCGCAGGAAGTACCTTGCCATGGACGAGTAAGTCTTCTTCTTTACTTGCTCGTTTACTTTGCTATCCCTGCGACTAAGTGTGGCCCTTTCAGGCCCTGACCTGCGGAACCCACTGAGCCAGCCCGGGAGCTATCCCCCAAGCTTCGCCTTCTCTACTGGCCTTGGGCTCGCCGAGCTCGAGCGGCACCCCTGCTGCCAGACTAGTTGATGGAGTGGTCCGTTCCATAGGGCACCTCGAGCCTGCGCGCCCGCTGTCCTTTCTTCATGAGTCCTCCTGGGGCACATCCGTCCTGCCCCGTGCTCCTCCTCTGATCATAGATGGTGAATGGCTGAAGTCTGTCTTTGGGTCCTCCGCCGTGGGTGGACCGACGCCAGGCCGGATTCCCAGAGAGGCCCGTTCGGCGATGGCTAGGGCGCCAGCCCCCAGCCCCGCGCCGGGAGGGGGCCTGACGCCTCGGGGCCCTCCGCATGCTCCGGTGGAAGAGGGTGATGCGGAAGACGTGCTCAGGCGCGCTCAGGAGCGACGCGCCCTTCACGAAGAGTTCCTCCAGAGGGCGGTGGATGCGATGAGCCGGATCAGGGCAGAGCTTGCTAACGAGGATGCGCGCCTCGAGGCCGAAGGTTTGCGCCTCGCTGAGGAGAGACACAAACTAAAGGTAGCCATTGCCCTCGCGCGTCACCAGCGTGATCTCGAGAACGCAAAGACTGAAGCGTCGTTGGCAGCTTCGCGGGAGGCCTGCTCCCAGGCTGTCGAGGAGGCTCGGGAAGCAGACCGACTGCGCAAGGATGTGGAGGAGCGCTCGTGGGAGCTCCTGGCCTGGGGCAACTCCCTGGAGTAGCAAGTGGAACTGCGCTAGGCATCCCTTGAGTCGATGGAGGGGGCCCCTGTTGATCGGGCAGAGCTTCTGAAGTGCGAGGAGGTGCTGACGCTGGAGGCCGCCGAGCGCAACCTTGATCTTGAGTGGTGGGAGACGAGGGAGTGCCTGGTGGCTCGGGCGGAGGATGACTTTGCCGCGCGGGAAGCACGGGCCCAGGAAGAAGTCGATCGTCGCGTGGCGGAAGCTCGCTCGGCCCTTGAGCGCGAATACGAGATGAGGTTGGGATGATCAAGGCCGAGGCTGAGGGCAGGACTGCGGCCCTCAGGGCCAAACTGGCTGAAGTGACGCGCCATGCAAACTCCTCTGCAGCCGCCCTTAGTGCAGCACAGGCGGAGCTGTCCTCTTCTCGGGCCGAGCAACTTCTTCTCCAACAGAGGGTTGATGACGCCGAGGCCATCACACAGCGGAATGAGGACGAGATCCATCGGCGACGGGTCCTGGAGCATGATCATGCCCCCATGCTTCAAACGCTCAGAGAAAGGGCCAACACAGCTTTGGGTAACATCTGCGAGGCTGCCGCCAAGGAGCCGCACGAGGTCAACTACGCCGGCAACCTCTAGTTTTTCACTGATGTGGTGACGCTTCTGGAGAACCGCTCCGAAAGGTCCAGTTGGCTTGTCAAAGAGAGGAGCCGAGCCTTGCTCGGGCGTGCATTCTCCCGTGTCTTCAGCTATCTGCTGGACAGGGACCCCCACTTTGACTTCGATGCTGCCATCGCACCCGTGCCCATAGCCGTCTAGGGCGCCCTAGCGTGATGGGTGGAGGGCAAAGTGAACACCCTCGTCAGGGCCTTTGCATCTGATGATGATGGCATGGTCGTGGATGAGCCTTGCGCTGACGGAGATGCTGGCGGCGGTGGGGCGATGTCAACGACAGCAACGGTGACTCCGAGGATGCCTGAGAAGACGCGGTGAGTGATTTGTCCGACGGACCGCATGTCACTGTTGTTTATCCTACACGAAGAAGGTTCGGGCTTGGCCCTGAAGAATGTAAGAGCATTTTGGGAGGGGTGGCCCCTCATGTAAAGGTTTGCAATTAGTACCCTGGCAAGCATAATGTTGCGTGTGAACTTAGCCGCTGGCCCGGTGATGGGTCAGCTGACTTGTGTACCTTCCGACCCCGACGAGTCCTGAGCGGGCCTGCGGGGGCCGCTGCACCTCGGGTGTCTTCTGATTAACTTGTAGGTTCCGCGATGAAAACCTCCGGAAAGGGTGCGGTAACAACGGTCCTGGTTGTAAACGTGCCTGGCCCGGCCCGGCTCGCGAGGGGCTCGCGAGGGGGGCAGCCGATGCTGACTTTAGATGCAAAGCTGAAACCAGAACGTGAGAGATTGGGCAAACGAGACTAAACACCCCTTCCCCCAAACACACGCAAGCATCGAGCTCAAATCCAACTTAAATCCAAATCGAAGAACTTGTCAAAAAGGAAAGGCAAAAGCAAAAGGCCGCGTTCGGCACCTAGTCTAGTCTTCGACGTCTTCTCACCAGCGCGGAGCTAAGTGCTGCCACTGGGCGTGGGCGGGAGCCCCCGAGGCCCAAGGGCGGCTCTCCGGAGACTCCGGGGCTTGTACAGCCCCACTCATTATTACGTGAGAGTGTCACGGGCGACGAGCTTCACAGGAAGTGGACCTTCTTCACAGGTACCGGCCTTGCTTCATATCGCCAGGCAAGGGCCCTGCCTTGCGCCAAAATCTTCCGCCATCCACAGCGACCGGAAACCAGGACGACGCCAATGAGGCAGAGCGGTCGCCAGCGGTTCCCCCGACGACCACGGGTCCCCTGCCGGGGGCAGGCCTTGGGGCACCTCCCTGACAGGGGGCCTACCTCCTGAGAACGCCTTGCTCCGACCGCCGCGGTGACGAACCCGAATCTCGGCCCCTCTCCTGCAGCCCCATGCGCCCTCCTCCTGAGGGGTATGAGGCTGCAGAATTGGGGCAGCCACCTACCGCGGTGACCTGTATCTCCTGCGACCCATGGTTAGCATAAGCTTGCTCCTGAGGGATGAGTGGTACCCGATAATTGCCACCACCGGTGCGGTTGTCGAGGCTCTCCTGGGGTTCCCGAAAGACCTCAGCCTTTGGCGTCTCCTCGTCCCAGCCTGGCCCAAGGAACGAGCCATGATCTTCCTCCAGTGCGCACCCCTGATCCACCATGCGGGGCACATAAGGTTCCGTGGTCGCCGCCCTGTGCGCCCCGCCGTAGCGCCCCGCATGCCATGCAGCCTGGCTTGGAGCGCCCTCTTGGGGGTGATGGCGCAGCAGTCCGCCGAGGCCGAAGGCCGCGGCGTGCACCCCTTCGCTGGCCTGAGAGGGGGCTAGCATGACTTGTCGCCCGGTGCTGGTGGAGGAGTTGGCGTCGGATGTTTCCTGGAGTCCACTGGATGCCGTGTGCGTGCGCACGATGCCGCCATGCGGCCCGCCTTGGGTCTGGGGTGGCAGCTGCACGCAGAAAGGAGGTGTTCCAGAGGTGGCGGCATCCAGGAGCTCAGCTACTCGCTCCAACAACACGTCGCTGCCACGCTCCAGCAGTCGGCACCGTAGCAGCTCTCGGGCCACCATGAGCGCGGCCCTGGAATTTGCTTGCTCCCGTTAGGTGTACGGTGCCGTGGCCGCGGCATGGTCTGAGGCCCTTGCTGCGGCCCGCACCTGCCGTGGTGTGAGGGCAGGCGGCGTCTGGCCGCGTCGCCCACACCCCGCAGCGCCCTGCGGGGCGCGGGCTGCCTGAGGCGCAAGGTTGAGGTCGGCCTGGGCTGGTGCCACGGCGTGGGTGGGCCACGCTGCCCAGCGGTCGGCGTTGGCTGCCAGGTCGGTTGACATCTGAACAGCGAAGCGATGGAACGCGATGCGAGGGAAGAAGGATTCCGGTGCACCCCTACATGGCGCGCCAAATGTCGGATTTCGGGTTCCAGCAGACCCTTGAGGTTCGAACAATGGGGTGCGCGCGGTGCTCTCTCCCCTACTGATCTACGTCCAATCTCCTCGCGTGATCTAAACTAGAAACCACGAACAACACATGGGGCACAAGGTTTATACTGGTTTGGGCCACCGTTGTGGTGTAATACCCTACTCCAGTGTGTGGTGTGGTGGATTGCCTGAGGGGGCTGATGCCAAACAGTACAAAGGAAGAACAGCCTCGCGAGAGGTGTTCTTGAGCTGGTGCGATGAACTGCTAGGGTGGGTTCAGTCGCCTCTCTCTCTCTCTCTCTATGTTAGGGCTCTACCAGATTTGTCCATCTCCCCTCGATGTATCTACGCTGTGGTGGCTAGCTCTATTTATAGAGGCCCTGGGCCTCTCCCCAAATAATGAGCGGGGAGGGCGCCAACAATTGGCCATTTTGAAGGGTAACATCTAGTACAAGTTATCCTGACCAAAGGTGGTCTTCGACTGCCAAAAGTACTAGAGATGATGTCGTCTTGGGCTCCACGGTGACCTCCGGCCTGCCGCTCTGCTGGTCTAGTTCTTGTTGCACCGGAATGGCAACCTTTGCCTGATGCCTTGGCCTGTGCTTGCCCCCTTTGCACCAAAGGGGAAACAAGGACACTGAGTAGGCCAGCGCCCACCTGGCGCCCCCCTGGTCTCGATCGTATGGCTTGCGTCACGGGTTCCTCGCGAGGTATGCCTGCCTTGATCTCTCCGCCTCCTCGCGAGCCTGCCGGATGAGGCCGCCTCTGAGGAAGCTTTCTGTCGTCCGCCCCGCGAGGCTTGGCCCCTCGCGAGGGTCTTGAGCTTGAGCTGATGAAGATGGGTCGTGGTAGGCCCCCACTTGAGCCACGCCGCAGGCCGCAGGCAGGCAAGTCTGGGAACCCCCGTTGCCAGAATGCCGACAGAGAGCATGCTTACAACAAATGCTGGTATGGAGTTGTTGGATTATCAACAACAAAAAGCATAAACTTGATATGGTCTTATGGAATACATCTCAAAATTATGAGGTGACAACCTGCCACTCACGTAAAAGATTGGATTGATAAGAACAAGGAGACAAGAAACTATTTCACCGGGAGGATAAAAGAAGAACTTGGGTCATTTATAAGCACCATAAATAGCAACAATCCTTAGGGAAGGCTTTAGGTGAAATATAACCCAAGATAACTCCAATGACGAGATTCATGGATTTAAATTATCTCATTCTTGATAACTTGTGAATCATGAAACACGAAGGGAAATTATCAACAATGACATAACACCACCTCAAAAGATAAGATAGAACGAATTGTACTTCGGAACGCAAGATGAAGAATACTTGAAGTAGAGTTTGACAGGTCATAGCTTCGAGAGATATCTTGAAGAACAATAGAAGAGTGAAAAAGGATCCTTGACGAACCACCATGTAACCTCCATGACCAACTCTGGTAACAAAAGGATGATCAAACAAAAGGAAAGAGAAGTTGAAAACAAAAGGTCAAGCCTTGCGATGATTTAGATGGAGCTCACGACGAGATAACTGAGAGAGCTTGGAACTCTGGGAAAAGAAAAAGATGAAACAATTGAAACCGAGAATTTGATGAACCTCCGAAATAAGGAATTAATCACTTGGATGGAACAAGAATAAGAATTATGTTATGCGTATCCTCCACCAATTTAAATTGATGACAAGCAACGAATTTTTGCATACTACTTATTCTCGTTGCAAGGATTAAGATAGATGTAGCACAAACATGGGAAGGTCTTCAACAAACCACCGGTAGGATTTGAAAGAACGAATAAATAAATATGATAACCATGGAAGAGAATCGTGAGAAAACCACCATAAGAATTGAAAATGAACGCATAAAAGATAAAGAAACAACGGAAAGAATTAGAGAACGAATGATGATACTTGACATAATTTAGATACATGAGAACGAAGAGAACACGAGCTGATTAGAGATCACTTGAATAATGCACCGGTAAGATTCGGATAACGAGAGCTGAAAGCTAGAATGAATAATTCTGAGATGATGGGCTCGGGAGAAACAAACTAAAAATACTCTGAATTACTCTAGATGGTTGAAAAGAATTCCCATATTCGAAAACAATTATGTGAGGAAGGCATTAAGATAGAACCACGAATCTTCGAGAGAATGGACAAATTTTGGAGGAAAAACTCTTCTTCGGTCATCAAAATCAGAGAATGACGATGATCACCACAACCATGACTAGTTGAGATACTCCGGGATGACGAATTGAAAGGTTGAACCAATGATGAAAAGAATTTGAAAGATCTTGGAGAAAGACATATGACTGATGATAATTCATTCTTACGTCAAACTTTAAAATGAATTTGAGAATAACACCGGGAAAAGAAGAGTCAGGTAAGATCCTGGAAAAATACATGTGGGCTAGGGCCCACTCAAAAGAAACACAATTGAAATGAATTGAAGAGTGATTGCACCGGTTGAATTAAATCGCTTGAATGAGATAACATCCTCGAAAGAGCTTGAACGAAAGCAGAGTGGAAACACAAATCTTCGATATATCTTCAGCTCTCGAAAACAAATGAATGGCAAGAAGTGGATGATTAAGAGGTGCACCGGCATGAGAAAGCGTTGAAACAAGGAAAGGATATGGTCAACAAAGCTTGACTTGAATCCACCGGAGAAGAAAAAGAATGATGAATGATGATCTTGAAGCTCCGTCAGAATCTTCCTGAGAATCACCAGATAAAAACATTGATGGAAGGAACGAAGAAACTTCACATCCATAAGATGGATACTTGATAAACAAATCTGAGTTCTTGAAGAAACAAGGGTGGGAGGGCGGGAAAAACAAAAGCTACTTAGGAACGGATGAAACGAACACCGTTGAGAAGACTTGAGTTGATCTTGCGGATGTTGAAAACGATCGGATCCACTTGAAGAGAAATACGCCGGTTGAGAAGGATTGACATGACAATCTCGATTATCATGAAGGATTAGTATCCACATAGAAGTATGAGAACACCACTTAGGAAAAGTATGGAATCAACACTTGACATTGAAGCAACTCGAATACCACAATCAAAACAAAACAAAGGATTGGCTTGCAGAACCAGCCGGAAACAAACATATGATAGAGATTTCGTCTAAAGTTTTCGTGGTGGGGCCCACACGGGCTCGATCGTACAACGCCATCATGTACAAGGTAGTGCACATGACATAGGAAGCGTCCCCGAGGCAGCATAGCCAAGGAATCTTTAAGACACAATGAGACCACTGTAAAACGAACCGTGGATGGGCGGACCACTAGACGTCGAACCCCAATTTCATATCATAGATCTGTCAGAAAGCTATCCTAGGAGCTACTTGAATTCCCACTTTTAAACAACCGAAATTTTCTGGTTATGCAATCAGGTGTTGGGGATATAGGGGAAGCATAATATCTCACCCAAAACTAACAAATCCTACATCCAGTTGTATCCATCCTTCAACACATAACCAAGAAACCTTCAAAAATCGTTTACCTCAACCTTCAAAAAGCATCCGTTATACGAGTTATGGCAATACTCCCGAACTCCCGCCCCAGTACTGGGTGGCATCGAGGTTATCTCACCAACAACTGCATAAAAGAGATTCTCGATGTCGGCGAACTCGGGTATTCCAGAACTGCAACGATAAAATTGTGATGACAACACCTCGGAGCTCAACTCCCCGGGACACTGCCACAACCCCTAAATGTCAAGAGGCACCAAGAACAATGTTCTCATCACAAAACCATCGGAAGGATTCCAAGATAGCCGCGTGATCCTAAATTTTTTTTAGTGAAATTTGAGAAGAGAAGAGTCAAAACTCTACGTCAGGATACCTCACCAGAGCGACGAAGGGACTGAGGAGTAAAAAGAATCCTATTCTCCGATATATATAATCCTAAAGACTCAAAACATTTTTCTAGACTCAACAATGCCAGCGATTCGATCAAGTAGGGGGCTCCTAAGTCGGGGAAGGCTCTGATACCAACTTGTAACACCCACGATGCGGCTATATCTCCCATGTGTCGGAGCATGACTTAGAGGCATAACCGCATTGTAGTCATCTCGCAAGAGGGGTAATCTTTACACATCCCATGTACTGAATAAGAGAGGGATAAAGAGTTGGCTTACAATCACCACTTCACACAATACATGAATATAGCATTACATCATCCAGATACAAACAAGGTCCGACTAGGGAACCAAAATAAAAGAAGACTACCCCTAATGCAAAAGATCCCCGATCGCCCCGACTGGGCTCCACTACTGATCAACTGGAAAAGAAACAACACAACGGACACGATCTTCATCGAGCTCCTCCTTGAGCTCGGATTGCGTCACCTATACGGTTATCATCGGCACCTGCAACTGTTTGAAGTAATTGGTGAGTCACGGGGACTCAACAATCTCACACCCTCGCGATCAACACTATTTATGCTTATGGGTAGGGAAAAGGTAGTGAGGTGGAGCTGCAGCAAGCACTAGCATATATGGTGGCCAACTTACGCAAAAGAGAGCGAGAAGAGAAGCAAAGCACGGTCGTGAACTAGAAGTGATCAAGAAGTGATCCTGAAACTACTTACGTTCAAACATAACTCTGAAACCGTGTTCACTTCCCGGACTCCGCCGGAAAGAGACCATCACGGCTACACACGCGGTTGATGCATTTTAGTTAAAGTTAGGTGTCAAGTTTTCTACAACCGGACATTAACAAATTCCCATCTGCCCATAACCGCGGGCACGGCTTTCGAAAGTTCAAAACCCTGCAGGGGTGTCCCAACTTAGCCCATCACAAGCTCTCACGGTCAACGAAGATTACTCCTTCTCCCAGGAAGACCCGATCAGGCTCGGAATCCCGGTTACAAGACATTTTGACAATGGTAAAACAAGACCAGCAAGACCGCCTGATGCGCCGACATCCTGATAGGAGCTGCACATATCTCATTCTCAGGGCAACACCGGATGAACACTACGTACAGCTAAAACCAGCCCTCAAGTTTGCCCGAGGTGGCGCCGCAAGTGGCTCTATTTCGGACCAACACTTAGAGAAGCACTGGCCCGGGGGGTTAAAATAAAGATGACCCTTGAGTCTGTAGAACCCAAGGGAAAAAGGCTAGGTGGCAAATTGTAAAACCAAGGTTGGGCCTTGCTGGAGGAGTTTTATTCAAGGCGAACTGTCAAGGGGTTCCCATTATAACCCAACTGTGTAAGGAACGCAAAATCAAGGAACATAACACCGGTATGACGGAAACTAGGGCGGCAAGAGTGGAACAAAGCACCAGGCATAAGGCCGAGCCTTCCACCCTTTACCAAGTATATAGATGCATTAATTAAATAAGAGATATTGTGATATCCCAACATATCCATATCCCAACAAAAACATGTTCCAACAAGGAACAAACTCCATCTTCACGTGCAACTAGCAACGCTATAAGAGGGTCTGAGCAAAGCGGTAACATAGCCAAACAACGGTTTGCTAGGACAAGGTGGGTTAGAGGCTGGACATGGCAACATGGGAGGCATGATATAGCAAGTGGTAGGTATCACGGCATAGCAAAAGAGCGAGCAACTAGCAAGCAAAGATAGAAGTGATTTCGAGGGTATGGTCATCTTGCCTGAGATCCAACAAGGAAAAAGAACGAGTCCTTGAAGAAGACAAACGGACGTAGTCGAACGGATCCTCACAACTCCGGAACAAAACTGAAGCTAACGCGAGAAGCAACCCGGAAAGAAGCAAACAACATAGTAAACAACCATCACATAAACATGGCATGATGCGCAAACAAGTATGATGCATGTCTGGTTTAAATATGCATGGCATGGCAAAGGGCACAAACAAAACTACAAGTTAAGTGGAGCTCAATATGCAATGAGCTGCATATTAACGGAACACCACATCAATTATTTAGTTCTCTCTCGTTTATGTACTAAAAAATATTAAATGTTGGTTAACATGGCAAGAGGTGGAGCATAACAAAACTATACTATCTAAACAATTCAAATGGGGCCGGATATAACAAACAACAAATCTGGTAAATCCCCATATGCAATTATCAATTTGGTGCAACAACAATTTTAAACATTTAAATGTTATTATCATGATGCGAAGGACATGTGCAAGTTTTATGCAGTATTTATGAAAATGTTGACATGATAAGATATGAGGCTTTTGTCATCGTGGCAGAAATGAAAGGGGTGTCACGGCAACCACAACGGAAATGGTGCCACAGCAACATTCCGGTCCGGTAACTCGATTGAGATGCCGGTGCAAAAGGAAAAGTGATGGGGGCATGTCAAAAGATGGTGGGGTGATCCTGGTTACTGGGTTCCCATGGTTCGATGACGGTGACAAGGCAAAAGAGGAGCAATGTGCACCGACAATTCGAGCATGGAGCAACCACGAGCATCTCATGCATCACACATGCATTCGTTCACTAGCGGTCGTCTCGGGGTTATACCTTCGAGGCGTGCGTTATCGGAGGGGTTCAAGTTCGATGCGGTGTAGGGGAAGTGGACGTTCTCACGACGGTAGTCATTCACGTTCTTAGTCGCACAAGTTTTCATAGATGTTCAGGGTCACGGCAAGAAACTTGACGTCCACGGTGTCCTCGAGGGTCAACGGTAGTGTTACTTGGCAAAATGCATGTCGAGGGTAGTTGTTCTCGTATCGACATGGTACTTGACGATTTCGGAGACGACAGAAGACGAACTTGGTGGTCCTCATAGAACTAGTACTTGGCGTTAGTGATACACGTTTTGAAAGTAGTTCACGATGATGGTAGCCGAAACTTGGTGATCCGAAGGGGTACTGGACGAATAACGGCCGTCGTGGTACTTGGTGAAATCCTCGGAGATGGACTTGACGCATGAAAGGTCTTCGGTGCCACGGTACTTGTCAGGTCATCATGTAGACGTACTTTCGAAGATGAACTTGTCGCGTCCCAGAATGAGCAAGGCAAAAGCCCTCGTTCAACGAAGCTCGAACTTGATGAAATCCACAAATAGGACTTGGCGCGGACGTGCCGAAGCAAAGGAAGCGTGCGGCGGACGCTGTTGTTCATCTACTTCGAGCAGAGGCGAGGCCATGGTGATGGGGATACGATGTAGAGGAGGGTCGGAGGCGCCGGAAGCGGACGACGGAGAGCATGTGGAGGTGACCGACGGGCACCGATTCGGGGAGCTCCTGCTCAAGCCCGCCCGCGGAGGGAGGCATGGGGCTGCAGGCCTCGGGTGGCGAGGAGGCGCCATGGAGGAAGGAGGTTGGCTGAGAAGCAGGAGGGCAAGGGGCGTGCGGCTCCACAGGCACCAGGAGGTGGAGGATAAGGGCGCCAAGGATGGGGCCTGCGGAGGGGAGGAGGTACAGTGGACGAGCGGGAGGATCGCGAGGCCTCGGGCGCGACGTGCAGAGGAGGCAGCGCCTCAGCACGCAGCAAGGATGCAACGGCGCAGCGCTGGAGCATGGCAGGAGGAGCGTAGCAGTCGCGAGCTAGGGGCAAGGTCTAGTGCCATAGTATGGGTTCGAGGGAGATCGAGGAGGGGGACTCCTCTGGCAGCGGGACGGAAGGGAACGAAGGAAGGGGAGAGGTGTCGAGGGAGGAATCGGGCTCTAGGTTTGGTTTAGGGATTTGGTGGGCTGAGGGAATGGGAGATGGTTGGGCCGGCCTGGGGGGAGGCCCAAGTGGGCAGCGGAGCAGGCAGCCTCTCTCTCTGCCCCCAGACTATTTTCCTTGTTTAACAAAAAAAAACAGGGACTTAAGAAATGTAGAGAGAAATAGGAGAAGAATTCGAGCAGGACGCCAATTTTCTTGGACTCATAAAAAGGAGCTTGAGCCAAGAAAAATAGGAGTGGGCATGAAAGAAAGATTAAATTCAAATTCCTTTGAATTCAATTCAAATGGTTTCAACTAGGACGGGTTTGAGAAGTTTCCAAATATGTTCGGGAATTTTGTGGAGATCAGGAAAGCGATGAAAGAAAATTATGGGCAAAGTTTGAGGACCAAACTTGAAGTAGAAAAATACATGGAATTACTTGGCAAGTGTGTTATGATGATTCCAAATTAATGGAATATTTATAATAGCTTCCTAAATATTAGGAGGATAATGTTATAAAGAGAAGTCACTCTTCCCTCGATTTAAATGGATCAAACATCCACACAAATTATTTAGTTGAGACGCATAAGATTTATGACATGATGACATGATGACATTATGCAATGCAAAAAATAAAAGGAGCAAGCAAAAATGAAACACACAGAGAAACCCGGAACCTATGGAAGTCTTCTCGAGCATCGGTCTTGGGGCGTCATAGTACTATAATTTGCTTGTCATCAATTCCTGCAAATCTCTCTCTCTCTCGCAACATAGCAGATCATCAATAGACACGAAATCCTTCAATGGGAGCTTGCAAAATGCTTGCGTTAGGTCCCTCATTAGACAGACGTTCATCAATAGGAGGATGTAAAATGTTTGCATAAAATCCTTCATTAGGAGTTTGTTCGTTATACATTACAGGCTCAAGAACAACATGAGCTTGTATGTTTGCACTAGAAACTTGATTAGACACATCAGGTTCAGTCAGTTAATTATTATTGGGGGAGTTATAAAATAAGCAGACATTTGTCACCTATGGGGCAAGGCTTTCCCTTTATGGTTCGGCAAGCAGATGGTCACATTCCACAAAGAGCAGAAATAGTAGGGCAACACGATGATGGACACCTCTCTTTTACCCAGGTTCGGGCCGCTTTGCAGCGTAAAAGCCTACTTCTACTATGGTGGATTGATCTAGAGGAACACAAAGATGCGACGAGCTCAAGCCCGCAAAGTGTGCCTCAGGGAGAGCAGCGCTCACATACGAGTGTTGATGCGTTGAAAAAGTTTGAACTCATTTGCGAGGTTGCCTCGGGCCTCCTTTTATAGATTAAGAGGCCACCACAGTGGCAAAATAGTTATTTTAGTATGATTATATAGCTAACAGTGCTATCATACCTAACTCTGGCAGTTAGGATAAAGTGCATTAAATGCACTGCTAGGTGTCATGTTGAGGTTGAAGTATGGAAAGCCTACCGCGCCGCTTATCCATCTACTATTTATTAGGATGACACGCCATCTGGACAGGTGTCAATAAAGCTAATCTCTATCCGGCAGGTTGCAGCATATCTGACAGGATCCACCTAGCTAGTTGAGAGCTCGACACTGCATCAATTAATGACTTACATGCGATGGGGTGGAGCGATGGCGTCTTGGCGGAGGCCTGTGGGTACAGATCCTGCTGGTATCTCACCTTGATGGCCCTAGGAGCCTTGCCGAGGCGATTTAGGCTTAGTCGTTGGGGGCAGTCTCGACCTAGGCAGGTTCTCCTGCCTGGCAAGGGAGTCCTTCCTGAGGAGTTCTCCTGTTGACTTGATCTTCTTAATGCACTCCTTGATCACACGATTAGCGATATCTCTGGATTATCTTGTGTCATGTCTTGGTAATTGGTGCATGATCGTCAGTAGGCCTATGCACAATTCCGGGCGGCAAACAAAAATGTTTGCCGCATAGACAGGAGCCCCGGGCCTGGTCCATATGTGTCGCTGGGCATCCTTGTGGTAGGCCCAAACAATTCCACAGGTGTATGATATGTCTCCAACGTATCTTATTAAGTATTCATGTTGTTATATTATCATTCTTCTATGTTTTACAATCATTTTATAGCAACTGAATATCATTTTTTGGGACTAACCTATTGACATAGTGCCCAGTGCCAGTTGCTGTTTTTTGCTTCTTTTTTACATCATAGAAAAAATCAATACCAAACGGAGTCCAAACGCGGCAAAACTTTTTGGAGATTTTTTTGGACCAGAAGACCACCAATGCGCCAAGGAAGTACTAGAGCGGTGGCCCAAGGGGGGCACAGCCCACCTAGGTGCGCCTGGTGGCCCAGGCATGCCCTGGTGGGTTCTGCCCACCTCGGTGGCCTCCTGCACCGCCTCTTACCCCTATAAATTCTCAAATATTCAAAAAAACCTGGGGTAACCCTAGATCAGAAATTCTGTCGCTGCAAGCCTATGTATCCATGAGAAACCAATCCATACCGCATTTCGGCACTCTGCCGGAGGGGGAAATCATCACCGGTGGCCATCTTCATCATCCCTGCGGCCACCATGATGTGGAGGGAGTTGTCCACCCTCAGGGCTGAGGGTTTGTACCAGTAGCTATGTGTTCAATATATATATATATATATATCGTGTTCTTGAGATGGCACGATCTTGATGTATCGCGGGCTTTATTAATTTACTCGGATCATATGGGGTTTTCCCCTCTCTACTTTGTTGTGAATTGAGTTTTTCCTTTGAGATTTCATTGTCATCGGATTGAATACTTCTATGGATTTTAGAGCACTTGATATATGTCTTGCATATGAATACTCATGGTGACAAATGGGGTATCATATTGATTCACTTGATATGTGTTTCGGCACTCAACTAGCGGATTCATGAGATGACACTGGGGTAATCTATGCATAGGGGATGATGCATGTTCTCGTCTTTTGTTTCTCCAGTAGAAATCTTGGGGCACTCTTTGAGGTTCTTTGTGTTGGATAGAGTATTATGTATTTGAGTTTGCTTTGTTGTTATTTTAGTACGAACTCATGATAGATTGATCGGAAAGAATAACTTAGTGTTATTTTAGTATGAACTCTTGATAGATCGATCGGAAAGAATAGCTACAAACAATTTATTCTTATGTTCTCTGCTAGAAAGGAACTTTGGAGTGATTCTTCATCACACGTTGAGGGATGGTTATATGATCCAATTATATTAGCATTTTTGAGAAATTGCACTAGCGGAAGTACGGACCCTAGGCCTTGTTTTAAAGCATTGCAATACCGTTTGTGCTCCATTTTATCAATTGCTACCTTGCTGTTTTTATTGTTCCTATTACAAAAATCAATATCTACTATCCATACTACAATCATATCACCATCTCTTCGTCGAACTAGTGCACCTATACAAATTACCATTGTATTTGGTTTGTTGGGCACACAAGAGACTTTTTATTATTTGGTTGCAGCGTTGTTTGAGAGAGACCATATTCATCCAACACTTCCCATGGATTAATAAACCTGAAGTCATCCACTTGAGGGAAAATTGCTACTATCCTGCAAACTCTGCACTTGGAGGCCCAACACCAGTCTACAAGAATAAAGTTGTGTAGTAGACATTAGTGTAAATACTGACCGTGCCGGGGCTGACGCTTGTATTTTTTAGATCTTCTTTGCTTCTTCATTGACCTGGGCTTGATCTTCCTCCCAAGTCTCCCGTGGCATCTTCGACATTGAAATGGTGCAGTTCGTTCACGTCGTAAACCAGGGGAGTACACGTCCACAGTAGCCCATTAGGGCATCTGCGCTTGAATCGGGGCTACCTGCCATTTTATCTTTACCGCAACCACTATGCCTGCCATTTTCGCCACCCGTGCCACATGCATTGTGCAGGGTTGGTGGTGGATGCACAAGGCGCAGGAACATGCACCTTGGCAGAAAATGCAACGCCCTGGATTGGTGTAATGGGGCGGCCGATGAAGCTGGACGCTACCAGGAGCGTAGAGAGGCCAGAATGGAGGAGTGGGGTAGCCGTCCCAGAGTAGTGGAGAGCCAGCCTCCCTCCACAGCCCCGCTATAAAAAGAAGCACGCGGGGATGGCGATGCTCATCCACACCTATTCCTTCCTCCTTCCCTAGTTTTGCATCCACCATGACAAGGGGAAGGGTCCGAGCCCGGGATTTGACGGTGGCGATGAGGGCTTAAATTCTGGAACCTGCTCCTACCCCATTGAAGTTGCAAAAGGTGAAGTTGTGGGGCATGGTCGAGGTCGACGTGGCACCCGTGTTACGGGCGGACGGGGTGGCGCAGCTCCCGTTCCTCCCACAATGGTCCCAATGCCAGCAGCAGGCCATGGAGTGGACACGACATTTGTCGGGGAAATATATAGGGGCGGGCATTTTCCCCTGACTTGTGCATGGACAAGATAAGGGCAAGACAAGGATTGAAGTACCAAGATATTTGAGGAACATGTATGCAACCAAGGAGGACCTAGAATGGCTTAGTGAACAAGATATCTGCGAGGAAAGAGCCTCCCTTGCCGGGCTGGCAAGCCCGGCAAGGGGCCAGGCCACCACCTGAAGCAAGCAACCAAGACTCCCCGGCAGCGCCTGTCGGGGTTGTGGGGCCTGAACCACCCCGCCAACCACGCAAGTACGACCCACGTCGTCAATCAATTTGGTGTCAAGCCACAAGGTGATTAAGTGGTAGCATTTGCCACATGGCAGCCATCTCCTACGAAGAAACCCATAGGTGACATCCGTCCAACGATGTGTCAAGAGAACATACGCGGAGATGGCGAGATAAGCCCGACAGGCCTTGCCGTGACACCGAGCGGTGCATTTAATGCACCCTGCCAGCCCGCAGAGTTAGGTATGATAGCACTATTTGCTATCATATCAGTGGGTAATGACTATTTTGCCACTGTGGTGACCCATTAATCTATAAAAGTAGGCCCAAGGTGATCGTAGGAGGGGGTTAGAGGGTTGGAAACTTGACAAACCCAAGCCGCCATACGCTTGTGGTCACCGTCGTCCTGAGGCAGGCCTTGCCGGCCAAGTGTACCATGCACTACCACGTTCATTTCCACCATCAATCCACCAAAGTAGGAGTAGGGTCTTATGCCTCGCGGTGGCCCGAACCTGGGTAAATTGCTTTTGTGCTTTCTGTCGTGCTATCACGCACTGGTCTGCTCTTCGTGCAACGCGACGTCCCCCGCCGAACCTCGAGGTTTCCACGGATATCCGGCGACACCTTTGGCGTGCTAGGTAGGGGGCTCGCTTGTGTGAACCTGAAAGTGCACGCAGCACGTCATCTTCATCGCCATCTTCATCTTCGACGACGCCATCGACCGTAGCGCCCGCGGCGAAGCGGAAGCGAAGCAGGGTGAAGATCCACTCTTTCACCATGTTGTCTCTAACACCCACAATGCGGCTATATGTCCCACATGTCAAGGCATGACTTAGAGGCATAACCGCATGGTGGTTTTGTCGCTAGAGGGGTTATCTTCACAGAATCCCATGTACTGAATAAGAAAGGGGTAAAGAGTTGGCTTACAATCGCCACTTCACAAAAATAAAAAGTTAAACATACCTCATCCAAAGTACAATCAAGGTCCGACTACGGAACCAAAATAAAAGAAGACAACCCCAAATGCTAGATCCCCGATCGTCCCAACTGGCCACCACTACTGATCATCTGGAAAAGACACATAACAATGACCAAAATCTTCATCGAGCTCCCACTTGAGCTCGGTTGCGCCACCTGCACTGGTATCATAGGAATCTACAACTGTTTACAAGTATCCGGGAGTCACGAGGACTCAGCAATATCAAACTCGCGAGATCAAGACTATTTAAACTTATGGGTAGGATTTTGTAATGAGGTGGAGCCGCAGCAAGCGCTAAGCCAATATGGTGGCTGACATACGCATGTAAGAGTAAGATGAGAAGCTACACAACGGTCGTGAAGCTACAAGTGATCAAGAAGTGATCCTGAAACTACTTACGTTCAAGTATAACACAAGACCGTGTTCACTTCTCGGACTCCGCCGAAAAGAGACCATCACAGCTACACATGCGGTTGATTCATTTTAATTAAGTCAAGTGTCAAGTTCTCTACAACTGAATATTAAGACATTTCCATCTGCCACATAACCGCGGGCATGGCTCTCGAAAGTTTATACCATGCAGGGGTGTCCCAACTTAGCCCATCACAAGCTCTCACGCTCAACGAAAGATATTCCTTCTCCCAGAAAGACCCGATCAGTCTCGGAATCCCAGTTACAAGACATTTCGACAATGGTAAAACAAGACCAGCGAGACCACCCGACTGTGCCGACAAATCCCGATATGAGCAGCATATATCTCGTTCTCATGGCACACCGAATGAGCAATCCGTACAACTAAAAACAGCCCTCAAGTTTCCCCGAGGTGGCGCTGGAAAGGGCTCTAGTTTGGACCAACACTCAGAGGAGCACTGGCCCGAGGGGGGGTTAAAATAAAGATTACCCTTGGGAGCGCGACTCCCAAGGGAAAATGTATAGGCGCAAATGTTAAAACCAAGGTTGGGCCTTGCCGGAGCAGTTTTATTCAAAGCAAACTGTGAAGGGGATCCCATAACCCCAACCGCATTAGGAACGCAAAATCAAGGAACATAACACCAGTATGACGGAAACTAGGGCGGCAAGAGTGGACCAAAACACCAGGCAAAAGGCCGAGCCTTCCACCCTTTAACAAGTATATAGATGCATTAAATTAAACAATAGATAATATGATATCCCAAACATATCCATGTTCCACCATGGAACAACCTGCAAGGCACCTACAACTAGCAACGCTATAAGAGGGGCTGAGCAAAGCGGTAACATAGCCAAACAATGGTTTGCTACGAAGGTGGGTTAGAGGCTTGACATGGCAATATGGGAGGCATGATAAACAAGTGGTAGGTAGCGTGCCATAGCGATAGAGCGAACAACTAGCAAGCGAAGATAGAAGTGATATCGAGGGTAATGGTCATCTTGCCTAAAATCCCGCAAGGAAGAAGAACGAGTCCATGAAGAAGACAAATGGACGTAGTCGAATGGATCCTCACAAACGCGACGTTACCGGAACGAACAGGAAGAAGCAACACCGGAAAGGAGAAAACAACATGGTAATCCAACAAGCATAAGCATAGCATGATGCACAATCAAGTATGATGCATGTCCGGTTTAAAGAGGCATGGCATGGCAAAGTGCACAATCAACACTATAAGTTAAGCGGAGCTCAATATGCAACGAGTTGCATATTGACGAAACACCACATGGCTTATTTAGTTCTCTCTCAGTTATGTACTCATCAATATTAAATGTTGTTAAACAAGGCAAGAGGTGAAACATATATAAACTAGCTATTTAGTCAAGTTTAAATGAGGCTGGAAACTACAAACAACAATTCCGGAAAATCATCATATGCAAATTTTAGATTTTGGTACTGTTCTTCACTAAACTATAATTTCGAGTTGCTAAACATGCAAAGTAATGCCACCATGTTAATCTATGCATTTTGCTTCCCCATTTACATATAAAGTTTATTAAAATTGGAGTTACGGTTATTTAGTTATGAAATAAATCATTTTAACATGGCATATGAGAAAATTCAATAAACTACACATTTAAACATTTCAAACATGCTTGAAAGTTGCATAAAATGAAACTAGATGAAATTCTAAGAATTTTACATATAAAGTTTGTTTTAACCCGATGCAAGGTTATTTAGTTGTGAGCATATCAATATCGTCCGGGCCCAGATCCGGCCCGGGGCGGGCCTGAGATGAGCTTCAGCGAGCCCTGCAGGAGGTGGAGGGGGCAGGGGAGACATGGAGGTGCAGCGTTGGCTGAGGAGGCGCTGGGTTGGCGGCCTAGAGCAAGGGGATTGGTTGGGGCCGATGGCGGGTGGTGGCGCTGGCCTCTGGGCCGGCGACAAGTGGCGGCGGCGGGGTGGATTGGCGCTAAAAACGCGGAAGGCGGGGTTGGCTGCAGCTAGAGGTAGGTGGAGACTAGGGGATGCCAAATTTGGAAGGAGGGTGTCCATATATAGATAAATTGCTAGGGTTTGGTTCTAGGGATTGTTTCTGGACCCTACGATGTCGATGAGACAGTTCCGGTCGGAGGGCTGGTTTAGAGTGGGAGTGGGCTGTGAAGAGGGGCCTTGGGCTGAGAAGAGAGAGATGGAAATGCAGCCCGACAAGGTTTTCAGAGACCGAAAACGTCCAACGAAAAGACCGGCTATACTGCCACTGTACTTACCGCTGGGCATCAAACGAACACGAATGCGATGAAACATGGCAGGCGGCCTACTGACAACATAGCAACACTGCATGCCAACTTTCAACCCATCCCGAGAACATTTTCCGGGCACTTATAAAAATACTATTTCGGACGTGCCGTGGGCGAGTGCGAGTGTGCCTGGGATCAGAATGGACAACGGAGTGAACGGGGGGAACCTGGACGGATGCAAGTTTTGAAAGCATGATGATGCAATGCAGATGATGACATGGCAAGATGCAACATGCAATCGAATGAGAAGGCAACAACAGCGATATAACTGGAAGACACCTGGCGCATCGGACTCGGGGAGTCACAACACTCCACCACTACAAGAGGATCAAGTCCCGAGATCTAAGGATGGCACAAGAGAGAAACGGAAGAGGAAGAGAAGAGGTAAAACTAAGTTGCTTCTTGGACAAATGAGTGAAACCACAAACCTTGAGAGGTTGAAAAGATTGAAATAAAGAATGCAATCAAGATGAAGAAATTTGAAAACATTCTGCTAGAAAAGAGGAACAAGGAACATTACTATAACCTTGTAGGTTGAAAGACATAAGAAAAGGGTTGCAATGGACAAGAAGTACATGCAAGCACTCCAGTTGAAACGAGATGTACAAGTAATGATAAGGATCAATTACGACAACACTCTGGTTGGAAATGGAAGGCAATAATATGAACCTGAAAAAATGAAAGCACTTGGATGAGACTCCGGCTAGAAGAGGAATGATAGACACAACACTCCGGTTAAAACACGATAGAGAAGGAATAAGAAAGATATAATTTGGACAACACTCCAACTGTAAATGGAAGGAATTGAACATGAACTTGACAAGATGAGAGTATACTTGATGAAATCAACAACACACTGCCTCTGGAACTATTGAAAGAATGGCACAATGGGTAAGAAAGATTTCAGACAGCACTCCGGTTGAGAAGGGAGGCAAAACTTGACAAAATGGGAAGAACTTGAAAAGAGGACACGACACTCCAGTTGAATGGATAAGCAAAGGAAAGAACATGATCTTTGACAAAAATGGGATGATGGGTCGAAGTGTGCGACATCTCAATGCCTCCGGAACAAAAGATAGAACGGGCTGAAAGTGACGAAGAAGAAAACAACATCTTCTATGTCGAATGAATTTGAAAGCATCCTTCCATAGAGGATTGGACGGAGTTGTTGGGAAATGAAAAATGAAAAGAATAAACTTGTTGTGGGCTTATGGAAAACATCCCAAAACTTGAGGTGAAATTCTGCCACCACCAAAAGATTGATTAGCTAAATGGAATGGAGAGATGGAAAAAACTTCTTTCACCGCGTGAGTAGGAGGAAACTTGGATCAATAAATAGCACCATAATTAGCAACATTCCTTAGGGAAGGTTTTAGGTGAAATATAACCCAAGATAACTCCAACAAAGAGATTGATGGATTGAGAAGAGCTCATGCTCGAAGAAATTTATGGTTTTAACTATCTCATTCTTGAAAACTTTTGAATCATGACACACGAAGGGAAATTGTCAAGAGTGACATAACACCACCTCTAAAGATAAAGTAGAACGAATTGTATTTCGGAATGCAAGATGAAGAATACTTCAACTCCTCAAAACAAAACATGTGTTAAGCACCCTATTCAATTTTGAGTATAGCTTGGTGGATCATTAATTCAAGAGATATCTTGAAGAACAATTGAAGAATGAAAAGAGTCCTTGACGAACCACCATGTAGCCTCCATGAAGAACTCCGTTAGTAAAAGAGTGATAAAAAAGAAATAGAAGTTGAAAACACAAGGTGAAGCCTTGCGATGCTTTAGATGGGGTTTCGCGACAAGATAATGCGGAAAACTTGGAACTCCAGAAAAAGAAAGATGAAATAATTGAAACCGAGAATTTTGATGAACCTCCTAAATAAGGAAATGAATTCACTTGATGAAACAAGTATAATAATTACATTATGCTTATCCTTCATCAATTAAATTGATGACACACAATGGATTTGGCATACTACTCATTCTCATTGGAAAGGATTTAGGAGACATTTGTCGGGGAAATATACGGGGGCGGGCACATATCTCGTTAGCAGGCCATGGAGTGGACACGACATTTGTCGGGGAAATATACAGGGGCGGGCATTTTCCCCTGACTCGTGCATGGACAAGATAAGGGCAAGACAAGGATTGAAGTACCAAGATATTTGAGGATACTGTATGCAACCAAGGAGGACCTAGAATGGCTTAGCGAACAAGATATCTGCGAGGAAAGAGCCTCCCTTGCCGGGCTGGCAAGCCCGGCAAGGGGCCAGGCCACCACCTGAAGCAAGCAACAAAGACTCCCCGGCAGCGCCTGCCGGGGTTGTGGGGCCTGAACCACCCCGCCAACCACGCAACTACGACCCATGTCGTCAATCAATTTGGTGTCAAGCCACAAGGTGATTAAGTGGTAGCATTTGCCACATGGCAGCCATCTCCTACAGAAGAAACCCATAGGTGACATCCGTCCAACGATGTGTCAAGAGAACATACGCGGAGATGGCGAGATAAGCCCGACAGGCCTTGCCGTGACACCGAGCGGTGCATTTAATGCACCCTGCCAGCCCACAGAGTTAGGCATGATAACACTATTTGCTATCATATCAGTGGGTAATGACTGTTTTGCCACTGTGGTGACCCATTAATCTATAAAAGTAGGCCCAAGGCGATCGTAGGAGGGGGTTAGAGGGTTGGAAACTTGACAAACCCAAGCCGCCATACGCTTGTGGTCACCGTAGTCCTGAGGCAGGCCTTGCTGGCCAAGTGCACCATGCACTACCACGTTCATTTCCACCATCAATCCACCAAAGCAGGAGTAGGGTCTTATGCCTTGCGGTGGCCCGAACCTGGGTAAATTGCTTGTGTGCTTTCTATCGTGCTATCACGCACTGGTCTGCACTTCGTGCAATGCGACGTCCCCCGCCGAACCTGGAGGTTTCCACGGATATCCGGCGACACCTTTGGCGCGCTAGGTAGGGGGCTCGCTTGTGTGAAGCTGAAAGTGCATGCAGCACGTCATCTTCATCGCCATCTTCATCTTCGACGACGCCATCGACCGTAGCGCCCGCGGCGAAGCGGAAGCGAAGCAGGGTGAAGATCCACTCTTTCACCATTTTGTCTCTAACGCCCGCAATGCGGCTATATCTCCCACATGTCAAGGCATGACTTAGAGGCATAACCGCATGGTGGTTTTGTCGCTAGAGGGGTTATCTTCACAGAATCCCATGTACTGAATAAGAAAGGGGTAAAGAGTTGGCTTACAATCGCCACTTCACACAAATAAAAAGTTAAACATACCTCATCCAAAGTATAATCAAGGTCCGACTACGGAACCAAAATAAAAGAAGACAAACCCAAATGCTAGATCCCCGATCGTCCCAACTGGCCACCACTACTGATCATCTGGAAAAGACACATAACAATGACCAAAATCTTCATCGAGCTCCCACTTGAGCTCGGTTGCGCCACCTGCACTGGTATCATAGGAATCTACAACTGTTTACAAGTATCCGGGAGTCACGAGGACTCAGCAATATCAAACTCGCGAGATCAAGACTATTTTAGCTTATGGGTAGGATTTTGTAATGAGGTGGAGCCGCAGCAAGCGCTAAGCCAATATGGTGGCTGACATACGCATGTAAGAGTAAGATGAGAAGCTACACAATGGTCGTGAAGCTACAAGTGATCAAGAAGTGATCCTGGAACTACTTACGTTCAAGTATAACACAAGACCGTGTTCACTTCTCGGACTCCGCCGAAAAGAGACCATCACAGCTACACATGCGGTTGATTCATTTTAATTAAGTCTAGTGTCAAGTTCTCTACAACTGAATATTAAGACATTTCCATCTGCCACATAACCACGGGCATGGCTCTCGAAAGTTTATACCATGCAGGGGTGTCCCAACTTAGCCCATCACAAGCTCTCACGCTCAACGAAAGATATTCCTTCTCCCAGAAAGACCCGATCAGTCTCGGAATCCCAGGTACAAGACATTTCGACAATGGTAAAACAAGACCAGCGAGACCACCCGACTGTGCCGACAAATCCCGATATGAGCTGCATATATCTCGTTCTCATGGCACACCGGATGAGCAATCCGTACAACTAAAAACAGCCCTCAAGTTTCCCTGAGGTGGCGCTAGAAAGGGCTCTAGTTTGGACCAACACTCAGAGGAGCACTGGCCCGAGGGGGGTTAAAATAAAGATTACCCTTGGGAGCGCGACTCCCAAGGGAAAATGTATAGGCGCAAATGTTAAAACCAAGGTTGGGCCTTGCCGGAGCAGTTTTATTCAAAGCAAACTGTGAAGGGGATCCCATAACCCCAACCGCATTAGGAACGCAAAATCAAGGAACATAACACCAGTATGACGGAAACTAGGGCGGCAAGAGTGGAACAAAACACCAGGCAAAAGGCCGAGCCTTCCACCCTTTAACAAGTATATAGATGCATTAAATTAAACAATAGATAATATGATATCCCAAACATATCCATGTTCCACCATGGAACAACCTGCAAGGCACCTACAACTAGCAACGCTATAAGAGGGGCTGAGCAAAGCGGTAACATAGCCAAACAATGGTTTGCTACGAAGGTGGGTTAGAGGCTTGACATGGCAATATGGGAGGCATGATAAACAAGTGGTAGGTAGCGTGCCATAGCGATAGAGCGAACAACTAGCAAGCGAAGATAGAAGTGATATCGAGGGTAATGGTCATCTTGCCTAAAATCCCGCAAGGAAGAAGAACGAGTCCATGAAGAAGACAAATGGACGTAGTCGATTGGATCCTCACAAACGTGACGTTACCGGAACGAACAGGAAGAAGCAACACCGGAAAGGAGAAAACAACATGGTAATCCAACAAGCATAAGCATAGCATGATGCACAATAAAGTATGATGCATGTCCGGTTTAAAGAGGCATGGCATGGCAAAGTGCACAAACAACACTATAAGTTAAGCGGAGCTCAATATGCAACGAGTTGCATATTGACGAAACACCACATGGCTTATTTAGTTCTCTCTCAGTTATGTACTCATCAATATTAAATGTTGTTAAACAAGGCAAGAGGTGAAACATATATAAATTAGCTATTTAGTCAAGTTTAAATGAGGCTGGAAACTACAAACAACAATTCCGGAAAATCATCATATGCAAATTTTAGATTTTGGTACTGTTCTTCACTAAACTATTAATTCGAGTTGCTAAACATGCAAAGTAATGCCACCATGTTAATCTATGCATTTTTCTTCCCCATTTACATATAAAGTTTATTAAAATTGGAGTTACGGTTATTTAGTTATGAAATAAATCATTTTAACATGGCATATGAGAAAATTCAATAAACTACACATTTAAACATTTCAAACATGCTTGAAAGTTGCATAAAATGAAACTAGATGAAATTCTAAGCATTTTAGATATAAAGTTTGTTTTAACCCGATGCACGGTTATTTAGTTGTGAGCATATCAATATCGTCCGGGCCCTGAGATGAGCTTCAGCGAGCCCTGCAGGAGGTGGAGGGGGCAGGGGAGACATGGAGGTGCAGCATTGGCTGAGGAGGCGCTGGTTGGCGGCCTGGAGCAAGGGGATTAGTCGGGGCCGATGGCGGGTGGTGGCGCTGGCCTCTGGGCCGGCGACAAGTGGCGGCGGCGGGGTGGCTTGGCGCTGAAAACGCGGAAGGCAGGGTTGGCTGCAGCTAGAGGTAGGTGGAGACTACAGGATGCCAAATTTGGAAGGAGGGTGTCCATATATAGCAAAATTGCTAGGGTTTGGCTCTAGGGATTGTTTCTGGACGCTACGATGTCGATGAGATAGTTCCGGTCGGAGGGCTGGTTTAGAGTGGGAGTGGGCTGTGAAGAGGGGCCTTGGGCTGAGAAGAGAGAGATGGAAATGCAGCCCGACAAGGTTTCCGGAGACCGAAAAC
Source organism: Triticum aestivum (assembly GCF_018294505.1). Lineage (NCBI taxonomy): Eukaryota > Viridiplantae > Streptophyta > Magnoliopsida > Poales > Poaceae > Triticum > Triticum aestivum. The sequence continues at coordinate 366,158,431 of NC_057803.1, forward strand.
GTCCAACGAAAAGACCGGCTATACTACCACTGTACATACCCGCTGGACATCAAACGAACACGAATGCGATGAAACATGGCAGGCGGCCTACTGACAACATAGCAACACTGCATGCCAACTTTCAACCCATCCCGAGAACATTTTCCGGGCACTTATAAAAATACTATTTCGGATGTGCCGTGGGCGAGTGCGAGTGTGCCTGGGATCAGAATGGACAATGGAGTGAACTGGGGGAACCTGGACGGATGCAAGTTTTGAAAGCATGATGATGCAATGCAGATGATGACATGGCAAGATGCAACATGCAAGCGAATGAGAAGGCAACAACAGCGATATAACTGGAAGACACCTGGCGCATCAGACTCGGGGAGTCATAACACTCCACCACTACAAGAGGATCAAGTCCCGAGATCTAAGGATGGCACCAGAGAGAAACGGAAGAGGAAGAGAAGAGGTAAAACTAAGTTGCTTCTTGGACAAACGAGTGAAACCACAAACCTTGAGAGGTTGAACAAATTGAAATAAAGAATGCAATCAAGATGAAGAAATTTGAAAACACTCTGCTAGAAAAGAGGAACAAGGAACATTACTATAACCTTGTAGGTTGAAAGACATAAGAAAAGGGTTGCAATGGACAAGAAGTACATGCAAGCACTCCAGTTGAAACGAGATGTACAAGTAATGATAAGGATCAATTACGACAACACTCTGGTTGGAAATGGAAGGCAATAATATGAACCTGGAAAAATGAAAGCACTTGGATGAGACTCCGGTTAGAAGAGGAATGATAGACACAACACTCCGGTTAAAACACGATAGAGAAGGAATAAGAAAGATATAATTTGGACAACACTCCAACTGTAAATGGAAGGAATTGAACATGAACTTGACAAGATGAGAGTATACTTGATGAAATCAACAACACACTGCCTCTGGAACTATTGAAAGAATGGCACAATGGGTAAGAAAGATTTCAGACAGCACTCCGGTTGAGAAGGGAGGCAAAACTTGACAAAATGGGAAGAACTTGAAAAGAGGACACGACACTCCAGTTGAATGGATAAGCAAAGGAAAGAACATGATCTTTGACAAAAATGGGATGATGGGTCAAAGTGTGCGACATCTCAATGCCTCCGGAATAAAAGATAGAACAGGCTGAAAGTGACGAAGAAGAAAACAACATCTTCTACGTCGAATGAATTTGAAAGCATCCTTCCATAGAGGATTGGACGGAGTTGTTGGGAAATGAACAATGAAAAGAATAAACTTGTTGTGGGCTTATGGAAAACATCCCAAAACTTGAGGTGAAATTCTGCCACCACCAAAAGATTGATTAGCTAAATGGAATGGAGAGATGGAAAAAACTTCTTTCACTGCGTGAGTAGGAGGAAACTTGGATCAATAAATAGCACCATAATTAGGAACATTCCTTAGGGAAGGTTTTAGGTGAAATATAACCCAAGATAACTCCAACAAAGAGATTGATGGATTGAGAAGAGCTCATGCTCGAAGAAATTTATGGTTTTAACTATCTCATTCTTGACAACTTTTGAATCATGACACACGAAGGGAAATTGTCAAGAGTGACATAACACCACCTCTAAAGATAAAGTAGAACGAATTGTATTTCAGAATGCAAGATGAAGAATACTTCAACTCCTCAAAACAAAACATGTGTTAAGCACCCTATTCAATTTTGAGTATAGCTTGGTGGATCATTAATTCAAGAGATATCTTGAAGAACAATTGAAGAATGAAAAGAGTCCTTGACGAACCACCATGTAGCCTCCATGAAGAACTCCGTTAGTAAAAGAGTGATAAAAAAGAAATAGAAGTTGAAAACACAAGGTGAAGCCTTGCGATGATTTAGATGGGGTTTCGCGACAAGATAATGCAGAAAACATGGAACTCCAGAAAAAGAAAGATGAAATAATTGAAACCGAGAATTTTGATGAACCTCCTATATAAGGAAATGAATTCACTCGATGAAACAAGTATAAGAATTACATTATGCTTATCCTTCATCAATTAAATTGATGACACACAATGGATTTGGCATACTACTCATTCTCATTGGAAAGGATTCAGGAGAGATATAGCATAATCTTGAGAAGGTCTTCAACAAACCACCAGTAGGATTGAAACAACAAACAAATTACTATGAGAATATAGGAAGAGGAATCTTGAACAAACCACCGTAAGAAATTGAAACGCATGAAGGTAAAAGCACGAATCACTAGGAAGAATTGTAAATTGAACAAAGATACTTGAGAGAATTTAGATACAAGTGAACGAAGAGATCATGTGCTAATTAGAGAATACTTGAACGATCCACCGGAAGAATTCGAGAACGAGGGCTGAAAATGAAACGAATAATTCTGAGTTGACGGGCTCCGGATAATCAAACTGAAAAGACTCATGAATTGCTCCGGATGGGTGAAAAGAATTCTCATAATCGAAAACAATTATGAGATGATGGCATCAAGCTTGAACTTCGCATCTTTGGAAGAACGGCTAGGATTTGGAAGAAAACTCTTCTTTGGTCTTTAAAATCCGAGAATGATGACGAGAAACACCACCATGAATTGTTGAGGCACTCCAGAATGAAAATTAGAAAGGTTGAACCCACGATGAAAATAATTTGAAAGATCTTGGAGAAAGGCATTTGACTAATGATAACTCATACTTACGTCAAACTTTGAAATGAATTTGGGTATAGCTCTGGGAAAATTAGAAGAGTCAGGTAAGATCCTGGGAAGAGACCTGTGGGTTAGGGTCCACTCAAGAGAAAACACCGCTGAGCGATTTAAAAGAGAGATTGCGCCGGTTGAATTAAATGACTTGAATGAGATAACAACCTCGAAATAGGTTGAACGGATCTTGAATGAAAAGACGAGCCTTCTGGGATATCTTCAGCACTCCAGAACAAATGAATAGCGAGAACTGAATGATTAATAGGTGCGTCGGCATGAGAAAACATTTGAAACGAGGAAACGATATGATCGAGAAAGTTTGAATTGAATCCACCGGAGAATAAAATGAAGAATGATGAACTTAAAGCTCCGTTAGTATCTTCCTGAGAATCACCGGATAAGGATATTGACAGAAAAGAATGGAGAGACTTCCCATCAATAAAAGGATACTTGAATAAGAAATCTGAGTCCTTGAAGAAAAAGGTGGGAGGGCGGGAAAACAAAGGCAAATTGGGACGGGTGGAATGGATATTAACTTGAAGTGAACCACACCGGTTGAAAAGGATTGACATGACAATCTTGATTATGAAGAGGGATTAGTACTCCCATAGAAATATGAGAACACCGCTTAGAAGAGGCATGGAATCAACATTTGGCTTTGAAGCAACTCAAATACCACAACTCAAAACAAAACAAAGCATTGACTAGCAAAATAAGCCGGAACAAACATATGATAGAGATTTCGTCCAAAATTTTCATGGTGTGGCCCACATGGGCTCGATCTTACAGCACCATCATGTACAAGGCAGTGCACATGACATACGAAGCGTCCCCAAGTCAGCATAGCCAAGGACTCTTTAAGACACAACAAGACCACTGTAAAACAAACCGTGGATAGGCGGACCACTAGACATCGAACCCCAATCTCATCTCATGCATCTGTTGGAAAGATATCCTAGGAGCTACTTGAATTCCCACCTATAAACTCCTGAAACTTTCGGGTTATGCAATCTGGTGTTGGGGATACAGGGGAAGCATAATATCTCACCCAAACTAACAGCCCTACATCGAGTTGTATCCCTCCGTCAACACGTAACCAAGAAAACTCCAGAAACCGTGTACCTCAACCTTTGAAAAGCATCCGCTATACAAGATATGGCCATACTCCCGAACTCCTGCCCCAGTAGTGGGTGGCATCGAGGTTATCTCACCAACAACTGCATAAAACAGATATTCGATGTCAGCGAACTTAGATATCCCAGAACTATACTGATAAAATTGTGACGGCAACACCTCGGAGCTGAACTCCCTGGGACACTGCCACAACCCCTAAATGTTAGGAGGCACCAAGAACAATGTTCTAATCACAAATATGTCGGACCAATCCCATGAAACCCGCATGATCCTAATTTTTTTCGTGAAATTTGAGGACAGGAAAGTCAAAACTTCTACGTCACGAGGCCTCACCAGAGCGACGAAGGGACTGAGGAGTAAATAGAATCCTACTCTCCGATATATATAATCCTAAGACTCAAAACATTTTGTTCTAGACTTGATAACCTCAGCGATTCGATCAAGTTGGGGCTCCTAAGTTGGGGATGGCTCTGATACCAACTTGTAACGCCCACGATGAAGCTATATCTCCCACGTGTCGAGGCACGACTTAGAGGCATAACCGCATGGTGGTTTGTCGCAAGAGGGGTAATCTTCACACAATCCCATGTACTGAATAAGAAAGTGGTAAAGAGTTGGCTTTACAATCGCCACTTCACACAAATAGCAAGTTAAACATACCTCATCCAAATTACAATCAAGGTCCAACTATGGAACCAAAATATAAGAAGACAACCCGAAATGCTAGATCCCCGATCGTCCCAACTGGGCACCACGACTGATCATTCGGAAAAGACACATAACAACGACCAAGATCTTCATCGAGCTCCCACTTGAGGTCGGTTGCGCCACCTGCACAGGTATCATCGGCACCTGCAACTGTTTGGAAGTATCTGGGAGTCACGGGGACTCAGAAATCTCACACCCACGAGATCAAGACTATTTAAGCTTATGTGTAGGATGTGGTAATGAGGTTGAGCTGCAGCAAGCTCTAAGAAAATATGGTGGCTAACATACGCAGGTAAGAGTAAGATGAGAAGCTACGCAACGATCGTGAAGCTACAAGTGATCAAGAAGTGATCCTGAAACTACTTATGTTCAAGCATAACACAAGACCGTGTTCACTTCCCAGACTCTGCTGAAAAGAGACCATCACGGCTACAAACACGGTTGATTCATTTTAATTATGTCAAGTGTAAAGTTCTCTACAACCGGATATTAACAAATTCCCATCTGCCACATAACCATGGGCATGGCTCTCGAAAGTTTATACCCTGCAGGGGTGTCCCAACTTTGCCCATCACAAGCTCTCACGATCAACGAAGGATATTACTTCTCCCGAAAAGACCCAACCAGTCTCGGAATCCCAATTACAAGACATTTCGACAATGGTAAAACAAGACCAGCAAGACCACTCGACTGTGCCGACAAATACCGGTAGGAGCTGAACATATCTCGTTCTTAGGGCACACCGGATGAGCAATCCATACAACTAAAACCATCCCTCAAGTTCCCCATGGTGGCGCTGCAAAGGTCTCTAGTTTGGACCAACACTCAGAAGAGCACTAGCCTGGGGGGTTAAAATAAAGATGACCCTCGGGAGCGCAGCTCAGAAGGGAAAAGGTATAGGTGGCAAATGTTAAAACCAAGGTTGGGCCTTGCTAGAGGAGTTTTATTCAAAGCAAACTGTCAAGGGGGTCCCATAACCCCAACCGTGTTAGGAACGCAAAATCAAGGAACATAACATCAGTATGACGGAAACTAGGGCGGCAAGAGTGGAACAAAAAACAACGCAAAAGGCCTAGACATCCACCCTTTACCAAGTATATAGATGCGTTAAATTAAACAATAGATAAATATGATATCCAAATCATATCCATGTTCCATCATGGAACAACCTGCAAGACACCTGCAACTAGCAACGCTATAAGAGGGGCTGAGCAAAGTGCTAACATAGCCAAACAACGGTTTGCTAGGAAGGTGTGTTAGAGGCTTCACACGGCAATATGGGAGGCTTGATAAACAAGTGGTAGGTAGCGTGACACAGCGATGGAGCGAACAACTAGAAGACAAACTGGCGTAGTCGAACGAATCCTCCCAAACGTGACATTACCGGAACTAACAAGAAGAAGCAACACCGGAAAGGAGCAAACAATATGGTAAGCCAACAAGCATAAACATAGCATGATGCACATTCAAGTATGATGCATGTCCAGTTTAAAGAGGCATGGCATGGCAAAGTGCACAAACAACACTACAATTTAAGCGGAGCTCAATATGCAACGAGTTGCATATTGACGAAACACCACATGACTTATTTAGTTCTCTCTTGGTTATGTACTTATCAATATTAAATGTTGTTAAACAAGGAAAGAGGTGAAACATATATATAAACTAGCTATTTAGAGAGCTCTGCCAGGAAATGTTTTTCGGCATTGAGTTTTCTTCTTTTTCTAGCCAACGCTGATGGGGAAACTAATGGTTGAGTCTGATGGAGTAAAAAAGTTCCTGTTTCCATAGGAACCTTCTGGGAAGTGCACTTTGGCAGCTAGTCAGCGATGAAGTTCTCTGCACGGGGTACGTGCTCTGCTTGCAGCCCATCAAAATTCTCCTCCAACCTTCTTACTTCTTCCACATATGCTTCTATTAGTGGGCTCTGATAATCTTTATTTACTTGCTTCACAACAATATGAGAATCAACACAGATGATTAGCTTCTTTATCCCCAGCTCTGTCGCAATCCTGAGGCTGGCAATCGGCCCTTCTTACTATGTTGTGTTGTTGCTAGCATCTTCCATGGGAAAGTGCATCTGGATAACATACTTGAGTTGCACTCCAGCTCTAGCGCCTTGCAGCGAGAAGGTTGCATCAAAGTACATTACCCACTCCTTAAGGGTCTCCTTGCTGGGAAGAGTCATTTCCTACACTTCTTCATCAGGTGTTGGTGTCCATTCCGCAATAAGTTCTGCCAACGCCCTTCTTTGGGTAGTTGTCGTGCTTTCAAACTTCAAAGCAGAACTTGACAATTCAAGTGCTCACACTACTATCCTACAGGTAGCCTCGGGGTTCCTCAGAACACGCTAAAACGGAAGGCGAGTCACAAATATGATCTGGTGAGCTTGGAAATAATGGTTTAGCTTCCTCGAGGCCATGAGAAGGCCAAAGATCAGTTTTGCACCCGAGAGTACCTTGACCTAGCCCCCTGTAGGAGGGAACTGACAAAGTAAATTGGTCGTTACACCATCTTTTTCCTTGCTAACACCTTCTAATTGTCAGCATCTGCTTGCGGCCCCTCTCTACTATCTATATCTGGGCTTACCGGGAACAAGTTTGATTCATCACTGGGTAGCTTTGACGCATTGGTTCCTTCGCTATCCACTTCTCTCTATACCACCAAGGAAGGACTAACCACTTAATCCATTGCTACTAGTGACCAAGATTGGCACGGAGGAAAGATAGGTTTTCAACTCCCGCAGTGCAGCCTCTACCTCTGAAGTGCGTTTCATTGGACCAGCATTCTTCATGATTTTCAAGAATGGTAGCGCACCTTCGGTGGATTTCGAAATGAACCTACTTAGCGCGGCAACAAAGCCAGCTAGACGTCTGACATCCTTGACAGTTTTCGGGGCTGGGATCTGCTCTATTGCGTTGATCTTGTCGGGGTTGGCTTCTATCCCTCGCTGAGACACAAAGAACCCAACGACGTTGCCGGATGGAATGTCATACACACATTTCTCTGGATTGAGCTTCAAGTTGAACTTTCACAGGTTCACAGAGGTTTCTTCCAAATCTTTGATAAGTGTGGACTTATTCTAGGTTTTGACTACTATATCATCCATATAGGCCTCTATGTTTTAGTGTAGCTGAGGCTCAAAACCAATCTACCCAGCCCCCGCAAACGTTTAACAAGCACTTTTTAGCTTGAAAGACATGCGTACAAAACAATATGTGCCACATGGGGTAATAAACGTGGTTGTCTCTTCATCTTCCTTAGCCATATGAAGATCTAATGTTAGCCGGAGTATGCATCAAGGAAGGAGAGCAAATCATATCCTGAAGTGGAGTCAAAAATATGGTCGATGCGTTGCAAGGGGAAGGGATCCTTTGGAAAGGCTTTGTTCAAGTCGGTGAAGTCAATACAAAGTGTCCACTTCCCATTTTCCTTGCGCACCACTACCGGATTTGCCAATAAAGTTGGGTGCAACACTCCTCTGACCAAGCCTGCTGCCTCAAGATTCTTGATATCTTCGGTAATGAACTGCTATCGTTCCAAGACCTGCTTTCGGACCTTCTGCTTGACGGGACGGGCATGAGGACAGACATCAACGTGGGAATGTTAGATGGTTGCCATGCAAACACATCGACATTCGCCCACAGGAAGGCAACAAGCGCACTTTCCTATTTGTCATCAAAGGTGGCACTAATGGTAAAGGTACCATTAATGCCATCCAGCCCTGTCGGAACCTTCTTTGTTGCAGGGGGAGCAGCCTTGGGTTTCTTACTAGCCGAACTTTCTGGCAAGTCGTTGCCGGGCACGATGCACTACAAAGAGCGCGCTTCCCGTGGTCCTTGTTGGTGTCCTTGCCAGCTTTCTTAATTTTCTATTCCTCCTTGCCAGGAGCTGAGGCCTTGATGGCCTCTACTACTACCGCATCTCTGTACATCTTGTTGACGTATATAACTACATCCCTCTTATCTGATGGAATGGAGATGACTCCCATAGGGCTCGACATCTTCAAGGTGCTATATGGATAATGGGACACTCCCATGAAATTGGCGAAGGCTGGGCAACCAAGGATTCCGTTGATGGCAGGGGAAGTTCAACGACATTGAAAACAACCTTCTCAGTCCTAAAGTTTATTTCACCTCCAAATGTCACCGGCAAAGTGATCTTTCCCTTTGGTTGGCTCCTTCATTAGTTGATTCACTGAAAAGTTCTAGTCTTTGTCAGGTCCTTGTAAGGAATTTGAAGTCTCATAAGCACGCCAGGGGAAATGAAATTCAACCCTGCTCCAGTGTCAACCAACATCTGCGTGACCATGATGTAACACCCACAATGCGGCTATATCTCCCACGTGTCAGAGAACGACTTAGGGGCATAGCCGCATGGTAGGCTTGTCGCAAGAGTGCTAATCTTCACACATCCCATGTACTGAATAAGAAATGAATAAAGAGTTGGCTTACAACCGCCACATCACACAATACATAAATAAATCATACATCAACCAAAGTACAATCAAAGGTCTGACTACGAAACCAAAATAAAAGAAGGCAACCCCAAATGCTAGATCCCCGATCGTCCCAACTTGGCTCCACTACTGATCAACCGGAAAAGACACAAAACAACGACCAACATCTTCATCGAGCTCCCACTTGAGCTCGGTTGCGTCACCAACACTGGTATCAACGGCACCGGCAACTGTTTGGAAGTATATGTGAGTCACGAGGACTCAGCAATCTCACACCCGCGAGATCAAGACTATATAAGCTTATGGGTAGGAAAGGGGCAATGGGGTGGAGCTGCAGCAAGACCTAAGCATATATGGTGGCTAACATAGGCAAATAAGAGCGAGAAGGGAAGCAACGCAATGGTCGAGAAGCTAGAAGTGATCAAGAAGTGATCCTGAAACTGCTTATGTTCAAGCATAACACAAGACCATGTTCACTTCCCGGACTCCGCCAGAAAGAGACCATCACGGCTACACACGCGGTTGATGCATTTTAATTAAGTTAAATGTCAAGTTTTCTACAATCAAATATTAACAAATTCCCATCTACCACATAACCGCGGGCATGGCTCTTGAAAGTTTATACCCTGCAGGGGTGTCCCAACTTAGCCCATCACAAGCTCTCACGGTCAACGAAGGATATTCCTTCTCCCAAAAAGACCCAGTTAGTCTCGGAATCCCGATTATAATACATTTTGACAATGGTAAAACAAGACCAGCAAAGCCACCTGATGTGGCGAAAATCTCGATAGGAGCTGCACATATCTCGTTCTCAAGGAAACACTAGATGAGAAATCCGCACAACTAAAATGAGCCCTCAAGTTTCCCCGAGGTAGCGCTGCATGGGGCTCTAGTTCG